>NC_090208.1:23685205-24052910 GCF_033026475.1 Channa argus
AGTTTCCTTTTTGTTGCATCGCTATGAATTTAACAATAAATTATATCCCTTTCAAAGATAACAATAGTATAAAACATAGCTCATCCTTCAATTATCACTGACAGTTGAGAAAATGGTTAACTCCTCTATCATGGCAAATCTTGAATGAAAACACTCAAATCCTGTCCTCCCAAATGAATGTGTTGGTTAACTGTGCACTCGTCATTGCTACAGAATTTAATTGCAGTGAGACAAGGATGGTGTTAATACAAACTTCAATGGAGTTTAAAATCAAGGTTAAATGCGGTAAAAGATGAGATTAGCTGAAAAATGATTTTATTGAACAAAAAATTTGTATTAAGTCTGCTAGACTGAAAGGCTCTAATGGACAGGAACACAGCCAGGCCAGGCCAGGCCAGGCCAGGCCAGGCCAGGCAAATATGTAGGACATTGTCAAGCATCTGCTTATTTTTCTAATTTCTCAAAATACTGTATTTATTGTATATTAGTTGAGTGTTTGATATTAGTGCTGTATTTCTGTCAATCACCTGAGGCCCACATGAGGACACTGAAAGTAAAATAGCAATGCAAATGTCATTTTATTTAGCCTATCAGCATTTTGAGCTTTGTCTGACATCATAACACCTTTTATTTTATTGCTTTATTTTCCTAACAGAGGTGGCTTATAATCATGTTTCTGACAAGTCAACCACCCTTCGATGCCCATGTCTATTGGAGCATAAACAGGTTGTGGTCTTTTACTGTTTCTCACTTCTTGCTCTCCCCAGTTGGATCCTATTAGACAAGTGACCTTCTCATGCTACATGTGTGTCCTTTGAACAGTTTGGAATCATTTCTGTCTTCGTCTCCCCCGCTGAAACAAAGCATTTATTACATCTTCTAAAAAAAAACCTTGTCTTGCAATATAATAAAATAGCTTTATATATTAGCTTTACACTGTAATAACACATAAAGATAACTAACTTTCATCATGTTGCCCACTGCATATTCCTTCTCCAGTTTTAGTCTCCATTTTATGTTGCAGTTTCTTCCTGTCTCTTTTTATCTCTGTTTATTCCTGTTTGACCTTGTCCTTATTGTACCTTGTCCAAGGCCCCTGATATATGTCAGTGGCTGCTTTTACCCTGTCTTCTAACTTTAACCTGCAGCTCAGGGATGACATTGGGAGAACAGCTCCCCCAGTTATTTCTCCAGTTATTACCTTTTTCTGAATCTCCATCTGAACCTGCTTTTGCTTCAGGAGTCAGCAGTGTGCAAGGTTAAACTAGTTTCTGTTTACATTTCAAGCTGCTACAAAGCTTTTTTTTAGTAATAGCATAGAAGTTTAGTAATGTTGGACGTCAAATTGAGATTCAAATCTGCATTAGATAAAAAGTGATACTTGTTCTTCTAATGTACTGTGATTTCACAGCAAACAAAAAACATTGTCGGTGGAGTAATTTTCATGTGATACATGTTTTACATCTACGTCTACTGCTGCACACTTATTCAGTTAGACATAAGCAACTGGGTTTCAATTGACATGTGTCAGGCAAAAACAAAGGAGCACACGTGTATTTATTATCTAAGTTAGTTAGTATTATATTGATTATTCCATTGATTATGGCGCAATAGAAAATCTACAAAAGACTCAGGCAATAATAATAATAAACACAATGCTACTTTGACATTTTTAAATCCAATCTTACCAACAACGATCTAAAATAACTTCTTAACTTAATACTAATAAATAACAAACAACTTAATAACTTATTAGTTAACCTACAATAAATTCAACAATAAAGGCTCTGTTTTATTTTTTTATTTTTATAAATGTTTTAATTGTTCATTCATTATCCTGCTTCTGGTGTGTGCAGGTCAGTTGCATAGCAGTTCCCCTATTGGGGATTGTGTATCGAATCTATTGTATTGCAATTTGACGGTCACAGCAACTTAATATATTCAAAGAAACAGAGCAACAATCTACATTTGTTTGGGCGGAGTGAGACAGTGCCGGAGCTGCAATGATCAAAACAAAAGTGTAGGAGTGCTGACATTTGGTGAATACCAGCTTTGATGTGCTCCAATCTAATGTAACCCCCGACTGTCATTATAACACACATGCAACTGCTCAGGGTTTCACAAACTCACGGCAGCACTTAATCTTCTGTAGGTATTTGTTTGTACCTGAGCAAAACCTGGTCATAATATCCCCAAGTTAACTAACAATCATGTAGATCTACCTTGTGTTAGGGCCACTCTGTTGACTAGATTCTCAGCTATTTTCTGCTGAGATGTTAAAGCACTTGTGGTGATATTGTGGTCGGCTATTTTGGTTTTGGCTCTTTCAGTAAGTTATCTCCGATTTTTTCATACCGTGTGTTAATTGTTGGTTAACATGCTTTCTTGAGCTGGTGTCCGTACATAGCAGAATACCACAGTACAACCTGAAGTAAAGTGAGAGTTTCTGTAGTTATTATTATTCTATAGCCTGATTCATCTTCATTGTGTGGAGGATACAGTAATGTCCCTTTCAGAATTTGCATTCTCCCAGTTACTCTTTTAATGCATTGCAACTTAAATTTGATGTGACGTTTTTAAGCAAGACCTTCAATGCTTGGACCAAGTAGCTCCTGAAAATTAAGGTGTCAAATTATGTAAAATGCTGCTGTTATTTCAGTCATTCACTTACAAAATCTATTCAATGATCAGCTACGTTGGGTAAAATACTGTAGACTATAGTATAAGTATTGGATCAGACTATATGTTGATATTAAAGGACTTGGGAGGGAGCTCAAAGCAGTAGTCTAATACATAACCTTGAGTTAAATCACACTAATTAAATGTATTTTAGTCCCTTTTAATTGTATTTAATCTATCATTGATTATTGATATTGATTAATATAAAAATATTTAGGGATATTATTTTTGTCCATCACAGCTCTATTGTTTAGTAAGGAAATCAACAATATTTTTATTTATTTAACATTGCATATCTCTAATCCTTTCCATTTGACCCCAATTCTGTTCTGACAGTGGCAATACTGTAAATGTTGTGGTGCTGCTAGATAAATCAGTCAATTGGTTTATTTATTTATTTTTTTCTTTATCAGGATTAGAAAGCCTCTACTACATTTGCACATTTGCCGAGTGGAAATTTTGTGTTTTGCTGTCAAGATTTGGTGTGAAATCTGCAAAGGCCATGTCTTGCGGATTAACTTGTCATTCAGGGAGAAAGTTTCTGGCAGTGTGGGACAGTTCAGGACAAAGCTTCCTTATAAATAGCAATAGGGAAAAATATGAGTGAAGGAGTGTGCGCACACATTGCTATGAATTGGCTTGACTTCTCTCAGCTTGCTCTGTCTCTGTTATTCACTAATGTTGCCATTTCTTTTCCCCTGTGCCTCTCTAAAGGCATGTCAGATAGCCTTAGATGGAAAGGGGTTTTTCTTGTCCTTTTGCCTTTTGAAAGTCAGCTCCCTGAGTGACATTCTGTCGGCCAAAATAATAGACTTTTTCCTTTTTCTTTCCACTGCAACTACAGTGACTCACAAGACTCGGACCAAGTACAATCATCGTTTGAAAGATGAGTCTGAAGGAAGTTGCAGACATTTTAAATTAAGTATCTTTGCAGTTTTTTCATCTAATAATAATTCTTTCAACTAAACAAAATTTACACTGGCAAAGAGTGTGACATCACCAACAATAGAGCAATAAAGTAACTCCTCAAAAATATCAAGGTTTTAGTGGTATTTAATAAATGACATGAAAGGTACACTAGAATTGATACATAGCCCATCAATAAAGACATTTTCTTTCTTTATTATACATATACCTTGATGGTCTTTAAGCTTTTCAGTTTCTACTGGGGATGTCACAAAAACTGAAATTTCGGCCCAAAATTCCCGATATCAAAATTCTACAAAATGCAACGCAATTTGTTTTCTTTGGTACCAAAATAACTATAGTGGGCGTTGTGGGCATTAGGGTAATATTTCTCCAGGTCTGAGGAAGCAGCATAATAACCCAACAAGGTAGTTGTGACATTAAAAGCAATTAGAAGAACAAAGGTAATATTTCTAAAAGCTGGTTTTGGCAGGTGCACCAGCAGGCCTGCTGAAGTTCATGGAAAAATATGAATCTAAAGTTTGTGTATGGAGAGCGTCTGCGTTTAATTTAGATAATCGGGACTAAGTGTCAGTGTATAGTAAACAGTGCTCAAAGTCACATAGTCCAGATCTGTGCAAAGAATTCACGGTGAACAAATTTTAGGTGTAAAATTTGTATAGACAATTTATAGAGCTGTTAGATGTTTGTATCTTTCCATGTCCCATCATTGTTTTTTGCAGAGCTCCACACAAAACATTATTTTTATGTGCATCGGTTAACATTAACTTGTAAATGTTAGCGTATGTGAGCTGGGTGCTGCTTAAAACAAAGACCACTGACATTACTGATCAGTCTGTAACAAAACTGTAGTTGTAGCAGTGTATTATTTTGTCCTTGACCTACGCTAGACGCCTTTAAACTAATTCTCTTTTCAGTATATTAGCATGACGAAGAAGGTGATGAGCAGCAGGTGAGACAGGCTAACAGTTAACCAGAGGCACAGAAAATATAACACTCTTGTCGCTGGAATGAAATTTAAAAAGTTAATGTCAAATTTTTTATTTTTTTTTACATTGGTTTATTTTTTTGCTGTGGGATAGAGAATTTTGGAATTTAAGTGCAAGCTTTTACATATCTGGTATTGTGACATCCTAGTTTCGACATTCTTATACATGCACATACAGTGATAATCTTGTATACATCAGATACTGGTGGGGTTAGGTCAGGTCTTTCTGTAATACTTTAAACAGTAGGACATCTAGCTTTAAGATTAGATTGTTTTGCAAACAGCCCTAAAAAGAGTAATAAATGTCCAATTACTGAATATCTCAATTTATATTCTTTACTTAATCCATCCAAAGGTTTTCATTTATTTATAGGTAGAATTAAAACTGTCAAAAACATTAAGTTTTTAAAATGCAAGCACACTGTACTGCCTGCTTCACAGTTTGCGGCTGATGCTTTGGAGCTTGCTTCTCCAGGTGGGTGCAAGCATTAGAACATTAAATAGTCACTTTTTGTGCTTCTGATGTAGAACTTGAACTCCCCTGTGAGACTGCATATGAAGCTTGTGAGCAGAAAGTTGTCAGTTCAGTCCCTTGAATTACCAGGCTTGAATCTGGTTGGGACAAGTGCGAGTGGTTGCTTCTCCCTTATCCACCACATTGCGTTGCCCTTTAGTAAGCCTGTTAATCCCATCTACTCCAGTGGAGTTGCTCATTTATTAGCAGGTCAGGCTGGTTGTAGTGTTGTAATGTGATAATCAATGTAGAAGTATGCAAGTTACCTTCTCAGTGAAACTACCCTGCATAAACAAAATTTAATATAAACAAACTGACTGAACGACTTTAAGAACATATGATTGGTTCCCTAACAGATTTTTGTTCAAATTTAAATCACATACTATATGTTTAACTTATGGACATTATATAAATGACCATAATTTATTTTTATGCCATATTATTTATTCTTATGCCATATTGACAAGTAGTGTTCCTTGCAGTATGACTTAATGCCCGGTCATACTCTCCTTGTATCCATCTGAGAGTTAATTGTGGATCTTACTTCATATGTAAAGAATAGGGGTGATAAATCCTTTAGTTAGCTTGGTAAGGATTAGGTTTGAAAGTCTCTCATTTGCCTCCAAAACCCTCAGGGATTAATTGGTTAAGAAATCCAGCTTCTTTACTGCTTCCATGAAAGTTGTAAACCCTTCTCCAGAAATTTTTGGAAGCTCTGTAAAGTATAATTAAAAGCTGAATGGAATGTTTAAATTGTGTTATCTAAATGATCTGTCTAAACTTTCTTTCACAGTAACATGACCAGTTTGTGTCTGTGATATACACGACCAGCCCCCCTTCTGCACTGTGCTGAAGGCGTCAGGGCTGATGCATGTGCCACTTGAATTGTTGTCACCCTCACTCGCCTGCTTTCCTATTTTGCACGGGATGTTTACAGTCTGAACAAAGCTTAAATTCACGGTGCCGGTCTGTTGCAGCCTAACCAGCTGTTCCCGAATGTAAAATAAAAAATGAGCTGGCTCCAGCTCCATACAGCTGTTGAAGCAGATAAAGTTAACCGATGATAAAAACCAAGATTAAAACATCCCCATCCTCATGGTTAGAGAGCGTAAGCTCGACACAACAAACTGGGTACTTAACTAAACTAAGAAATATGAAAATAAAGAATAGTATTAAGAGAAAATCCAACAAAAGGGGAGCCACTGCAACGAGACGTGGCACAGCTCACACCCGGGCAATTTTTTTAATATATATATTTTTCAAAAACGAATCAGCAACATCTGATATGGCGTCTTTGAACTATATCAATCAAAATAGATTTAAAATGACTTGTAAAGGCACAAATGCAACATTTCACAAATTTGCACCGAGGTATATCATACCGTGTACAGACAATATGAAGTTGACATCATGCTGTGCTAACTGGATTTCCCCCAGCCTTTCTTTTAGTTAGTTAGAGTTAGGAGATTGTGTTTTGACTGTCTGTCGATATTTTGAAAACATAACCGTAGTAGTGCTACCTTTCCTTTGCAAGTATGACTACTCTTACAGTTTACGCGCTAGTGATTAGCATATCTTGGACAAAGCCACTGGAAAGCTGTACATGTGGAAGTGACTTTTCCAAATACTGTTGCTTGCTATTGCAATTTATTTTCTTCAAGTAAGGTCTGAAGTGCAATTGGTCTAAATAGCTTAAAGTCAACACAGTACATATCAAATATGGATCCCAGTGGTCCTTGGAACTAGGGGGTATTTGGTATACACCTTATCGGAAACCTTCCCTGGTATAAAGATACTGGGTTGTAAAGAATATTGGACATTTTCAGGGGCATGTAAAGGACTAGGCAGCACAGTGGTGGAGTGGTTAGCTCTGCCGCCTCACAGCTAGACCTGTCCAGGATGTACCCTACCTCTCACCCTATCCCACCCCTAGCTGGGATAGGGTCAGCTACACCACCGACCTTAAATATGATAAGCTTTTACAGATAATGGATAGATTGATGTAAGGGACAAGCTGAGTTAAGAAGAATACCACCTGGTGTCTGACTGAAATCATATTTCTTCTGTTTTCCCCTCTGTGGGTTTGGTTTGTGCAGGTCTGAACAGAGCTCTCGCACAAAGGTGTGAACCAAAACATTAGCTCCAAGAACCTTTAATTGATGTCGAAGACTTTGATTGTCATGATGAGAGCGTGAACCGATCTCGGTCTGTGCAAAACAGCATGTTTGAGCTAAAAAGCTAAATGACAACTTTATGAATGCCCAGATAATCATTGTGGGAATGAAAAAAATTTACTTGTACAGACCAGAATCTATTTCACGTGTTTACTTTTGTGTCATTGCCAAAGATTTGTTTAACCAATGAGCCGACAAGAGAATTCTTATTGGACTTCTCATGATGGATTTTGATTTGCATGGATTTCTCCATGTGTGAAAGAAACCAAACCAAAGGGAAAACGGACCGAGCTCACAAACTCACAGATTTAGATCTGAGCAAACTAATTACAGGTTTCAAACCAACCTTGATACTCTCCAGGTGAAAAAATATGCTGTAAAACTTTGAGCTTGGGTGTTATTTATTGAAACACTGTGGATTACTTGTTGAGATATGTTTTGCCTTTTACTTACTCCTTAATCATAGCGTCTTTGGCGTGAATCTTTGGCAAAGTTATGATTTGATTAAATTCTAAATCTCGATTCAAAAGCAATTTAATTTAATAACTAAAACAAAGACATAATGCCTCCTACTGTATTGTGTTATGCACTCAATGTGTTAAAACCTTTGCCCACTGGGCTGCAAATGAAACATGAATAATAGTTGAACTGACTGATTTTTATGTGGATCGATTTTTGTTTTTTTCACCCACCTGTATTGGAATTAATGTTTCAATTTTTGAAGTATTTTTTTTTTTAAACGGTTTGTCGTTTAGAGTTAATGGCAGTTCTAATCCTCCTATTACAACATTGTCCACATGTGGGGGTTACTCTTCCTAAACAGAACAATTTATTGGAAGAAGTTCATATTCACACAATTTTAAATTAACTTTTGGGTTAGGTCATTCATTTCCTTTATACCTCTCCAAACATCTCATGTCATGTCATGCCATGTCAGCAGAAGCCATTTTTCTTTGAGCCACTGCAACTTAGACTATATAAAGCAGAATTTGGAGTGAGGCACAGAGGGACCACAGTGAAAGACGAGATGAGGGACTTTGTCGAGAGAAGACTAAAGGGGAAAGGCAGAGTCATGGCCAGTGATAATATAAACAGCCTCCACTGTGCATCAAGGATCATTTGCTTCTGGCTTCAGAGAGAGAGAGTGAGAGAAAGATATATAAGAGAACAATGAAAGAAAGGATGATGGACTACAATCAAAGATGGGATGAGAGTAAAGGCAGTCAGGGCCAGTGATTAGGTAAACAGTCTTTACTTTATGCCAGACAAACATGGCCTCAGCTTGGCAAACACTCTGTCATTTATTCATACAGCCCACTGGTATCCTGTCTGATATTAAATGCACCACAAACTCCCATTCTCATTGACTAATTGAAGTAGGTTCCGGTCAGTTTAGTCAGTAATAGTGCATAGTGAGACCACCCTTATCCCTAGTGTGTTGCTTAGATGTCAGGGAAGCAAATGTTTTTTTTTTTTTGTTAATTTACCTGAATTGTAATTGTTTAAGCTCAATGCCATAGAGATCAATAATAGAACAGAATTCATAAAGAAACAAAAGATGTGAAACAAAAGGGATCAATACAGGACGTTTCATTCAAGCAATTCCCTTGAGAGGTATCTGCTTTTTGTGCCTTCAACCATATTTGGCTCCCAGTTGTGCGTTTTACATTTTAAAATGCTTTTGCCATCAGCAGACATTAATGCCAAAAGCAACAATAACTACGTCCCAACACTTGATCCGTATATAAAAGCAGGTTTTCCATTTGCAATTGAAAGGTACTTTAAGTTAGCTTGACTTCAGTTTTGCACATTTTGGCACAAAGTTCACGATAGAGCATTGTTCTACTGCAGCTTTGCTGCTCTGACTGAAATGTTGTAACAGACAAATGCTTTGACAGAGTTCAGTATCGCTTAAATATTACTGACCGTGTTACAACTTAATACAAAAGCATTCCAAAGACCAAGGCCCCGCAGCCTCAACAGCAGATCAAAATGCCACGCTCTCCACAGGTATGCCATGCCACCTCCGCCTTGTCTTCCAACGTGGGGTTTCTGCCATGGCGGACAGCTGCAGTTTTATTTTCTAGCTTTACAAATTGGCCTGTGCTGCTGTACAGTATTTTTTTCCACTAATGCCTCCTGCTAGAGCCTGATCTCTCTGACTCCCCCTCACTGTATCATTAGCTAGAGAGAAGTGTGTGAGAGTCACTGTCTCTCAGTTGGAAATCCACTTTGACTGAAACCTTCTTCTCCCCATGAGAGGGAGTGTGATTACAGTGTGCTGGGGGAGGGTCCTCTGGAGTCCTATTAGTCTTCTTTAAAATAGTCACATGTGTGTTTGTATAATTATTGAGCCATTTACTTTGTTTTAAGAAATTCAGATTAAGATCACTTATTACTTGTTCAGCGGTGCAGGCTTGGTTTGTTCTGCTGTCTCCAAGTCTCCAAGATGCCAAGACTTGGTCGTTCTTTAGGTTATAGCTTGTATAAATTTAGCTTGAAGAAAAAGCAGAAGGAAATTAACATGAAGAAAAACAACCATCTAACGAGTCTTCTCTCTATGTGTTTTCTCTTGTTTTTACACGCATTCCCTTCGAACCCTTCCCCTGAAGCTGAAGAGTATCCTGTCGAAGGTAAGACTGATGCTTTACTCCTCAGAACCTCTGATGGCTTCCCTAAATGCTGTCGTGGATGGTGATGCCAGCTGCTTATTAATGGTGTCTGCCCTCCCCTCTGGGGAGGGGCATTGTCAGTTTGGACTGCGGTTATAAGTGACTTCCAAGGGGCTCTAAATTGCGGTTTCTGAGCAAGATAAGAATGACAGATGTCACAAACAAAATTATCTGTTTCATCTCTTTTATCCTGTCTTCTTTTATTTGATTTTGTTTTGATTGTGGGTCATCTAACTGTATTACTCAAAAATGTAAAATGCAGAACACATGGATTAATGTCAAGGCAGCTTGGCAATCGTGACAAACTTCTTCATCTATCAATGTTTTGTTAAATGTAGCAAGACAGAATATGGTGATTGTGAAACGGTGTCTTCTTCCTTTTCCTCCCTGTCCTATCTCTACAAAGGTGAATGAAGGCTGCCAGTTGAGTCCCCTGAGGGGCCTCATAACCCCCCTGGGCCAGGCACTAAGCCAGTGCTGTATGTAGTATACTTTATGGATGGATTAGCATTAGCTTGTCCGTCTGCAGGCCACTTTGGAGTAATCAAAAGGAGCTTCAGCCTCTGGTTGACTGAAACTGTTTCTCACTCAAATTAGACACTTACAGAAACATTCTTTTCTGAGTCTATGTGGAAAGGTGCCTGGGTGTGGATGTGTGGGTGTGTTTGCATCTTTTTGGAGTTGCATTTCCTCTTTGTTGAGTTTGAGGTGATGGATTACTGTCGCACGACCTTAACCATCAGGAAAAATCACTAAATCACCTTTAAACCTTTTGCTTAAAGGCAAAAACGTTATATCTTATTATGGTTATTTCCCAATATTTATATATCTTGCGGCATACCGATAATACTGACGCTTACAAATGTAGCCACTGAAAGTGTTGGTCGCTGACGTGAGTTTCACCGTTACGGCAATTGCTCCTCTCTTGTCCCACGTGGTGCCGTATGATGACCCAAAAATAAAGTTTCAAAAAAACCTAAATATGTTGTAGTCAATCTGACTTTATCAAGCGATGCCACAGATAATTAATCTTCAGACATGATTCCTTCTTACAGTGTTTATATGGGAGACTAAAGACTCAAGACTCAATTAGACTGGGTGGAGTGACGAAATATGGTCCGACCCATGGAAAAAAACAACAAAAGACAAAGGCGAAATAAATTGATAATGCAAATTTCAAGGAATCACAGTTACAGTAGTTTCTGTATTTGTATCTGTGTTTTTCCTTGGCCTTAAAGGACAGAGGAGGTTCAACCGCTGTGTGTCGAGGTTCCTGTTTTCAGAGACAAACTTCCCCCAGTAGAAACTATTTTTTAGATGTTAATGACAGCACACATTCAACCTTAATGTTAACGTTTCCCTGAAAAACAGCAGTTACAGTCTTTGACTCATCAAATCAAACCCAGTACACAGGTCCACAACAAAACCAGCAGTGTTACAATAACTCTGAGAGTGTAACATTTATATTTGGCAACCCTTAATTTAACCTCGGTGATTTTGCTGTGTACATACAGAGAACAGACTGATTGTCTCCTCAGCTGCAAACAGGAACTGCTGTAACATACACATATGAGGTGGGGGAGGTTTCTACTCTCAGCTGATTGTAGTCAACACCATGCTTAATGTGTCTCACAAGCAGAAAGTCAGAAAATCTGCTTCTTCTCCAAATTTTAAATGTATTTTTATTTTCTCAGTAGCTCTCTCTGTTGTATAGTCAGAGTAGTGCGGAAAATGTTATCGTGCTGAAAATGTAGAACAACAACTTTTTCGTGCTGAAAAAGTAGAACAATAGAACCAGCCTTCTGTCTGCAGAAGTTTTTGGTTTTTTTATTCATATTTAAATAAAGTTGTTATTTACACCTCAGGTGTGAGACCATCTCCATGGTTACCCACCTTCCCCCTGCCCAGCCACTTTGTCGTGAAGTTAGTTTGGGGGAATTTGCCATGAAACAAAGCAGAAACACAGACAAACTGCTTCAGAGCTCATTATCCACACAGAACAGCGGGAACTTCATTAATGAGCCCATTATTAATAAATATGTCTGACTGAGACAGGACAGGATTTTTAAGTCATTAAATTCGCCTTCACATCCATCTCACCTGGAAAAGGCTGTGGACATAGACAGGTTGGGACTCCTGCACCTCTCCTGTGTCTGGTTAGTTACTACAGTAACACATGATCGTTAACACAGGCAGCGGATCATGCTGGTAGTTTATTAACCACAGATTATTCTGTAAAACAGCTTTCATTAGTTAGTTAGTTAGTTAGTTTAAAATAAACTGTTCTAAACAACCCTGAACTACATGTGAACTACATGTACTGTGCTTGCAACTAGAGGAAGAGTGAAGAACATTTTTTTCTAAATAATGAAAAGACTTTAAAGCTTATTGATTGCTGGTTTTTGTTCTTTCATGGAACAACGTTGGAATTAAACTCACAAATCTGCCATTAAAGTACCGCGCTTTACTAGCTCTCCACTCCGATACAGTGATGGACAAGTGTTCACATCTAGGTAAATGTGTATGGTTCATTCATTAAAGGCATATTGCATTGGGCTATAATCCAAATATTGAATATTCCCTTTAAAATGAGTTTGTAGTTTAGTTGCTTATCAACGTTTAGGAGACGGGGGGACTAAACATGTATGAAACAGTAATGTAATCTCATCACGACCCACGTTAAAGAGACATAGACACAGTCTATAGGAAATCTTATGTCCATCACATCATTTGACAAAGCCGATATAAACGCAGGGTTATGACAGCAGCTGTGTGCTAGATCAGGTTTTAAACTAGTTTTCCCCATGAAATCGTTAATGCATCCACAGAGAGTAGGATTCAGTGCTGTGGACTGGGGACGAGGACGACACTTTGCAACACCTGGCGGCTGAAAAGATGAACTGCAGGTTGGATTTAATGAGCCTTTTTCTAATATAAGCAGACTCCATTCCTGACACAACGCCAACATACCGCATACCCGACATCCCGTATACAAAAACCACGACGCTTTCAATGGCTACATCTGTATGCAATTCCTTTGTTATCAGCTAACCTAGTAAACCAAGACAATGCTGATATTTGCCGGTTGTTCCTGCATAAGACATGCATGCCTCTTTGAACGAGTGTACGTGTGTGTATGTGCGTACTTGTGTGTTTACAAGTCTGTATGTGAGAGCCCTTGGAGCCAAGTCCCACATCAGTACTGTTGAAGCCATTGATGGGAAATGTCAGAAGAAAGGTTGGAAACAACAGTAAACGGTGACAGTGTACAAATCCTGGCAACAATGTTTGACAAAGTAGGCCCTCCAGACTGATGTAGAGTGAGGTGAGGGGCAAGAAAGCTTTGTGTGTGAGAGAAAAGTGGAGGAGAGCAAGGGTGATTTTTAGTCTATGACCAACTCAAGGGAGGCTAGACAGCCCCCCAAGGGACATTGGGTCCAGAATACGTTTTAAAATAGACTTTCTGATGCATGAACATACATCACATTTCAGAATAATAGTACTGTACCGAAGTAGTAAATATTGTGGAAGTGCCGTTTATATTTACAAAAGTCAAGGCAATGTCACTGCGACCTGCCCTTTAAGCTCAGCACCTGCACTCTTCTTACATTTATAGTATGTACTGCAGGTATTTCTTTGCGCTGGGCAAGGGCATGTGTTGTAGGTTAAGCTTCCTATTAATTATGTGGACTCTCAGCAATTTGAGGGGAACACCTCTCCTTGTGCAGAGGTCTAGGTGTTTTCTCCAGCAACATCATCATTTTCATATGAAGGATCCGCTGGGCATTTAAAGGATTTAAAACATGTTTAGAGTTTAGTTTTACACACACACACACACACACACACACAAAAAAAAATACTCCAGGGTGAGAGTATTCATTTATGAAGACATTTACTAAAAACAAGTTACAAATGCTGATACCTCAATTAATTTATGCTCTCTGAAGTCGTGTAACTTAATTAAAAACAAGAAGATGTGTTCCTTGTTCCCAGTGTGCCTGTAACCAAGACAGCTCGATGGATATATTTAAAGGCTCATTGTCTCCAATACCAAACCCTCAGAGAACTACTGCACTCCTTTCTCCTCTATTTTAATGTTTCCCTGTGACCGTATTTGGTCTAATTAGTGATAGTTACCATGTGTTCAAAGGTTGGTGGAGATTGATGAGGCAGAGACGAACTGAAAACCGCAGGGAGGCTGTTGACTGTATAAGGTGGTCAGTGGTCCTCGCTCTAACACGGAAGGGCTTGGATTTATGATCTTTCACAACAGCGACCTGTTTATACTGGTAGAACAGCCACACTCTGCGATCTGTGTACTTATAGCCAAGCATGCAATTTCCACGGAGGATTCCATGTGTGATGTAGAGTTATTATGCAAGCATATGTAAGTTTTATCTCATTTTCCTGGTCTGGC
This sequence comes from Channa argus, assembly GCF_033026475.1. NCBI lineage: Eukaryota > Metazoa > Chordata > Actinopteri > Anabantiformes > Channidae > Channa > Channa argus. The sequence goes on from NC_090208.1 coordinate 23,699,577, forward strand.
GGAAATGACACTAGAGGTGAAAAGCGGTGGGGGTTATAGGTTAGTCGATGATAAAGAGGTGTAAGAGGTGTACAGGCGGCCATTTTAACCACCTGGATTTATGAAGAATGCAAACTGGGTATACTTGTGCGAGGCATCACACACCTTATTAGACTGTGCTGATGTGTTAAGTGGTTGACAGAAAAAAAACTGGAGTCATATAGATTTTTTGGGTTTTACCTTATATAATTATGTCATTGTGTTTAGAACATAGTTAGAAAAAGTGAAAGAGAAAGACACAGATGTGTGGAAGCAATGAAAATGGCCGCTATTTGTTCAGGTGTTGGATATTTTATTTTTTATTATCCAATGACCATGAACATGGCTGAATAACAGACAATAACATGTCCAATCCAATCCTGGTTAGTGAGGCTGGCCTCTGAGACTGGAAGATACATTTTGTGACCTAGCGATTTGCTGGGGTGAGGGATGTTCTTAGCTTCCCATGGTGATCTTAATCAATCTGATCAAGGCTAATGATCTTTTCTGTCTGAGCCACACATATCTCCAACTTAATCTCACCCTTGGGGCAAAGCAGTAACATCTCTTTTTTCTTCTCCCCAGTGAAAAAAATTGTTTGATGTTGGTTCGAGCTACAGGATTACAGAATTGAGTGGGGCCTTTAGTTATAGGAAATTGCTTTGGATCATCTAAACCAGATTATGGATTTTGTTCTTATTTGCTCTGGAGAAATACAACAGACAAAAAACTTGAACGTTTCCTGAATGTGTGTGCGTCAAGGCAACAGAAGGGGAAAACAGAGTCTAAAGCAAATATTAAATGTTCTGATGTCAGTGCAGTATTAACCTAGATTTTGTTTGTTTGTGGAACAAATGGTGCTTGTACATTATCCTTATTCAAATTCCAACTGCTGCTGTTTTTTTGAATACCACTGGCTAAAATGCCAACCACCTGGGTGACAAATTGTTTTGATGTTGCAAAGAAATGGTACACGCAATAGAAATTCTGAATACTAAAGCATTTTCCTATATGTTGGCTTTGCATACTGGAATTTGTCCCATTCTTTCGGATCAATAAAACTTAACTGTGCATTTTTCATTAATGGCACAGGAGATTTGCAGTGTTCAAACAAAGCAATCGATTGTAGAAGATTTCTGGCGAACTCTTTACTCACAAACACTCTATAAGAATAGTCTGCAAAAAAAACCAAAGGCGCACACATACTCGAAGAAACTTCACTGGAAGGGTGGATGGCTTGATTCTTCAACTCTGAAAGTGCTCAAGAGTCTTGTTTCCTCTGTTTGCCCAGCTTCTGCCAGATGTTGCAGAGAGATTAAGCCTCCTCAGATCCTGGAGGAAAAGTCCAGCCATCTCTGTTCTCATAAGACACTAATTTCACCCCACACTCTTTTCTGTCTTTACAGTGGATTTTTCTACTTTCTTGATAACAGAGTCTAAAGGGATGGAGTGGGCGAACACTTGTGAGCAACTCTGGATGCTTTAGTGTCAACACGTGTGCCCTTAGGCTGTGTTATTTGCTATGATGGAGAAAGAAATGGATCGAACAATACATGTCCTGGAGCTTCGGTGGTGTTTAATGTTTGTATGTTTTTGAAGGAGGGCATTACATCTGCCAGATTTTTCTGCTCTGCTGGAGATTTGTCCTTTGTTTGTTTTTGCATTTTTAGACTAGTACAATGCTTTCAAACTTCTCAACAGCTACATTTCATTTAGTTGTCTTTACAAAAAATATTTTATAGCCTTTGTTATCCGGATTCTCTTCATTTTGTAAAAATGCTCAGTCGGGGATACAAAGTCCGGGGCCTAATCAGACAGAGCGCATTTCATTAGTGTGGTTTGGCTTTTTCGGAATTGTTTTAAATGAGAAAGACGCATTTTGTGCGCCGCTTTTGCCTTGCATTTCTCTGTTATATGGGATGACTTCAACTCGGAGCTGAAAAGTGCCTGGTTTTGCCCTTTTTTTAAAGTTCATTTATTTTAAAAAGCTTTTTTCCCCCCGTTGTCCAAACAGGATGTATTGAGAGACAGCAGATTACCAAACTGTCCTGGATGCTCCTAAAATAAGCCCTGAAGCGACTATCATCTAGGTCAGGGGTGCCCACATGTTTTTGGCTTGTGAGCTACTTATAAAATGACCAAGTCAAAATGATCTACTTGCACTGAATAGAATTAGCCAGGGATGCATAGTCCGGACAGTAGCGGCTGATAGCCAGCCTCAAGCTGAGATTTTAGTTCCTTCACCCTTCTTCTTCTCAGTTCGCTTTTCGGAGGGAAGTCGGTGTCGTAGTTTTTATGAACAGTCCGAAAATGCCGGTCCACATTTCCCTTCTTCGGTGTAGCGATGACAGACTGGCATATGAGGCAAACGCACTTCGAAAATGACATAGTGAAACAAAGTCCACCTCCCACTCCGTGTGGAAGTGTCCCGCTCCCCCACTCATTTTTATACCCTTTCTTAAGTTTAAAAGAAATAAATTGGAGGCTATCTCGCTAGCTTTCTACAAAAGGCCAGATGTCAGACTGACTGCCCTGTACGTCAATCAAGTGACAAATTTCAAAGTGAGGACGGATGATGGGCTGACGTCTACTGTGTTAATTCCATGCGATACACCCGCACTACCTTTGCGATCGACCGGTCGATCGCGATGGACTCATTGGGCACCCCTGATCTAGGAAAATCTCTGGATGAGCTCCTCTCTTTCTGTATCATGTACTTATATGGATCTCGGGTTCTGTGTTCAGTGTAGTTGAGAGCAGCCTGCCACCAGACCAGAGCCAGAGCAGGTAACCTCCACCTGTCCATGTTACAGATCTTTACGGAAATGATTATATAAATGTCTAGAGATGTTTCTAGCATCTTTAGCGATTCTGCTGAGGACAGTAATTCATTGTTGCCTAGTAACGTTTAAAAAAAAAAAGACACATCAGCTAAAAAGCTTTCTGTCTGAGTAGGACCTTTCAGCATAGAAATCTAAACTGAAATGGCATCCTGTCTGATTAGGCCCATAGTAGTCCATCTCACTGCCGGATCCATCTAAATCTCACTCAGTGTTTTCTTCTCTCTTCTTATTCTCTTAAACCCTCTCTCATCAGCCTTCTGTCATTTTTCTTCTTCTGGCCACATATCTATGCTCTTAAATGTCTTACTCGCTTCTAAAGGTTCTCACAATTTTTTCTTTCTTCTCTTAATCATCTCCATCATCTTCCCCTCTTTTGTTACCTACACTTGTGGCCAGAAGACTTGTCAAGTTGTGAAAGGAAGATTCACAGGGTTATTGAAGGCTTAATAGAGTAGACGGAAAAAAGTTAAGAAGACAATTGAATGGAAGGTTTATTTATAATAGTTTTTTGCAGATATGTAATGTCTCAAACTCCTTAAAGCATTGACCTTGTCCTTTTGGGTGCTCTTAATGTTTGACACAATTATGAGATGATCATAATGATGTAGAAAATTCACGATTAACCTACCAGAACACTGCAACATCAGTAGCATCTTAAGCCCTATTGAGAACAGATTAGATTAACGGGTTAAGGTGGATAACGTAATTATTACTTGAGCACCTCAGTGATTTCTGGCCCTTATGATTCTCCAATGTCAGTAATTTTTCAAACTGTGCTATTACAGCAACTAGCTAGTCGATTCCAAATCTAAAGATGAAAGATATGAGATTAGCATTGAGAACTATTCCTTTCCGGGCAGAGCACCACCGATTTTCGCTGAATGAGCAACGAGCAGCATGAACGTAGGCTCATGTCAGAGGTTTAGTCAGTCATGCACAGCTGTGGATAAATATCCCAAAGCACACCTTGTGTGTGGCGGTGTGTGGGTGGGTGTGTGTGTGTGAGAGAGAGAGAGGGAGACAGACACTGTCATGCATAAATGTAGACATTGACACATTCTTGTTTTCCACCTGACACCCACTGTCACTTTCATAACCAGATTTGCGCACTGCACAAGTCAAAAGTCACTGCTTAATATTTTTTTTCTTCTCTGCACAAGAATTGCCATTATTTCCACAGTGCTACAACACTCTGTTGTGTACCTGCAGCTTTTTCTGAATTCAATTATGCCATGAAATGCCATGGACTGCAAAGCGAAGAATCCATGCTGGCCAGGTGACACTGTGAGAGATTGCATTTGGACAGAGGCTGGTGAAAAGTCCATCTCCTGCCCATCCCCTAGCCGACAGCCAGTCCTAAGAAAATAAAAAGCACTCACTCTCACTTCCATCTGTCTGCTAAAGCAAAAAGGTCAAGTCAGTGCCATGGTTTTTTGTTGTAGGTGTGTACATGTGTGTTTTGTTGCGCGAAGTCTGTTCTTCACAAGACAGACTTCTCAGATATTTGGGATGTATGTGCAAAATACGTGTAGTGTGTGTCTTAATCATTTAAGCTGGTCTAAAGCCAGAAACCTCTGATGTAGAATGTTATACAACAAATTCAGTTTGACTACCTACATCTCTATCTACCTAAATCTAGCATTTACAGAGTTTCAATGTTGTTATGTTGCTGCCTCATAATACAATCGTTTAAATAAAAATGTTATTAATCTAATCTAATCTTTGCATTATGAACAGCAGTTTATAATGTTCCAAATAGCACAGAGGCCTCTATAATTTTCAAATGGAAGAAGTTTGGCACAACCAGGACTCTTCCAAGATGTGGTCGCTTGTCCAAACTGAGCAATCGCGGGAGAAACGCCATGGTAAGAGAGGTGACCAAGAATCAGACTGTCCCCCTGATGGAGCTCCAGAGATCCTGTGTGGAGCTTGGACACTGCAGCCCTCCGCAGTCCAAACACATGAAAGGCCACCTGAAGAACTCTCACACCATCAAGATTCTCTGTTCTGATGAAACCAAGATTGAAGTGTTTGTCTGGATAAAAAACCAGGCACTGCCCATCACCTGTCACCAACTGTTCAGGATTGAGGGAAAGCTGAATGGAGTAAAGTACAGGATACAGGTAACGCAGGACAGGCTCTGGGACAACCGTGAATGTCCTAAGTCTGTTTGACATATGAACTCCTAACAATGTCAGTAGACTTTGGCCAAAGACATTGTCCGGACTGACGTTTCCGACATATACCACAGAGCAGGAGTTCCTCCGAGTAAGAAGTTCCCTTACTTGTGCTCGATTTCACTGTGCGGACAGGAGCCACTACATGATAGTAATATCAGGCTGCAACATAACAAAATTCTGAATACTTTCTGAATACATTGCATTTTAGGGACATTCATTTAACAGTCCTACAGTTTGTATAAAGAACTGTTGGTTACATTGAGGCTGTGTGTGAGAAAGGTTCTGGTAAATCTGAGATCGATAGGCTGGCTGCGTGTCAGCGAACAATAAAAAAAGGCAAATGGGCAATAGATCTGTCCTTTACTCATCCTTACTTCACTTCCTTACATTTAATGCAAAAATAGTGACACTTGTGTTATTTTGAAACTCAGGACCTTCCTTCTCATAGTTTCTCCTACTTCATCTCTGTTTCATTCTTTGCCATGTCTGTTACTTTATGCCCTCATCTTTTGTTTAGGTAGTTTAACTCACCATGTTTTGCTTTTTAAGTGACATTAAGTTACCTTTAAAAATAGATGTAATGGTAATTTTTCCTTTAACTTGAAACCCCAACAAGTGTTAGTATGTTTATGAAAGCATGGCACCAGACATTCTGATTACGGGGTTTAAATTTTAAAAAAAAACTGTAAAGTTATTGCATTTATCTGAAGTTTTAGTTGAAAAGCACAGCAAACCCGTGCATTTCTACTGTAAATCAAAGAATTTATTGCTGGTCTAGAAATTTGTGCAATATTGTAAAGTCATTGTCCAGCAATGCCTGTAACCAAAGTTCAAGCCTTTTATCAGTCAACACTTAAGGGAAACTGTTGAAAAGTCTATTAATCTGTGGTTAGAATGCACGCTGTTTATTTTTGGTATGCTATCATTACCCGGAAAATAATATACATATATAGAAAAATCATACAAAAACTTCTCTGGCTGGCTTCCAAGCAAACACCTTACATTCATTTTTGTTAGCTCTTGTTGATAATACTGGGGGTAAACACTTGCCTGACAAGAGGAATATATTAAATAAAATTGCATGACACAAATTGTGAAAACGGTACCATCTCGTAAATCCCCCTAATATCTTTAGGCTCAAGCTGAAAAAAATGTTTAACAATACAGATGTAAATCATTTGCCTCATTAATTCTGTCGTTAATATCAAACTATATGTTGCGTGCCTTAGAGAACAGAGGCTGAAAAACTTTTAATTTTGCATATATGGATGAAACTTTTTGTTAACAGGGTAAAATAAGGCCGGGGTTTAATGGTCTCACATCTGTCTACTGTCAATCTGAAGGCTTTATAGCATCTTCATTAACTTTTTATTCAGGCAACAGAAAAAAAAAATGGCCTTGGATATAAATAAACAAAAAGTCATTATCATCACCATCTTCATTTTGCACAATGACCATTTGTATAAAGGATTTTTTTTTTCTTAATTCCAAATGCTATATCAATTAAATTAAACAGCCATACAAACAAACTTATCCAGGGATTTAATTGTTGTCGTGAATTAAAATATACAAAACAAACATGTCATTATATTCCGGTCTGGCACTTTCTAAACACAGCATGCTCATAGACAAGTGACCTCATAACAGCTGTTATAGGGAATATCTGCTGCTTTAGGCAGCTCACGATAAGTGCTGAAAAATGTCCTGCCAGGATCCTCTGATTTGATGAACCTTCTTAAGCTTTTTTTCTTTTCAGCATTTAGTGAAACTTTGCAAAATTATTTTCATCCATCTGTTTTGTTAGGCTTTTTAAAAGGATAAAAAATAACAATAGGATAGACAAACAAAAACATCAATTTTTTGCACCTTAAATATTCGCTATTGTGCAACTGCAAACGTCATAGCTCTGCCTTCCTTATTGTGAACCAATGTTAATGTATTTATTAAGATTTCACTTTGTGTCTTCAACCTCCCTTCACTATTAAACTGCTTTTTTTTTAGACTTCCTGTGTGCAGTTACAGCCTAAAAAAATAAATATTCTAACGGTCCCTGCAGACAGGACCGCTCTGATTTTTGGTTTGTTTTTCCCTCTGTGGCCCTAACCGTTATGATGCTGTTTTATCAGAAACACCATGAATCCTTTCAGTAGCCTCCAAAATGCCTCCTCCTAACTGTTGTTATTTATTTATCTGAGGGCTGGTGGGTAAAATGCTTTAAAGCCACAAACCCTCAGTGCGCCCTTAATGGACTTGGTAGGCCTGGCCTGCTTGATTTCTCAGCATCTGTTTATATTTCGGGGGAGACGTATAACTGAAGGGTGTAAAGTGAGACTAGAGGTTAGTGGAAGATGAGGAACACGCAAAGCCAAAGACAAATCAAGTTAGAAAAACAAGAGACGGCACACAGAGTCAGGCAGAGGAGGTGTTAGCAGGATTCTCAAGAGCTGGGGTGTCAAACCAGCCAGCTGTTTCAGTGGAAGGAGACACGGCTGGTAATAAATGTTCAGTTAGGCCTTGTGTTAGCTTTTGTGCTTTTGCAGCCCTGTGGGTGAGTGTGTCTGTGTTGGGGTTGTCAGATCTGCAGGCACAGCACAACTGTTGACTGTCATCTTATTAATGTTGATATAACTGTGAATCTTAAACATAAACCATTGTAGTCTCATATTTTTATTTATACACATCTTCCAAGAGTGTAACATTTGATTGTGACTTAGCAATGACGCGTAGATGTAAGATTGATTAACAAGTCAAGCTCAAACGTTTTTTTGTTTTTGCTTTTGATGGATGAATACTGATGGCAGACTAACATGCAGAATATTCCCCATACTGATTACAATATTTGCATTACCAAATGTGTATTTAAATACGTTCTTTGCTGTGCTCTTTCCGTTTTTCAATTAGTCACATGGTTTTAGTTTTTATTCTCAATATTTGACATACTAGTCCAAGTGCTACAGGTTGTCGCTAGGCTTGAACAACACATTGGCCTTTTAAACCTGTCAGAAGATGTATTTTTTCAAATAGATCCACACCACTTCATACGTGATCGAATATGTGAATCTGTATTCTTCTGTGTGTGTGTTTGTGTGAGACAATGTACATGTGCAGGACCCAGATTAAGCTGTCACACAGGCTTTGAGTGGTCCCAGATACGCTGGTCAATGTGGGGCCAGCTTGCAGATAATGAAGTCCTTAGGTCTCCCCTGATGCCTTTAATTGAACAAGTGTTGCTGGTTTGGCCCATCTGGACCGAAAGCATTCTGGGAATGTGTTTTTATGTGGACCATGACCTGAGTGGCTGCTGAGGACCAGTTACTTCTGAGCCATGCACTCATGTTTAGAGTAGTTGATGAGACAGTTACAAGGTAACATGGGAGGAAGTAAAACATCACATTTTAGCTTAATGTGCAGAGTCTGAACTCTGCTCTACATTTAACCCTGTTTGTCCACACCTGTATGATCCTCCTCAGATAAATTCTGTTGTGTATTGAGATACTTAGCATGTTATGTCGCAGGTTTTTAATCTGTCCCTACCTCCAGCTCTTAGGACCTACACAGGTAGGTGGATGGTCTTGCCGCCACCACTTCAATCCAACATGCACTTTCTCTTCTGTTAAAGCCCTAACTTCAGGGCATTTCTGAATGTACTGTGGCTACATATCCCTTAAGATCGGAAAATAGAGCACCATGCAAAGGCGTGTTATTTACATCCTGGTGGACGAAAGGCATAGCCATAATCTGCCCAAGGGGTTTTGCTTCAGCACGCAGAGAGAATTTATCGCAATCCACTGTTTCTTTGTGTGTTATAGCGTTTTTTTTCTTTCCCACTGTCAAAGGTCCAATTTGGAAATCTGCAGACACTGGGGGAGTGCAAGTTGAATTCCGTGCCTTAAGCGAGTGGCCTAGTTGAATAAGATAAGGTCAGAACTCTGGTCCTGATTTAGAGGATACAGAGCAGCTCCCATCTGGACACTGACAAGACCAGACTCTCCCCTCTCTTTCTAAGCTATGTCAATGTAGAGACCTTCTACCTGCCTGGTTCACTGTTTCTCCTTTCCATCAGCTACAGCCTCCATACACTATTCATAAACTTGAGCAGAGGGTTGTCTGACCTTTTTGCTGAAATGTTAGGGCAAATTAGTTGTCAGGGAAGTGGACGTGGCAGCCATGCTAAGCCCTAGCGCCAGTCCCATACACTTTACCATTCGTTCATTTTTTTTCACTTTTTCTTAGGATACCTGCCCTTTCTGCTGCTGCTGTGTTGGCGATACCACCACCCCATCACATACAGACATTATTGACTCTTGTACTGTCATTGAGTTCTGAATGCAGGTAGGCAGACAATCCACTAAGTATTTTGAATCTTGATGCTCATACAGATTTGCAAAGTGTCAGCATGAGGACAATTAAGGTAATGCACTCATGTTTCTGGCCTTCAAAAGTCTATCAAATAAATACAAAAAAAAAAAAAATGTCACACCTCGCTTTCCTGCTGGAAGTTTTTCATCCCAGGTAACGGTAGGTCAGTCCTTTCAATCAAAAATGAATGTGAAAAGTTCTCTACGGCAGATCGCTGCACATCCTCAGTGATTCCCTGCCATAATTCAGTCTATACATCACAAATCCTTGAATTACTATCACCCACTTTTACCCTGAATACAGAGCAGCTTTATAATGAACCCAAATGTAAGCAGCAGCTCTTTAAAGCAGAGTAAACACTGAACTTGCGGAGCTGCTGGACCCCAGAGTGTACGCATATTCATTACCTTACGTAATGGCACCGCTGCATTCAGCAAGCATTAGTTATTTCTGCATAGTAATTAGCTACTCGAGACTGCTTGTTGTTTATGCATTTAAAGCACTGAATGAGAGAGAAACTTTGGTTGTTCAGGAAAAGGCTACACATTACCACAATGTTTTAGATAACTCAATCTCTGTGTTACTATATTTTGTTTTTATTTATCATGTTGGTGAATTACGTTGATTTGATATTCAGCTGGTGGAGGATGTGGCAATTGAGAAACTACGGACACTGACTGATGGATCTGGCTAGTACTTTACTAGCCAGATCCATCAGTCCAAGTTTTTTTTACATTAGATTACTATTGACTTCATTTGTCTTGGAGTTTGTGGAGCCTTGGAGGATAGGACAGGAACACCTGGCCAACTCAATTTACCCCCTTTTTTTTAACAAAACTGCTTAGGCTTTGTCAGCTTGCAGGAAATCTTGAATGAACAGTCCATTTCAAGTTCAGCCACAGATTCTCCATAGGATTGATGTCTGGGCTCTGACTTTACCAATCTAGAAAATGTTTAAAACATTTCTGTTTAGATTTGGCTGTATGCTTGGGGACACTGTCTTACTGGAAAACAAACTGCTACCAAGTTGCAGTTCTCTTATAGATTGATGGAGCTTTTCCTCCTTCAATGGAAATTTTCAAGGAGCCTGAATAGATTTTATTGGCACAGTACAGGCAGGCTGTCTTTCCATGCTTCTTGTGATTGAAAATACACCTTATTTTTTGTATTGCATTCTAGTTGTCAATTTGTCCTCTACCTGAACCTGATGCTATCTTTCGGTTGAGGACTATAACTTATCCTTTCTCCCTATGGGCTCCTTGCTTTTACTTTCTGACCTTAGTCTGACACTTATCCTGCCTTATGAAGACGAGCAAAGATCAAGTGTGGATCGAGGGGTTAGTTGCACCGGATCATGCAGAGTTTTTTTTTTTTTTTTTTTGTCCTCCAATCTGAGGTTTGTATTTTTCTGTGCTCTGTGCACCAATGAGTCCTGCATGCTGAACTCGTTAAGTAACTGGGTGTGGGCCTGTTTGCAGCTGGCTCCATCTCATCATTCAGCTTGAGAGAAAATCTATGGCAGAGTAATAAGCATATTGCTAAGTAAGGAGATTGGAGACCTGTGAGTTTCATCATGCACAATGCTGTGTACCGCATGTGGAAAAGTGCAACTATCTTTCGAGGTCAACTTGTTCACCGCTGTGGCCAGGACTCAAAATCAACATCCCTTGTCCTGGGGACACTAAAAAAAAATCACCTGGGACAATTTGGGGATATAAGGAAAATTAATTCACAGCGCAAGCATTTAGCATTGTTAATTTAGATTGTGCAAATATGAATAACTGTTATCAATATGTAACCAAGGATATTAGTGAATCTGAAAGTATAGTTTCTAGAGCAGCGTCTTCTCTCTGTGTGTGTTTGACCAAGGGCAGACCAGCGAAAAGTGGCCCTGGCTGCAGGCTTAGAGAGTGTCTATAACCTACTAGTTGATAGACACCATACAACTCTAAGAGTTAATGGCTGATAAGAGAAATTTCTCAAAACACCTGTAGAACCATGTTAAAAGGGAAGAAAAACTATATTTCCTGCTCCTGGTCTCCCATTCACCCTTCTGTTAACCACAAGCTTCTTGGCTATTCCTCATGAACATGTTTTATACAATAAGGAGTTTCATTTTAGCCCATTCTTACTTATAAATCGAGTGGATATAATAATATAAACACCACTATCATACACTGTTAATTTACTATTTTAGGTTTTAGACAGGATAAGCATGAAATTGGTTGTCATATAGCTAATATTCCAGCCCTGCAGATATGTAAATGCAAAATGCCATTAAAAGTGGGCTATTTCTGCTAAAAAGCACAATATAACTGTTCATGTGCTTTATTTTAAAACCAAGCTGATTATCAATGTGTGGTCTATAGGATAATTGTGGATACTAAGTGATCAAGAAATTTACAAAATACCAATTTAAAAAGGATTTTAAAACTCTTAATGTAACTGGTGTCAAATAAAACAATTTATTGTGTATTCTAAGTGTGTATATTTGAATATGGTTTTATCAGAAAGTTTACAGTGTACTTTTGTAGTAATGCATTTATTGACGAAACAACCTAAACAATGACTAAAGGAAGCAGGTTATGGTAAGAAAAAGTGATGATTGAAGCTCGGAAGATTTCATTCAGTCATAATCTCTGAGTCAATGACTTTTTCAACCCAATAAAACAAAGACTGATAAAGATAATGGACTGTATTTGTAATGTGAAATGTAAAGGGGCACTTAATTTGGGAGAGTGGCTCTTAAGCTTGGGATTGTTTAAAAGCAGGATTTGGGATAGTTTTGAGACTGACGACAGTCCTAACTTTGACAGCGTGTAACCATGTAACGTGTGCTTCTGTACTGCTATGTACTCAAGAACTGTCTTTACACAATGCACATGTTGCCATTAGGCATTTCATTAGGCGTTTTTACTGTTCTACCCCTCACCATCATTTTACATGGAGCAGGCAAACCAGCTCGTATTTTTACCCGTGTGTCATCCAGTAGTTACACTGGCCATATCACATGCAATCTGCCCTGGCGGTTTACTGAAGGCCATGATTAAGTGCATTGATGGAAAGCATCAGCATCTATTTCATCCATATTTAATGAGCGAATACCTACCTCCCATTACACACAACAGGGGGAAGCTTTAATCAGCATTCACACACACTGTGAATAATTATTTACCCAGATAATGATTATGTTTATGCAAGCACAGAAAAGTCTTTTTTTTTTTTTACCTCCCCTCTATGTTTTTATTTTCTTTCTATGATAAAAAGAACTCTGATTAGGTAATAGCATGAATTGTGTGCTGTCATATCTATTATTTGGCTTGTTGAGTCTGCCTCCTGATCTTTCAACTAACGTTATTAGGCCCTATCACATCTCCAGGACAACGGGACTAGAATAAACTTATCAACGAAGAACCTGGCATGCTGTCATTTACCCACACTAATGATATGGCGTAATAACAGATCAAGTGTTATGCACTCTGCTCACACCCGCACTCAGCTGAGGGGTAGATCATGGCTGCATTGAGCTGCGTTATGCTCGGTTTCAGAGTCACCCCGTAACCCCTTAGATTTTTATGAGCCGGATCACATTTCTGCAGGGCGACACCACATTAAAGAGAATGTGGATCCACAAATGAGGTCAGCAGAGTGGGCTGTTATGTTAAGGGGACAAGACTCAAAGTGTTTGACACTTGCCTATTTCAAATGGCAGGAAAGCATTAGCATATTGAAATTGAGATGGAGAATAGAGACGTTTTCTACAAAGAAACCTATAGATCTGACGCAGAACAAATGGAAGACAGCAAACGTCCACTTTTGTCATTTACATTCATGCCCTGTCTTTTTCCCAGCTAGCGTTTACATTGTGTGTACTTGTATGAAACAATTTCACCGTGGCAGTTTGTTTAACAAGGTCTAATAGTCCTGCTAATCAGATCTCTTCTCTATTTTAATGTCCTGTCCGTGACAATGTGGTATTAAAGAGATGTGTGAATTGAAAATGTGTTTATAGCCTTTGCATTTGCAAAAGGCACCAAGTCTTTGGTGTATGAAGGCTCTGTTGATCACGTGTCCCTTCTTTGCTTGAGTCATTTATGGGTAGCAACGATGTTGTGGAGGACATGTTATGCAAGTTTTACAGTTGACAACTCGTCCCTCTCCTTTTTACTTGCCAGCTTTAATGGTAAGCGACCATTTAACCCTTACAAAAAAACATTGCTCACTGGATGCTTCTGTCCCAGCAGTTTGGTAAAAACTTATTTACATTGCAAAATATCTTAAAGGGGAGTCAACTCTGGTCCTGCTGATAAAAGTGACTGTGGCTGTGGCTGTTTTAAAGCCTTACTGTATATACTGTATACTGTACTTACTACTGCATATTTTTTTTTCTTTATTGGATCACACAGTTTTGCCTTCTTTTATACTGGAATCTTGCTGCCATGCTTCTGTAATTGCCTGCCTAATTTTAGTGGGCACTGAAAGCACTGACTGATGCACCCAACCTATGACAGGCAGACACGTGTCCACTCTGAGCCTCTCGCCTTTTGGCCCTCATCTTGCAAAATAATTTTTACCAACAACTGCCAGAATAATACTAATAATTAATTATTGAGTTTGGAATTGTGAACTCCCACACGAAACCAAGTTTTGGAAGTTGGTAGAAGCGGAGAGTCAAACAAGGAAGCCATGTAATACGTCTTCATGTTATAAGAATGATAATGAACTTTTTTAAGTTTCTTAGGTTTCATTGGAAAAATAACCTTGCATACGTGAGATCCAAGCCTTATATTACCACATTTATACTCGCAGCAGTAATTCAAACCTTAAGAGGAGACTCATTGGAAGTTGATTGAAAAAAAAAAAAAGGCCAAAATAAACAAATCAAAAAACAAACATTACAAATTACTATAAAATCGAGAACATGCACTAAGTCATACAGCATATGGCAAATATAGATCATGTGAGTTGCCCTTTTGATGTTTACAGACAGGGACACAGATTTGCTACTCTGTTGAGGAGCATAGATAAAAGTAACACTTTTTATGCACAGTGCAAGTCTCTCTTGCTTTTGCATGGAGGAATTTTTACACAAGTGTATCACAATACATCAGAAAACTATACTATCCTGTAGTCTACTAAGCAATCCAAAAGACCCTGCAGAGACCCATTTGCCTGCTGTTCACTGCCACAACAATCCTAATAGTAGACAGCGGAGACCCAGAAGGACATATCTTACCATTGCTGTGTCTCGGCTAAATGATTGTCACCATTTGAGGGCCTCAACTGCATTGTCTTCTATTACTTTTCTTCAGACTTCATACTATAATATCCCGATGTTATTAGCAGACTAGACAGTTCACCACCAATTTACCCACATCATTCGAAAATCTGAGCAAAACTATTTTCTCTAGGCAGTGCAGATGGACTGTTTACTCCCTCGAAAAACACATTTGATAAATGACTCACTCTCTCACATTATAAATAACTGAATGTTGTGACATAATAAGTTCATTTCTGCAGCAGGTGCAAGCTATAGACGCCACAATATGTTAGTAAGCAGGTTTCATTGAGCAAGTGTATACTAGAGCAGTTGTGATATGTCCTTTATGTTTGGTTTGATCCTTTTTAATTTCTGATCATAGATGAAGCATCTTGTTCCTACTCGCTTGTTGTGGATATATTTCAAATACCACTCCATTCATCAGGCCGGGGTTAGTTTGAGAGAGGCATGATTAGACCCCTTTTAATTTTTTTCAATTTTGTTATATGCTGTAGCCTGATACTACAATCATTTAAACATTTTTTTCTTATTAATCTACATTCAGTATTCTGTAATGACAAAGTAAAAAAATAAGTTTATAAATATAAATTTATTAAAATGAAAAAGAAACTGGAAGGTAGGTATTCAGACCCTTTGCAACAACACTTGAAATTCTGCTCAGGTGCCTCCCATTTGTCTAGATTGTTTCTGAAATGTTTCTACACCTTGACTCGAGCCCAACTGTGTTAAATTAAATTGATGGGACATGATTTGAAAGGCACACACCTTTTTATAGAGGGCCTCTCAGCTGACAATGCCTAATATATTAAAGCAAAAGCCATGAGGTCAAAGGAGGCTGTCTGCAAAGCACTGTAGGTTCCCTAGAGTAAGTGGCCTCTATAATTCTTATATAGAATAACTTTGGCCTAACCACGACTCTTCCAAGAGGTGGTCCCCGGCCAAACTGAGCAATCGGGGGACCAGTGCCTTAGTAAAAGATGTTACCAAGAACCATATAGTCACTCTGATTGAGCCCCAGCGATCCTTTCTGGAGATGGGACCCAAGTCCAGAAAGGCAACAACACTCAACTGCAGCCCTCCAATGAGCTGGGGGGATTTTAACCAGGCTAACATGAAGACATCTCCCACATCTTCACTAGCATGTGGATTGTGCAACCAGGGGAGTGAACAGATTAGATATGGACAACACTAACATAAAGGATACATTAAGAGCAGGCAAAGTCTGCTCACAGTCAAAAAATCCAGGACTTTGGAAAGGAATATGGGCTATTACAAATTATAGGATAGCCCCCCACCCCTGCATGTGATGATGACCTGAATTCTCTCAATGAACTTAATAACTTCTTTGTCAGGTTTCAGGCAATAAATTGCAGACCTGCTGAGAAAGCTGTTCACAACCAGGATTAAAAGGCACTTTGTCTTGACACCACTGATGTGCGGAGGACTCTGAGGAAACTCAACACACGGAAGACCCTGGGTCCTGATAACACACCTGGGGGGTTGCTCGGGGAATGTGCACATCAGATGCTTTATGTCCTAACAGACATGTTTAACACCTTACTGGATCAAGCCAAAGTCCCATCGTGTTTCAAGACTTCGTCATCCTCCCAGTGCAAGAGAAACCTGAAATCACACTACCATCAACAACTACCAGCCCAACGCACTCAATCCCGTTATGAATTGCTATGAGAGGTTGGTAAAGGAGCGCATCACCTCCAGACTCCCTCCCATGTTCAACTCCTTCCAGTTTGTTTACAGTTTGGCTGTTTGGTAAGGATGCCAACTCCTCCACGGTTTATTTGAGCCTTGTACGCCTGGAAGAAGAGAACATTCATGTGCGGATGCTTTTTCTGGACTTCAGTTCAGCATTTAATACCATCATTCCACATAATCTGATAGACAAACTGGGAGCCCTGGGCTTCAGCCCATTCAGCAATGGGCTGCTAGACTTCCTCACTGAAAGACCACAGTCAATGTGGGCCAGACAGAATACCTTCGGTGTCATCATCCTCAGCACAGGCTCCGTTCAAGCCTGTGTCCTGCTCCCTCCGCTGTTCACCCTGGTGACACATGACTGCATCCCAAAGGCTGCCACAAACCACATCCTTGAGTCTGCGGATTACGCTACAGTGGTGGGCTTCATCAGGGACGACATTGACCTGGTCTATGGAGAGGAGGTGGAGCAGCTGGTGGGCTGGTGCAGAGACAACCTGATCCTAAATGTGGACAAACCCAAGACATCATTGTTGACTTCAGGAAGAACCAGCCCAGCCTTACTTCCTGGTTAGCAGCCCCAAGTTCTGGGGGGTGCACATCACCGAAGATCTCTCCTGGTCTGTGAACACGTCATCACTGGTTAAGAAGGCACAGGTGTCTGCACCTTCTGGACAGCCCACCTGCCCCCACCAATCCTCACCACATTCTAAAGAAGCACCAAAGAGAGTATTTTGATCAGCTGTACCTCTGTTTGGTGTAGAGGCTGTGGACAGGAGAATTTGGTGAAGGAAGAGTTTTCTTCCCTGCGTTCAGGACAGTGTTTTTTTAAACTGGATATCATGTTTTCTGTACAATTTCTTGTTATATAAGAAGTGGTACTTTTTTCCCCACTACTGATAACTGGTCACTTTACAGATTTTTTTATTATATTTTTATCATTCTAGCTGCTGAATGCATTTTGATATTTGTAGGTACTTGTATATTTTAATTCTGTGTTGAGCTCTTGCAATGAAATGTCTTTCTGTGTACAGTTGATTCCATTCAATTCAATTCAATTCAATTCAATTCAACTTTATCTATATAGGGCCAATTCATAACATAGTAATCTCAAGGCACTTAACAGAATAAGGTCCATACTACACAAGTATGTAGAGGCAACCCAACAAATCCCCCTTAAGCAAACCCTAGGCATCATTGGAGAGGAAAAACTCCCTTTAACGGAAGAAACCTCCAGCAGAACCAGGCTCAGATTGGGCGGCCATCTGCCTTGACCGGTTGGAGTGAGTGGAAAGTGAAGAGAGAAAAGAAAAGTATGTATTCTGAATGAAGATAAATGTCTAAATCTAAGTCTAAGACAACACAGGAGTGGGTTAGGGACAACTATGTGACTGTCCTAAAGTGAACCCTGACTCGAACCCTATTGAACATCCCTGGAAAGTATTGAAAATGGCTGTCCAAGGGTCTCCACCCAACTTGGCTAAACTTTAGAGGATTTGCAAAGAAGAACTGCATCATTCAAGATTTAAAGAACGTTATTGATCCCATAGGGAAATTGTGTCCCAAAAAGACTCAAGGATCTAATTGCTGCCAAAAGTGCTATAACAGAGTACCGACCTAAGGGTCTGAATACATATATGGTTTATATATGTTTATATATACCATACATATATGTTTTTCTTTTTAAAAAATTACTTTTTCAAAAAATTACTTTTTCATTATGGGGTATGGAGTTTAGATTAATGAGAAGAGAGAGATTTTAACATTTGTGATATTAGGCTTTAGCATATATATATATATATATATATATATATATATATATATATATATATATATATATATTTTTTTTTTTTTTTTTTTTAAGTGAGTGTTCTGAAAACTTTCTGAATGCACTCTATAAACTACGACGGGGTCAGAATGTATAGGGTCATTAGCTTCTCTGTCTCTGAGTTATTGTATTTGTTTTGATATTGGAGCTGCTTCACACTCTGTTATGACATTCAGACATCCAGAGAGGTCTATGCTGCCCCATTAAATTTGTAGCTGTTTTTATATGACCTGAACTGCCAGGCACTTGAAAAAAAATTCTCTTTTGAATTATGAAGCAGCAGGATGTTTGTGTTTGTGTGTGTGTGTGTGTGTGTGTGTGTGTGTGTGTGTGTGAGTGGTGGTGGTGGTGGTGGGGGGGTATTATTATGAATAATACGAAATGTACGAAATATACTGAATCGCTATTGTGTTGTAGTATATCGTACCTCATTGTTTATCCACATAAAGACATCATGACTTGTAAAACTGCAGAAATTCCCAAGACAAGGCAAAGAAACATTTTCAGTGACTATCAATCAGCTGTCATATAGCAGAGCAGGGCACCAGTGGTTAAGATATTTGCCCAAATATGAACCGATCAGTCACAACACTACCCCTGGTGGTCTTAATAATGTCATGGAGAAGAAGGCTCAGCATGGCTGAACAGTCTTTGGCTACACAGCCTCATTCAAAGCAAAATGTGATGCACTGTTTGCAGAGGTAGTAAAAGTAAACAAACTTCATACTCAAGTGACAAGTACCATTTCAAATCTCCAGTTAAAAAATATAAAACTAATCTACATTGTACTTACAAAGTACAAAAGTGAAAGTACACCACTAAGAAAACAATCTATTTTAAGTTATACTGATGATGGTGATGCTAATGAAGGGTGCTGACTCGACTGTTTAATCACATTTGCATTTGCATTTAGTCATTTGGCAGAAGCTCTTATTCAAAGCAACTTACTAGTGAGACCCTAAGCAAGCAAACAATCTAAGTTAAGGAGAAAACGTTAAAGCCAAGTGCTACGAGATAAAAAGTTTTTGTTTCATTAGATGCAAGTGCAAGAGTGCAAGATTTTGGGGAGATTTAAATGCATAGGAAGTTGCGGAAGAGTTCCGCTGAGCGTTTCTGCAGAGTTTGATACTTCATTCTACCATCATGGGACTACTGAGCTGAAGAGGTTTGTTTGGTATCTTTTAAGTGGTGATGGGACCAGCGGAAGTCGATCATTGGCAGAGCCCAGTGGGTGGGAGGAATTGTAGACCTGAATGAGCCAGTTCACGTAGGCAGGTTCTTTGGAGCTGAGCACTTTGTAGGCAGGAATAAGAGCTTTAAACATGACCTGCTGCAGCAATTTGAATCATCTTGAGGGATTTGATTGTGCATCGTGGTAGCCCCATCAGCAGGACTTTGCAACAGCCGAGATGAGATATGACCAGTGCCTGCACAATGAGAAAATGGGCAACATATTCAGAAAGGTGTGGTCTGATCTTTCTGATGTTGTATCTGTGTTCCCTAGAGACACGTGAGGTGCTCTCAGTAAATCTCAGTTGGTCGTCAATGATGACCACCAGATATCTGACTTTGTGGCGCGGTCAATAAAGACCCTGTGTTGATGCAGATGCTGTGTTATATTGAAGGTCTGGCTGGCAAAACTCGAAAGTCTGTTTAGAAAAGGATGAGTGCAAGTTATCATTTAGTAGTAAAGAGGGAAAGAAGGGGAACCAGCACCCTGCAACCTGAAAAGGATAAGCAGTTAAAATAAAGGATGGAACTTTAATGACCATGGTTTTCTAGCCACCCCATCAGAATGATCTTGTTTTGGTCATGGTTTGGATAAAGATATATAGCTCCTCATAGTAGACAGTAGTCATTCGAGGAGCTAGTTGATAGATGGCCCAAAGCAAGATTGCTATTGGATGTGTCAGTATAGATTGTAGGAGCTGTTTACCTTATCAACCTGGCAACCTAAACTCAAGTGCAGTAAACAGTGGGAGAAGTTTACGTCAGACAGAAGGGGGGAAGCCGTAAGAAGCTGAGAAGTGTTGAGGTTGAAAAGGGGATACGGGAATCAAATCTCCGCTTCTCGGCTTATTCATCCAGAGTTCTGCATGGGAACCCATCGGTGTTTTTAATAAAAAAGAGGCATCATTCAAAACTATGCACTGACACATTCTACCTCCTGTCTGCATGTTCAGTTTTTTTTTTTTTTTTCAAGCCCCTACTTGCACTGTCCGCCTGAATTTCTTCCCGTTCTCTCTACACGAAGTGACATCAAACACCTAATACATATTTCATGACACTTCTTTACCCCCTGTGCAAATAATGGATGCCGAAAAAATTGCATAAATACTGTACGTCTGTCTTCATCCTTAGAGCACTTTCTGTCTGTGTGTGTGTGTGTGTGTGTGTGTGTGTTTGTTTGTGCATGCGTGGTGGAGCAGTACCTACAGTATATTCATCCCAAAGAATTGATACTTCATTTCATCCAGGACCTTCAAAGACATTGTTTGGGGAGATTAATGTATGTATCAGTGGCTTCATATTAAGTCAAGACATGAGTACATTAACGCTGTTTTTTAAAATATCTTTCGCTTTCTTTCTTGGTGTCAAATTTCAAATACACACTCAGTATGCCCTTCACAAATTCTCTCAGTCTCTCTCTCTCTCTCTCTCTCTCTGCCCTATTTCTTTTATCACTACCCTGACTGGGTGGCCCCAAGCTCACTACATAAGAAATGAATTGGCTGATTTGCGCAGTGACAGAAATCCAATACAGCTCATACACACTGGTAACACTTTGCTTGAGGTGTTGTTAGAGAATCCACAGTGCATTATAATAAAATATAGCTCATAGTAAAGTACACTAAGAATATAGTCCAGAGTTACTAGACCGCATAAGTATTGGGTTGCACTCTGGTTAATTTTCAATATTTTGCATTTCTTTGGCCCCAAGGCACTTTTTGTTCCTCATATTTTTGCACTAAATTATGGCAGCACAGGCCTGGTTTCCAAATAAATGTCAATTTTCTTGCCTGACTTTTATCTGAAAAAGGAAGGAATTATCTAGATTCATTTCTTTTATGTTTAGGTATGTGGTGCAGCCGTTCTGCTCATCAAATATCCAGGAAATTGGGCTCAGATGTGAGTCATCAGAAAATGAAATATTCTGGGGTTTTAGTTCCCAAATTAGCTTGGCTTTATTCGAGGGTGATGCTGACCAGCTTGATGTTTTCCTTTTGCTTTGTATCCCTTTATCTCAGGGAAGACAAAGCAAGGATGCAGACAATTATTCTAAATGACTTAGCAGGATCCTGATTTAAACATGCTTTTATCTTTTGTCCCTTGTTCTTCAGGGTGACAGCAGCTCACATAGGTTTATTTTCTGGGCGCTTCACAGTGAACTTTGATTTGCTCCAGAGAAAGAAGAGGCTCTTGTTCCCCCGAAGCATGTGTGGTGTATGTCACAACTCAGAATGGAGAGGGTTTTTTTTTTTTAATGTGTAGTTTTAGAGGCAAACAACACATTATATAAAGTTGCATTTTGCAGTGAACTAAGTAAAGTACTACATTTAACTATAGTTTTTGAAGTAGTTGAAGTATTTCCATTTCAGTCAAAACAAATACATCAGTCTATGTATTATGATTGATTATTTTATGGATTTTTAGTGATTATGGATTAGTTACCTTTAATTATAATAAGTAGTTTAAAGACTTTAATTATAGCCTCAGTATTTAAAATCCAGAATTAATCTCTCTCTCTCTCTCTCTCTCTCTAATTTATAAATAATACTTTTACTTTAAGACTAATTCAAGTATAATTTGACGGTAAAACTTTTATTCTACACTGTGGTAACTTAACACTTTTACCCAAGTGAAAAAACTTTTTTACTTTTTTATTAATATTTTTTACTCCTTGTGAACTTGTTGCTGCCAGTGCGTATTTTTCACAGCACTGTTGGTCAAGAATGAATTCATTGTTTACGGGGAGTCTGAAAATACCTCAAAGCTGAGTCGAACAGCAAAAGATGTCACAAACCTTTAACAGCCTCATTGTTTTTATACCGTTTTTCTGCAATGCAATTTGAATCTGCTATTGTCAAGCAATGCAGCCACATGTCTGAATCGAGTGTTTATCAAATTTACAATCCATATGAATGAATCTTTACACCTCTACTCCTAAAGATAACATGCCTGACACAAAGCTAGCTGAGAGGGGGGCCCTGTTTCATGATAAGCTTTATATTTATAAGGACCAACATTTTAAAGGGCTGTGTTTGGCATTATTATAGACAAAGAAAGCTTTGACTTTCTATCATTATTGGAAAATGGCTACATTTATATTGAATATCCTTAATGAGCAAACAATCTGAATGCAAACAAACCACAAGGTGCCAGCCTATATCTTTTGGGCAAACCAAAAGATATGAACGCGTGAATATAATTGTGGTTCGGTGAGATGTCATTAGATCTATACCTTCGACACAACTTTTCCCAAGAAATGGCTACTTGAGGATTATTACAGCATTTAGTCCAAGTGTTTCTCCATTTCCACCTCTTACTCTGGTCAATCAATAGCTAATGGACACTAATACAAAGAACAGAACAAATCTCACACACCATGAGTGCCCAATCAGCCAGTTCTTTTCAAATCAGATCTACTTCAGTTGGTGCTGATGGGGACTTGTGGCCTGATTAAGGCAATTATTAGCCCATGTTACCTCACCTCATGAACTATATGTTCAAACCTTTTACACTCATGGTGTATGTTCCAAGTGAACCAAATGTAAACAAAACACTTTAGATCAGGACCAACGTATCAACTGCTTGGCAAATGAATTAGTGTATTCACTGTTGAGTTTTTGAAGTAGTTATTGTTGAAATGGCTTCTTGTAATATTTCCAATGCTGAAAGAATAAGAGACACCCATGGTGACTTCTTTAGACTTAGGTCTATTTTCGGATTCTTGCAGTGGCCGATCACGAAAGACAGTGAGCGTGAGTCTTGTTGGGAGAGGTGGTGTTCGGTTTCTGGGCTGAGCTGCTTCCGACAGCAGCGTAAAAATACCCTGGTGCCTTAACAAACATCAGGCCAAGCTGGTAATCTGACACACTGGCCACTGTTGGATCCTTAACGTCGAATGATTTCTATCTTTGCTGTGTAAACACCTTCTCATCTCCCCTCTGTTAGGCCTCGCCTGACAGCATGTAGTCCGAGAGGAGCCATCATTATGGAAAACTATGCTATGTTCACACACCAGCCAAGTGTCTCACTGCAGGTTTTGTTTTTCTCCTCCACGTGGAACAGATAGGAGGTTTGATAAACAATGCGAAGAGCAAAAAACTGGACCACAAGGTCCTGCAAAAAAGCCAGAGTAGATTATAGACATAAAACCATATAGATTAAAAAATAATATGTAGTTTTGATTAACAAAAACAATGAATGCTCATTTGATGGGATTTAAAGGGTCTTTCTCAGTTAAATCAATTCCAAAGGCACACATCATAATAAAAATATGAAAAAAACGTATACATCTTGTAGGTCTTTGTGACCATTGCTGGTGGTTGACAATATCTCTATATAAGTAGATAAACAGCAATGTTGCAGCAAATGAATATTTACAATTGATCATCAAAGCCCTGCAGTTTCTGAGCTGTCATATTCAGTGAAGATATAGTTTCGTATCTCATGAGTGTGTTCTTGTTTGTATGCACGCAGTTGCCAGTGTGATTGCATGTACACGCAGCTATGTGGGTTTAAAGCCAGGAAGAGATGAGGACAATCAGCTCGAGTGTTTTGTTGCTTAAAAAATATTTCACTGTGAAATTACGAGATAACAATCATCAGCAGGGCTGGGTATTATCTGCCATGTTGTGCTTCAGCAACCAAAACAACAAAATAGAAAAAGCATTTTGCAACGCACAGCCACAGAAAAACTGTCTTACCTGTGTGAATGTCGAGCATCACAGGCAAAACTCACTTTTAGCACCTGCTTGTGTGCACAGATGTTAAGTTACTCACACACACACACACACACACACCCACACCTAAACCCAAACACACGTGCACACACCTGAGGCCGGGGGAGAATGTGAAACTGTCCGTCAAGTCAAATCAGTGACAAATATGGAGTGTTTCAATTTATTCCAGCAGCAGAGGGCTTTCACAGGGGCACGATAGCAGCAGTGGAATGTGCTCAAAATATAGATTCACAACTAATTACTATTTCAGGCTATTCCAGCAACATTTTAGTCAGTGCTCCTAAAAGCAACTACACTAGGTCTCATGCTGAAATATTTGAATCAGCCGGGCTGAACACTATTGTGAAATTGCGGCAGTGTCCTCTTAAACTGTTTGCTGGTAAATCTTACTGAACGCTTTAAAAAGATTACTTATAGCTTAATGATGGGTAAGAAAAAACGTAGCAGTATCCTTCTTTTTGTTAAATGTTTTTATTGTTTCCGTGTGCATGCACTGTATAAGTTTGTGTGCGTTGGTCTTTGCCCATGCACCTGCATGCATAAGCTAAAGCTGCTATAAATCACTGTCTCTGTGTGCAAGCATATGTTTGTGTTTTTCTTGCCTTCTCGGCCCGTTCTGAGACGTTGCTTGTCCTGACAGTTGGAATGGATGGCAGTCATTATTTGTGATGGCGTCCAATCCCCACCGTGTGTTTTCACCTCACAAGCTGTCAGCTGCCACAAGATGGTAATCACACAAATGCCATTTGGCTAGAACCTGTTAGATGAGTATCTGTGGTAAATACCAATGTAGTGTGCCGTACTCCTTGTGTGTATCCAAGAGTATAAGATATTAAGACTAAGAAGATAGGTAGGTGTGTGTACGTATCACCTAATTAAAATATGAGGCTTTCAGCCTACAGGTGAAGTCCCAGTAGGTGTTGCTTTGTCCTATATAGCACTATTTCACATTTACATACTGTGTAAATAAGCAGCAATATGGGAACAGTTTGTTGTCTCCATATGAAGATGTTCTGTGAATGTGAGCAGTGTTTCCTCTAAGCTGCCTGCGTGCACGCGCAATTGCGCACTGCTGACACGGTCTCCGCGCACAGAAAATCTGCTCGGCGCACCAAAAAAAAAAAAAAAAAACCTAATCCAACCTGATTTGAAAAAAATTAATAAAACTAAAAATAAAATAAACACATAACGATTTATTCTGTGCTATTTTGTGCTATTTTGTGATTCAGAACGTGATTCAGATACACATACGTATTTCCTCAGCTAATCAACGTGATTAGCGATGTGGAGGGAAGACATGCTAATGGTGCTAAGTGCTGCTTACGTTGACCCTTAATAAAAATGGCAAAACGAACAGGAAGTTATTTACAATTTTCATTTATGGATATTGATTAAATACTGTCACAAGTTTATGATTAGTAGAAAATGCAAACAATCGTGTCATTATGTACTGGATTTTGCAGACAAAGAGTTACAGGACTCTCTCCCAGACCACAGTTGGACAATCTCACCCAGTGCACAGCAGGAGCTTCACACTCTGGCTCATACTCAGAATAAAAATGTGAATTGTGTTTTCAAAATTGGAGTTCATGGTTGGCTTGGTTTGGTTGGCAGTTCGTGTTTTGACGTAGTTGAAATTAAATATTTATACTTACAATAGCGTGAACATACTACACAGGTCATGAACAAGATTTTTGTAATTGTCATTGTAAGTAAGGCTAAAGCACTTAATTAAAATTAACAGAACTGTGAATGCTGTAATTGAATTATTTTAATAATACACATGAAAAATTAGAGGGAACATTGAATGTAAGTATGAATAACATACAATGAATCAGTTCATCAAAACATTTTAATAAATGTCACAATGGTATGTATTTTCCAGACGCACCCAAAGCAAGGTCTGCAAAATATGTTTAGATAACAAATGGACTCTGCAAGTGCCAAATCACAGTTAATTTAAAAAAAAGGAAAAATCACCTGTTTCTGAGCTGAACAAAATGCCAACAATGAAAATGCCATGTCCAGAATCTTGTCCACCAGCCCATTTTGCTATTATTGAGCTCTGGCTGAAATCCATGTGCCATATGAGCATTTTTTTTTTATTTTTTATTGTCACGTAGAATTAGTTTTCTTGGGATTGAAGAAGGTGAATTGAGCCAAATGAACAGATTTCTCGTTTTTATTTCTTTTCATTTTTGAGCAGCACAGAAGGTTATAAAGTTTCCCTAAATCTAACTTTTTAGGTGTTAAGCATGAAAAATCAGCAGTGCTCTTGATTCTGTAAGTTTTGGTTGTTTGTTTAGAGCTAAAGCGTCTTTAATGCATTCATATTTTCTGCAATTTTAACTGTGCATCTTAGGGTTAAATTGATCTTACAGTATTTATAATTTCCATTTATGTCTCTGTCTGCAGTCAGAATATATGATACAATATTAACATTCTTTCCACCAATTTAGTTTTGGATTCAGGCACTTTGTCTGTTAGGAAAATCTGGGAACACTTCATTGTTTTTTTTATTTTATTTTATTTTCTCCACTTTTCATTTGCGTAATTACAACCCGAGGAACTTCATGCATATTTTCTCCATATACATATTTTGAGCAGATGTTTTGAATGTGAACACTGCACTAAACGTTCTCTCATACTTTTCTTGTCACTGCACTGCATTTAAGCAGCCTTTCACTGTGCCTGATTCGCCCTAAGGTACTGTGCATGCGACTGCTGCTGGAGGAAGTACGAGGAATAACAGAAGAGATAACAGAACCCCACTGTGATAACGGGCGGTTTGTTGGGCTTTAGACCCAAACCACTCGCCACCACCTCTGTGTGTATTTCCCCTCTTTTTGTCTCTTCCCTTCCCCTTATGGTGACATTTTTTTGGGGGCTGTGTGATGCTGTGAATGACAACTAGGGGCTCTTTGGAGTGTATGCCGGCAGAGTGGCCTGGCAGAAGGAGATAAGGAGAAGAGGCTGCACACATACACGCACATTCCCACACAAACATGCATATTGTCCATGCTTTAAAAAGGACAAAAAGACCTCCAGACAAAAAAATCCAAAGGAAACCACGGTATCATCCTACAAATGTTTTTTTTTCTAATTTGTTTAATACAGACACACACACACCCTCAGCTGACTATGTCTGCTAGTAGTAGCCCATTGAAGTCCTGGTAAAATGCAGTTACATGCAATTTTTATCAAAGCATCAAAGCAGCAATAGACACACTTATATTTAATCAAATTACATAAAAACTATTCCCATGTAAAACAGTACTTTGCATGTGTTTTAATACACTTGTTAATGCAGGGCTCAACAATAATGTATAGGACGTGCATACACTATGATTTGGCGATTGGAAAGCTTCATGCAAAAGAAAAATAAATGTGATAGTCTGTGGTATTTCTTAAACATGTATTTATGTGTCTCTTTGACACAATATCAGCATTGAGCACCACACAACGATTTTTGGTTTAAATTTTATTTCATTGTAGAGCTGTGCAGAGTATGTTCATCCTTAAAGTGTCCGCAGTCTCTCATTTAAGGTAAAAAAAGATTGCAAACTGCCAATCAAATAACTGTGTGAATGGCAAATTATCTGTGTTTTTTGGCCTAGAAAATATTCATAAGCATCACATTAACGTCTACCCTTTGAAACTTTTTCCTTATGTATGCTATCTTTTTATTAAACTGCCACAGCAGTGCAGCTGTGCTGCAGTTAACCATAATGAGCCGTAAGCATGTTTTTTTTTCTCACAATCAATAAAACACACTCAACTACATTCAATAATTGTAAACATCATTGGAAAGATAACTAGGAAATTCAAACTGAATTTAAATTTTGCCTCCACGTGAGGAGAATCTGTGTGTGCTCCACCAAAACCAAAAAATGATATTCATAAAGTACAGGATGTTAAACATTTTGCAATTGTTAAAACTTCGCTAGAAAGTCGGCTATTTTCCTATGAATAACTTTCATTTCTTCAATTTAGCCATGCCACAAGAGTTGTTTAAATCATTCCAATTGTATGGACATGGGAAGAAATGAGGCACTGTAGCAATCAAGACTATATGGATGAACTAAATATGAGAAAAAGAAATAAAAAAAATAAAAAATGTTCCACTGTCTCAGTGCAGTTAGTGGAGTTTTTCTCGCAATGGCTGTAATGACCTACTGTGGCAGCAGCACTGACCTTCCTGATGCTTCTCAGAATCAAGACAGAAAGTCAAAACAAGACAAGAGTGTCAGACTCTAACTCACTCATAGAAAGGCGAACGTAATTTCACAAGTCAACGCCCACGTGCAGAACAGTTAATATTAGGTGGCGGAACTTCACATTGAAAATATTGTGATTGCAGCCCCTGTGTTGCCTCCCATTCGTTGGGTAGGTTCTACTTAAAATGTGAGTCCTTTAAGAGTCATGAGGCTCATGTTAGATCACGTTAAAGTTTATCATGTGCAGAAGACACACACACACATGCGCACCTGTTGAAATACTGTGTTAAAACACTCCGATTATTTCAACATGAGTGCTGCCCCGTAAGCCACAGATGCTCATTAATATGTATAACCATACCCAGTAACTCTTGGTGATACGCTAACACACACACACACACAGACTCAAATTCCTCTGCAGCAGCTTAGAGCCCCATCTCCTGCCCCAGCTTGCTGCCCTGCCTCAGGGATGGCGGTGGCAGATGGTGCCTGTTCAGAAGCACAGAGTTTCCAGATTTTGTGTTTGGAACCACGAGAGACACCATCGATCACAGAAATGAAGTGGAGATGACACTGATCACTTTTCCGCCTTTTCCACAAACTCCCTTGCGTTCGGTAAATGCAAAGAGCCGGCAGATACATAAAGGTCCAGAAAGAGGAAAGACAACAATAGCAAAATGGGAGGTGAATGCCAACCAACCAGAATCTTTACATTGGGCTCGTGAATTGAAGACTTTGGATGCAGATGAGGCAGCGGTGCCGCACACCTTGTTAACTAAAAAAAAAAGGGTAGAATTTTCAGTGATGAGCATGAATGGTAGGAAAAAGGAGGAAAAAACACCTCTTGATTGATTTTGGTATTTCAGAGGCAGCTTTAATTATATGCTTTTGTTACTGACACTGATGAAATACTCAAACACTTATTGATTTGTCTGCCTGACTCTTTTTCCAAGGCAGATCCATTTCACTACAGCTGGTATCAATCTTTATCCTAGTTTCAGGTGCCTTCTTTAGCCGAGCAATTTGTTTTAATTACAGGAGCTTATATTTATATTGATTAATCTGGAGCGGTGTAATATGGGTTATTTCTAAGACACTGCCCCGTTTTCAGTGGATATTGTGCATCAAATTCATTTCTTAAAACACTGTACATTAGCTTTGCTATTGGTCGGCTCATACAAAACATTCTACTTTGATGCAGTCAAGTTAACATTACATGTTATTGTTGCTGAATAGATGTGAGTTTGCTAAACCGCACCTAAGTAAATCACAGTGAAGAGTATGAGTCCTTTTGTTATACAGTACTTAGGTTGCGACATGGAAATAGTTTAAATTGGTGAAATATTAAAAAATCAATGAATCCATTTTATCGCAGACTGTCCACGTTGTTAATTGTGCAAAGTTACAAATTAATCCCATGTTTTATCTATGAAGCTTTTTCTATTCAGTAGTGGACACGTGGTAATGATCTTACTGGCTTTGTGAAATTAATGACATGACAGCTGGGTGAAATATTTGGTTGGTGTGATGTGGTTCACTGGTACAGCTGTAGTGAAGGATTAGGGTAAGAGCTTGCTCACCATTAAGTTTTGAAAAAAAATCAGGCTATAGGTTAGTGTAACATACATACAGTTAGTGTAACCTTAATTATTGTGGCATTATGAACATATTCATAGCATATTCATGTGTGTAGAATCTGTCCTGCCCTCCGATAGACAGACACTCAGACAGTGTAGAAACTGCAGCAGAAACATCAAAAATATAACTTTGTCTATTAATCTCAATGAGTGCACTCTGAGTGCAAATAAAATGCTCAGTATTGGTCGAGCTCTGCATAGATGATGCAACAGGTCATCGTAACAGAACCAGTGCTAACCACATCAACAACATTTGTGGCTTGAAAAAGACACATCAACATTGAAAGCCCTAATTTCTGTGTAAAATTGTAGATTGTATGAAGTTTTACTCTTTATCTAGCAGTTTGGCAAGCAGGTAAATATACATACAAGCCACACACTCATGCTACAGACAGAAGTATTCATGACTAAAGAAGTGTATCCCATCGAGAAAAAACACTTCTCTTTTCAATTTTACCTTCTTCCTTAGTCAGATAAAGTTCTTTCGTGTAAGACAAATTGGATAATTGCATATAATTGGATTTCAGAATTCATTGACCTTGTGGTCTGCTTGTTGGACTTGACATTAGAAATCCTGAGAAAGACAGAGTGGCATTTTGTGTGTGTGTGTGTGTGTGTGTGTGTGTGTGTGTGTGTGTGTGTGTGTGTGTGTGTGTGTGTGTGTGTGTGTGTGTGTGTGTATGTGTGTGTGTGCATGTGTCCACGTGTACGTGCACCTGGAGTCCTGTATGTTTCAGGCTCTTGAGAGACAAAATGAACCTGTCTAATCCCTGGTGAACTGATGTCAGTTAACCAACAGCAGTCCTTCGCTATTTAACGCATGCTAATGTTAGCACTCGTGTGGATGACAAGAATCAATCTTTTATCATGTCGCATAATAAAAAGCTCTAATAAGTAAAGGAAAGCAGCGCAGGGCCACAGGGGAGCCAGTACATTAGCATTCACGGTGTATCTCAGATTAGAATAGTAATCCTCAGGAAGCTTTTTCTTTTTTTTTTTAGATCTCTGTAATTTCTCAGGTGTTGAACATTTACAGCTACAGTGTTTTTGCATCATGCTGCACAGAGACTGTACTTCAAATTGTGGAGGAAATACTTTGACATTCCCCTGCCTGTTTTTGTCCATCTGTTGATGGCACACTTTTACATTTCTCTTTTAATCACAGTAGCTCTCACAGCTCATGCTAACTTTTAATTGTTCATTCTAATTAAAGCACTGGTACAATCAAATCACCCCCCACTAAAGCATTTAAAGGATTCAATGCAGGGCAAACTCAAATAGTTTTTTTTTTTTTTTTTAAGAATCTGTTTTTAAAGTTTTCATTATTAATTTACAAACTTCAGGGGTTTGCTAACTGGTTTGGAGAAATCCAGTCCGATAAAATGGAAAATCCAATAAATGCTGCTCCACCTATAAGTGTCTCATCTGTCATCTTCAAACTGTAAACAGATGACCAAATAATGACCCCCTTGACACTACACTCAGAAAGGGACAAAAGCACCAAATTTAGGGTTCTCTCTTGTGTGTTCTGAGCAACTAATCCAGTTCTCTCTAGGCCCCCTGGGGATTAGCTGATCCACCATGGACTGGTATTCAGCCACTGACGCACTGCTAGGAATTGCTGCCACAGAGGGGATGAGAGCATAGAGTACCAAATAGCGGGTGAATCAGGCAGCACCACGCTCCTGTGATCTAATGCCAGTTCCCTCTATGGAGGTGGAGGTAGTGGGTGGAGGGCGGAAGATCCCAGATAAGGGAGGTCAGGCTACCCACCTCCGAAATCCCAATTAAAACATTGCTTTGCATCAAGCAACCTGCAGCTCCATGCGTTTTAATTTTTCCCGCTTTTTGGGGAGAGAAAAATGCAAAGGATACATAAATAGCCCCAGAACAGATTGAGTGGTTTTCTTAAAGAGCTGTCCTGGGGCTTTAAACAGCACGGTAGAGCTGAGGATGAAGTTGTGACAGATGGGATCAGTGAAGCCTAGTATACCAGCCCCTATCTGATTAAGCAATCCTACACTGTATGAGTGCTAACTAAAACAACGGTGGTGGTGACGATTTAGGTGGCAGCAGCGATGACAATTTCTACTCTTTTTACAATGTCAAAGTCCCAAGTGCATGGGGAAAGCACACCTTTTGCCATGCACTTCAGTCTGCTTCATTGTTGTTTTACATAGCTAGGGACCACAGATATGAAAATGATCGTATCTATATCTGTATGTTATGCTCGATGCATAAACATGCATAAATACACAGTTGCTTCCCATGAATTTAATTTTGTTCAGCTCTGTATTTCTCTTTTAGGACTATAAATATACAGAATTTATGTGGATAGGTATAAAGTCCTAAAAAGTTTATAACTTAAAACTGATAAAAATTCATAAATAAAAATGTTATAGTTTGTTGTAACATGGAGTTGTTTTTTTGGAAAATGTTTAGTTTTGACAGTTGGTTTATCTAAGGACGCTTTTTGGGGAGAAATATGGGAAAACACGAAAAGTGTCATTGTGCTTTCAGTGACATACGTGGGCTTCACCTGTTTGAATAGTTGTGTTAATGTGCATGTAAAACTTTACCTCATGGTTTTGTCACAGCTTTGCTGCTGTATGGACCATATTTTTTGGATAAGTGTTATGGATTTGATTGTGTTATTGGGACAAAGGATTTGGGTGCCTCGTTTTCTTTAGTAAGCAAAGCTCAGTCTGAAACTGTCAGCTAGCCGCTTCCCATTTTTTTTATCACTGCTGACAGTTGTCAGCAGGTACGATCAGCTTTCAGAACTAACATTAATTCACTGATTTGAATGTGGGCAAGGCCACAATGAGCTTGCTGTTGTCACAGGGTTGTGCTCTCTGCGTGAAAGTGGAGAGAATCAACACCATTGTCTCTGCAGTTTAAGATGATGTTTATGAAGTGAGAAATTTCACACTGAAGAACAATCAGTCTTCAGCCTTGTTACAACTCAGAAATAAGGACTGAATTTACATGCACTTAAGTAACCGGGGTACTCAGAGAAATCAGCTTTCTTGGGTAATAGGGGAAGGTTTTTAAATGCACCAGAAAAGAAACCTGATTTCTCCTCCACACCTGATTTATTTTGAAAGCCTGGCGCACAGATTTTAACTGTATAATGATGGAAAAGCTGCAGCTAAACCACAACAGTCTGAATGAAAAAAAATCCACGGGGGAAGGTTACTTATTTAGACTTCTACCAGACACTTGTGTAAATTAAAGTTAAGACTTTGTTTTTAAATGAGGTGGCATCACCCCGTTAACTCGTTAATAATCTCTCCTGCAGCTTCCTGTCCACAGCCTTTGGTTACACACATGCGCAGCTGGAGAAACCTGATTAGAAATCTGGTAATTGCGTATACATGGCAGATTAATCGGCAGTCTCCAACAAAAATTTAAGCTGGGGGAAACCAGGTGACAATAAATGAAATATAAAGTTGACTGAGAGTTGACTAAAGTGGACTGATGTGGACTTCTTACCCCAGTCAAGTTTATTGGCAATATAATCCTCCACAATGTCCACAGTGTGGCCCTGAATAGAAACTGGAGCCACTACTGTATTAACCCTCCTCAGATCCACAACCACTTCCTTTGTCTTTGCCACATTGAGCTGGAAATGGTTCTGCTCATACCACATGACAAGTTTATGCACCACAGCCCTCTATTCAGACTCGTCACCTATCCTTATACATCCAACTATGGAAAACGTCTAAAGGTGGCACAACTCTGTCCGGTAGCTGAAGTCCATTGTACAATGGGTCGAGAGGAAGGAAGAGAGGACTGACCCTTGTGGGGCCCCTGTGTTACTACTCTGTCTGACACGCCGTGCTGCAGACGTACATATTGGAGTCTGCCAGTCAGATAGTCAACAATCCAGGACACGATCGGAGGATCTACTTGCATCGCAGTCACCAACAACTCCTAGCTGGGGCTGTTAGGCCCACTGCAGAGGGTGTGTGATGTAAGCATCACTGGTCAGTATTGCAATTCTTGGTCGTGGCATCTTCGGCACTGGCACGAGGCACGACATCTTGCAAAGTTTTTGGAACCCTCTTGAGAATAGGGCCCATGTTGAAGATATGGTAAAACACTCCACAGAGCTAGGAAGCACAGAGCCTTAGAACCCGTTGGCTGATGCCATCCCATTCAGAGTTGGAAGAGGGCCATTATAAGAGGTATCAGGAGAGGGGTGTGGAGGACCACGACAAGTGGTTGAGGCATTATCAGGAGCGGGAAGAAAAAGGGGGAGTGGCGGTGGTCGCAGACGGGCGTCAGGAGAGTCAGTATCAAATCTGTTAAAGTTCACGTTCAACTCATTGGCCCTAGTCACACTGCCCTCAACTCCTCTGCCAGCGGGTCTGAAACCACTCCAAACCTCCCTTATGCTGTTCTGGAATTTCTACCGCAGCTTCCTCGTGTACCATTCTTTAGAGTCATGGGTCTTCACCTTCAAGTCCTTCTGAATTGCCCTTATGTCCTCTTTATTTCCCCCTCTAAAGGTCCTTTTCTTCTGGTTTAGAATGTCTTTGATGTCTTTTGTTACCCACGACTTATTGTTTGGGCAGCACTGGCTGATACCTTGCTGGGACAATGCTGTCTACGCAGAAATTAAAGCAGTCTGATTTATGCACACTGTAAGCCCATCTATATCCTCTCCATGTGGCCCACCGAGTGCATTGCAGTTTGCTGCCTCAAAACAACCCTGCAGTGTCACATAACTCTCCTCTGACCATCTCCTCACTGACCTGGTGGTCACAGGCGGCCTTTTAACCATAGGCGCATAGCAGGGGGTGAGAAACACCAAGTTGTGATCAGGTCTTCCCAGAGGGAGGGGAAGGTAGAGCTGTATGCATTCTCCACATTAGCATACGGTAAATTCAGGGTCCTCTCCTCTATGATCCTACAGGTCACATACTGAGGGAATTTGTGGTTTTGTCCATGGAGACATGATTAAAGTCACCCGAGATTTTAATGAGGGCATGTGGGTGTTTAGTCTGAAGACTAGCTATGGTAGTGTTGATGACATCACATGCCAACATCAGGTTAGCAGCTGGGGGAAGGTAAACAGCTACTATAATAGCAGTTATGTCATCCATCTTGTTCCCCAGTGATCTCACATTGCCCATGATAACAGAGGGGAGACACTGCTTGTGCTCCTTCCTCTCCAAAAGTCTCTGTTTTCCTTGGAATGTCCTCTTCCCTCTGCATCCCCGGTGTGTTTTTCTCTAAAGTTCATCTAGAAGATCCCTCATCTCTGTAACTAAGCTGGCCGGCGCTAATAGCTGATCCCTGGCATAAACAATGTGCTGTTGTTAAGCAACGAGGTAGCAGAATAAAAATAGCAATTATGCCGTGAAGAAAACGGGTCAAAATTCTCCAAGCAAGCATCTTGCAAAGCTAGTTGTGAAAAGGTTGTGGACCCCAGGGCTCCCACTCTCTGTCTCTAATTATCCATGCACTTGGGTAAGATAACTTAACATATCTTGAGATGGGGACTCGGGTCTGTCATTCGAACTCCAGTCACACTTAAGTTGCACACACGGAAACTTGAGACTTGGACTTGTGGTCTGGAACTTGTGAACAATTGTAGTAAAGAAGATAGATTTCTGACAAGCTGAA
The DNA here is from genome assembly GCF_033026475.1 of Channa argus. Taxonomy (NCBI): domain Eukaryota; kingdom Metazoa; phylum Chordata; class Actinopteri; order Anabantiformes; family Channidae; genus Channa; species Channa argus. The sequence goes on from NC_090208.1 coordinate 23,735,253, forward strand.
TGGTTGTTTCTGGTATCAGAAAAAATGCAGCCGAACGCAGAATCTCAGCTCCACGTGTCAGACATGTAGTTGGGGAAATGGCAGAAGAAGCAAGGCTGATATAACTCTTTTCCATCCGCTGAAAGAGAATACCAAAAAATCCAAAAAATGAACCGGGGTTTTTAGAGGCAAAGTGTCTGCCAAAGCAGGAATGTTTGCCTGTCTTTAAGAATTCAGAACATCGTTCCTGAAAACAAACTTTTATTCGTTTTTTTTTATTTTAAGGTAGTGTCTGGTGTGAGAGTTCAAGGTGCAAACCATATCAGGCTGTCACACACCTACAGTAATTTGGCATTCATTTATTTCATACACTTGTGAATGCAATTTTTACTTTTTCATGATTTCTGCAAAACTATCAATTGAATAATAGACAAGTAATCAGCAGAATAATCAATTAACAGTATATAAAGTATAATACAGTATAAGGTGTGATGATAATGCATTATATACACTCTGAGCTCCTTAGATGCATTTCTCTATGCAGTTTTAATGGCAACAAATAAGAAAACACTCGAAACAACATAATATTCAAGACTTGACTTGGACCTGACCCCCCAAATGACTTGGACTTGGACTTCATGTCTTCCATGAGTGGCTGTTTCTGTTACTTTCATACACTCAATATCCTAAATCCAGGTTTTATTGAGACCCACCGTGAAAACAGCGAATCTATCTCATTATTAAAAGCAGTGATTATTTTGGAACTTAATGTTAAAAGAAACAAAAGTACTTGTTTAAATATCCTTTTTAATTTCCTTCTGTGTTGATCTACAGTTTAGCACAGCATTCATCATTGCCTAAATTGTATCTTTAAAACTCTGATGTAATAACATTTTAACTAATACCAATAATATGTTAATCTGTACTTCATCAGTGGCATTGTGGTATTATGTATGCTGGCCAGTGCTTACAGCGACACTATACAGCCTTAAAAATGTAGGCTTAATAGGATACAGGAATCCTGACTGTGTAAAAAGGATTTACCCCCAAAAGGCAATTTTGCTGCAGTGGAAAGAATTAGGAAAGTGTTGGGTTTATGTCATTTCCTTACACCTGCAATCCTTTCTAGGTTTAGATTGGTAGGCAATGATTCAGGAGGCAATATTTTTAAGAATATCATTGCTGATTCCAATGCACCCTGGATATAATTACTGAATACCCTTATTCAGATTTACCTGAACATTGGTAAACACACGTACTGACCAGCTTATTTGCCAGCAGAGAGAGATGCAAGTCATAAGCATTTCCCATACTGTTGGCGAATAAGGGATGGGTAAAAAGGGGCAAGTAGCATGGGACAACAGAGAAGACGTTATCAATAGATGAGGATTACAGAGAGAACAGGAATACACCTGGAAGAGAGGTCAGAAGAGGGAAGATACTGAAGCCAGTTGCCATGCCAACAAGATATGATGCATCTCTCTGTAAAAAAAAAAAGGGGGGCTACAAATTGGTGACTTTCAAGTGAAACAAGATTTGGGAAGCAAGGAAGAAGGTAATTTGTGTCAGTCTATTGTCAAATCGTCTCACCGTTCTTTTGGCAAACTGCCCTAAAACATCTAAGGGAGATCATCAGGCATCACCAAATCAAAAAACAGCTTAATTTTTGACAGAGAAAAAAAAGAGAATTGTAAGATTTGTCTCTTTTACCCTTTATTGTTCTGATGTGTTTGTGAAATCCCTGGGAAGAAAATGTAGCTGACACTTCAAGGGTAAACAGTCCACCTTTGTAAAGAGGAACTTATCTTTGAAAGCAATGGTGGCATTATGCCCTTTTCAGACAGTTTGGATAAAAAAGCAGAATTATTAGCCATATACATCATTTTTTAATACTTATTCAAAGAGATAAACATGCCTAATGTATTTTTTTGTCTCTTTGGTTGAGTTCCTTTTTCTTTTTTCTTAGCACCCATCAGACGTGAAACCCCGTTCCAAACAGAGCTGGGCTATTTCGCAGCACAGCAGCACCAGACGTCTCCTGCATTGTGTTTAACATTGTTGAAATATTTGTTTACAAGGTTCAGTGCCGTTTAATTTTCTTGTGATCAGCTCTCTGTCTTTTCTTCCTCCTGCTCTTTAGTTCCTTCTGTTCGCTCGAACTCAGGAGCCCTTTTGTTTGAATATGCAGAGGACTTCTCTCTAGCTGGTATTTGCTCAGTTTGCCTAATTAGAGTTTGGCGAGATGAAAGCAAGCAGCGGGGCTTTTTGCTCTGCAGCTGAAACTAAACGAGATACTGTTGTATCTTCAGTAAAATACAACTTGAGATTTGTCGCTTACTTAATTCGGGGTTGAACTCTGACATCGCTTTTACAAAGTGATGTCCAGACAAAAGAATGATGGTTTATTAATCTTTTTTTGCCCCTGACTACAACTCAAATCTTTCCCTATTTGTCTAAAATATTTTTCCGACGAGTCATTTCACTAAGTACCGAACACACATGCACTTGTAAAACATCCCCTTGAGATTAAATTAAGTGTCCCATTTTATGAATCAGTAGCTAAAATGTAGCAATTGTTGCATGATAATAATAGAGAATTAATTCTAATGTCATGACTATTATAATCAATTAAAACCTTTAGACTGAATCCTGTATAGTGATCACATTTTATCCACATTTTAGCGACATCTTCAGAACCATTCATTCACCATCGTGTAGGAAAGAAACACGTAATGAAGTTGTTGCGAGGAGGAAGGATACACCAGTTGGGATGTTGCCCTCTCAGTTATCAAGCTGCTCATCATGTCCTGCAAAGAGAATCTCATCCTCAGAAAGTAGGCACACGAATTATTAATACATTTGTTACAGAATTTCCATTAATTTTGCCATAATTACCCAACTCTCTTAAATGACTGAACTTCCAGGAGAAATGCAGACTCCGTGGTCTAATGGTGTTTACCAATGAGCTAAATGAAGTTAGTGCATCGTCTCAGTTGGAAGACATTAATTTTCCATTATGGGCTGTTGTTGGAGTTACCTGCTGAGATCTACCCCTGACACTACACAGGAAGTTGCCCTGTCAAAACCTCATGGTGAGCCACATTTCCAGTAAAGTCATTAGGACTTTTAGCTTTTTTTCCTAAGCAGAAACTACAGTTCACTGCAATGCTGTTAGAGGAGAGCAAGTGAATTGAGCTCCTAAACACCGGCTGAAGGGAGGAAATTGTCAAAATGAAACATTAAACATCAACAAATGCTCAAGGCAAGGTGCTATTTTGCACTAATGTCCCTGTAGATTACCTTCCCTCTGACTTGAGCTTTCATGGCTCAGAGGACCAACAAATTTTGTTGTTTTTACTCTATCTCACTGACATGGGTGTACTTTTGCAGTGGAGGTGACAATGATGTCAAAACTTCCCAACTATAAAATATTTAATAAATGTTTGAGTTGAGAAATCAAAAGCTATGATATATTTTGTTACTTTAATCTTTTTTTCCCCTTTTTTTCACATATCCTATTTATAAATAAAAAAACTAATTATTCTTATTCAAATTATTATTTTTTTAAATAGTGTTTGAAAGGGAAAGATTGCAAGAAAAATAATATTAAATGGATGGTTCAGATTATGCTGGTAGCTTCTGGTAGGGTGTGTGAAGGTAGAAGGGGGGTAGTGGTACATTAATGGTTTTGTACATAGGAACCGGGATTTCAGTGCATGTGCTAATTGTCCACTTGAAGATGACTTCCTTCCCACCCAATGTTGCCAGTCTCTCCATCACATCTCATGTTGCAATTACAGCTTCCAGCATCCCAGAAACAGAAACTGTAAAGGATGGCATGCATTTTGTTGCACACTCCCCGCTTTCAGCTTCCCTAATGAGTATGTCCAGAAGTGGCAATCAGGGGCTTTCATTCCATGAAATTGGCTGTGGAAAGAAGGCGGATGGAGTGAGGAATGGTTGTAGGATGCATCTGTGGCATGGCAGTTAAAGATTAGGAAGAAGAGAGGAAGGACAGATGGATGCTCTGGGAGAGGACACCAGATGTCAGTGAGGATAATGATTAGTTTTGACCTGTTAAATGAAAGTAAAATAGAGGTCAGATAGGAAGTTTATTGGTTTTCACAAGATGGAATCCATCATGATTCTTCTAGGCCACAAACCCAAAACATTTAGTGACTGGGAAAAATACCAAAAATGGAAGGATAGGCAGAATCCTATACCCGTTTAAATTTAGGAGATGGTAGATACACTCTTGGCCATCAGTATGCTAAGTTTGCTAATTAACATGTTGTGCTATTAGGGCCAATAGAGACCTTCAATTAAAGTGAATTCTGTGGGGTTTATTTCAGAGCTAGTAGAAAATTGTAGCTCCTCCGAGCATCTTTAGTCTGTGTTGTGTAGATTAAGTGAAAAAAATCATCAGCATTCCTTTTTCTGTGATAGCTTCAGTGGCTAAAATGTGAAATTTGTCCAAATTCTTTGGCTCGACACATGGAGGACCTATTTATTTATGAACTGTTTAATTAGAACGGAGCAACAACTGTTCAGATCTCTAACCCTCACCAATCTTTGAGATGCTCTGATTTATTTTTGAAGACGTGAGATATTACATGAGATGTTTGCTGTGTTTCATTGACCGAAATGTGCGAGTCAAAGTGACTCACTGAGTGCTATCCAGTTAATTAGGAGACGTGGGGGCGCATAATACCTAGATATGTTATATTTTCCTTTATGATCCCTTCCCATGCAGAATAAGCACATGAGATCTATGAACAGTGCTGCTGAATAAAAAAAACAATATTTGCATTGACAAAATATAAAATGTTAATGCTTTACATCTTTAATTTTTCAGTACGTTGTCACAGTGCTTACATTAATTCAAAAACACCAAAGCCACCAGCGTTGGAGCAAAATAGCAAGACAGATGAAAATGTTTTGGATTATATTATTATATGTAATTGGTTTAAAAAAATGTGTTTGCTTCCTTTCCATGCACATTTATAATTATATAGTGTTGTCACTTCTAAATGTAACTTTAAACAGTAAATCACATCATTTGACAGGCTTCCAAACAACTTAGTGGATCATTTCTGACAGATGATGGCTGTTTGTGCCGTGTAAAGTGTAAAGTGACCATAAAGATCTAATGCCTCACTCATTCAGCTTAAGTGCGTCGCCTGGGGTCAACCGCTCGCTGTGGTATTTCCAAGCAAATCAAAATTCTCGTTTGTGCACACGTTGTCCCACGTGCACACACACAGGATTTTTAATTGCTGTAAAGTGACTTTTTATACTTCTAAAATCTCGGACGTTCTACTTAGAGAGAAATATAACACACTCTGTGTTTTTTGGGATGTTAAGTAGACCCTGTTGCCATGGCAAAATTTAAAGTGCAATTATTACACGCATCCATACAAGTTATCCTGTAAATATGTCTTCTTGTTCTGGTTTCTAGAGTTTTGTTTGCGTCTTCATCATCATTAACACACAGACACACACATGCACAGAGTCTGACTTCCAAAACTTTAGGGAACAAACAGTAACATTAAACATGAGCTTATAATCATTTGATGGAGACTTACACTAACTCTAATCATATCCACTACTTGCATAACCCTAATTCTAACCTAAGACCAAAACATATCCTAACCGTAGAGGATGTAATCACCGTAAAATTCAGTCATTGTTATCATGGGGACCAACCTCTTGTCCCCGCATGAAGCAGTGTAGTCAGATTTAAATGCCCATAATGTGAGTAGTACCTCAAACTTTGCAATTCTCATATCACTGGGGTAACTGGTTAGTGAGGAAGCTGGTTGGGAGTGAAATCATAACTGACCCCCTCGGATCTAGGGGTATCACCTATACAGTTTCTCACTTTTGTGTTGATGTTTGGAGCATTTTTAATTAAAAGGAAATAGCTTTTTCATATCTAGTTCATTCTAGCATGGGGATAGTAACCCCAGAGATTCAGCAGTGCAGTGGATGTATATTTCTTATATAGAATATATAATATGCACTGTACATAATTTAAGGTGGGGTGAGTTCACCGTAAGCCCTTTATCACTCATTGGCTCCACACTGTCATTAAGGTGCTGTGGGCCCAATGTAGGTTTTCACTTGATGTTGGAGTATAGAATTTTACATGTTTCCTACTTTTGGGACGAGCTCTAGTTTGAAATTTTAGAAACTCTTTAAAACCCATGTATAACTGTGCAAGTTTACAGACGTTGTCTTATTCCCTTAACATCTCTAACTCTCCCTCTCTTTCCCTTTTCCCTTAGATGAATTATTAAAGCAGTTTAAATTTTGCCACAGTTCATATATTACTTTAGCTGTGCAGAGACACTATGCCTTAAAGATCAGACTACTGAGATGAAGATTATTTACTTTGAATCAGAACAATTTTTCAGCCTCTTTAAAGCAGATGTTTTACAAATTGCCCTGGTTTGTTTCTAAGCCCTCACTTGCCATGCCTGCACTGTTTGGCAACAGCAATGATTATGCTGTGAAACTTAATCTTTGCCCAGGCCTAGTAAAAGCCAGTGATTTGTGAATGTGTGAAATGTTTTGGATATTGTGCTGTTTTATAACTTGTGCCTTGGGTGCACCAAGCAATAAGCTGCGCATAAAACCATTTATTGTTCCTATTTTATACTTCATGACATTTATACACTTGGATAGCCCTTGGTTTTTAGTAATGCCAGCTCCCACTAAAGTCATCAAAGGCAGTGTCCTTAAAGTAAAAACTGATTTTTCTTTTTTTGGGGGGGGAGTGTGGGAACCATTTTGGAAAAGAATAAGATTCTGTATCAATATAGCATTTGGCTTCTTGAAGCAGGTAAAGTTTGGTGGCCATATGCTAACAGTCTTTGGAGGATGATGCTATTTAGCATTTCATCCCAGCACCACAGGGGGGTTTGAGAACCAAACACATTCTTCCTTATGACCATCTGATGAATGGGGGATAGAGGAAGTGAAAGGAAAGGAAGTGCAAAAGAGGTATAAAGGGATAATTATCATTATGACTCCCATTACTCTCTGTCCCTTACAGTTGTTTGGTTTTGAGAAACCCAGAACAGCTGCTGATGTGGCGTGATGATCAAATGTTTGAGGATTGTTGTGGCTGGTTATCTCACAAGGTCATTCAAGAACATCCTATACCTGTTGACTCCTGGTTATAAAATGATGACCTTGCTGCTACTGCTGCTAATAATTCAAATCTGTCTTTCTTTATTAACCCCCTCGGTCCAAGAATTGTCAAGTCTGCACATAAAGTCACCACACAGAGAAATGCGGGACCTAAAACAATTTTCAATCATGATTAATTTAATGTGGGGGGAAGCTGATGCAATAATTTCTGGGCACATTTCAAGAAGTTCATTTAGCTAAATGCAAGCATCAGTGTGGTGTATTTGCGAACATTCATCACCTTTGCTGCCATTGACTTTTATCATCTAGTATTTGGCAGTACATCAGTGTTTAAGCCACCAATAGTCATCTGGAAGAAAAAAAAAATCAGGATTTTGCTAAACAGTAGGCAGTTGTATTTACCAAACCTGAAAGAAGAGCATAACTGGTGAAAGAAGAGAGCAGGAGACAGCTGCAACGAGCGGATGGAAGCATTGATTAGGGTAAAAAAAGGTGGGGAAAGAGAAGAAAAATACAAGTGAGCCAGATAATACGTAAGCATTTCTTCTCCTAATGACAGAATTATGACCCAGCTCCATCTGCCACTCATCAAAATCAGCCAATCGGAGCCGCTCCCCAGTCGGCACTGGTTCCGTTAGGCACTCCCATCTGTACTCGCTGCAGAACTGAGGATGGGATCAAATCCTGACATGTCAAGGAGATGAGGAGCCTCATAGCTGGGGCTCAGTTTTCACCACCGTTCTACTTTGTGTGGAAAGCAACGCTGGTTGTGGCTGTTGTCATTTGATTTGTGCTCTAATATTGATTCAGAATGTAAGTAAGAGAGACGAAGCTGTTGTGTTTGGATGTCTTGCAGTGATCAGTAATTTAAATTTACAGTCATGCTGCCCCTTCTGCCCACAAATCACTTGCTAGGGAAAGCTGTCATATTCTGATTTTTGGGATCTGGCAGGATGGGAGTCTGGCATCCAACTCCTGTGTGTGTGCGTGTGTGTCTGTGTGTGTGTGGGGGGGGCTTTTGTGTCTCTGTTTAAAAACAAATGTGTCAAAAATAAGTCTTGCATTTTATGTGATTAAATCACAGCTTTCTAATTTCCTGTTTCAACCTCTGTTAGCGTTTGTCCTTCCCATTTTTGGCCGTTCCGCACACCTGTCAACAATTGATGTGAAGATGCTAATAGTTAACTTGCCGCAATTTCTCTGTCATGTATTTGTCTCGGTTTATCTTCTTTACCCTCTAATCTTTACCTTCCTTGTCTTCTTCTGACTTAAAAGCGTGCCGGTCTCTCTTGCCTGCCTTGGTTGGGGGGGCGGGGGGGCATTTGAATGATTTGGTATGCAGCGACGGCAGCATTGTGTTTCATTGCAGGAGCCTTCGCCTTATCTCCTTAATGGATTATGAGCAAGGGGACAAAAACAGAGGGAGGCAGAGTGAGAATGATTGGACTCCCTGCAAAGGGGCCAGCATGGGATGGACTGCGGCCAGATAAATAAAAAACACTCTGCCTGTAAATTTCCTCTGCCCCTGAATCACAGATGTTATTAAGTAAGGGGACAATAGGAGCAGCTTGTACTGAAGAGTCATTTGAGCTTCTGTAGACTTCACCTTCCAATTTACCTGTTCATTGATGGTGATATGGATGTTTTTGCATTCATGCTGCAGACTAACAGCTTGCCCCTTGCTTTGTGTTAATTTGTTTTCTGAGACACTAGACACTATCTTTATCCTCTTTGTGTCCAAAAAAACATGGGAGGCTACTGAACGTTTAGGTAACCTTAGCTGTGAAGCACCCCGGTTTGCCAGTGCACAGTTTAAATGTTTATAGAAACCATGATAGGTTCAAACACATCATGATAGATTTGTTATGCATGGAAACTGAAGGTTTTGTGTCGATTTGGCCTTTTTCTGCTGTAAATCTGTGTTGAATCATCATACAACTCCAAAAAAAAATAAAAAAAAATAAAAAAAAGTCGGGGCAATGTGTAAGATGTAAATAAAAACAGATTGCAACAAATTGAAAATCTCCTCAACCCAGCTTTTATACACAATAGAACATAAACAGCATAGCAGATGTTTAAACTCAGACATTTTACCATTTCATGGAAAATATTAGCTCATTTTTAATTTGTTGGTAGCAACGCATCTCAAAAAAGTTGGAATAGAGGGATTTTTTTTTAAAATCGCTTCATCTTTTAACAACTGTCTGTAAACAACTGGGAAGTGAGGAGAGGAATGTTGTCCCATTCTTGTCTGATGCAGGACGTTTTATGATGCACCAAATGTTTTCTATTAGTGAAAGATCTGGACTGCAGCCGGGCTAGTTCAGCACCCAGACTCTTCTCCTGCGAAGCCCTGCTGTTATGATTGATGCAGTATGCGGTTTATCATTGTTTTGCTGAAATATTTCAGGCCTTCCCTGAAAGAGACGTTGTCTGGATGGGAGCATGTGTTGCTCTAAAAACTTCTATGTTCTTTTCTGCCTTGATGGAGCCTTTCCAGATGTGTAAGCTGCCCACACCATAGGCAGTAATGCACCACCATGCTATCAGAGATGCAGGCTTTTCAACTGTCTGCTGATAACAGGCTGGATGTTCCCTCTTCTCTCTATTCTGCAGGACACGGCCTCCATGGTTTCCAAAAAGAATTTCAAATTTAGACTCGTCTGACCACAGAACAGTTTTCCATTTTGCCTCAGCCCATTTTAAATGAGCTTTGGCCCAGAGAACAAGGCAGCGTTTCTGGATCGTGTTCACATATGACTTCTTCTTTGCAAGATACAGCTTTATTTACATTTGTGAATTGCACAGCAAACCATGTTCACAGAAACTGATTTCCGGAAGTGTTCCTGAGCCCATGCAGTCTTGTCCAGTAGAGAATTATACCTATTTTAATGCAGTGCTGCCCGAGAGCCCAAGGATCACCCGCATCCAGTTTTGACCTTAGGCCTTGTCCCTTGCGCACAGAGATTCCTCCGGATTCTCTGAATCTAATATTATATACTGTAGATGGTTTTTAGACAGACTTTCACAGATTTGTGAACCTCTGCCCGTCTTTACATTCGAGAGGCTCTGCGTCTCAAACAGGCTCCTTTTATTCCCAGTCATGTTTCTGACCCGTTGCCAATTAAGCTAATTGTCAAATGCTCCTCCATTTGTTTTTGGATTTGCAGCAATTACTCTTCCAGCCTTTTGTTGCCCCTGTTTCCACTTTTGTAAAATGTGTTTCTGCCATCAAGTTCAAAATGAGCTAATAATTTGTATTAACATTGTAAAATATGTCAATTCCAACTTCTGATATGTTGTTTGTTCTGTTGCGAATAAAATATGGGTTGATGAGATTTGCAAATTTTTGCATTCTATTTTTATTTATGTTTTACACAACTTTTTCAAATTGAGGTAGAGCTACATGTAATGCTTACTAATTATAATGTGCTAAACATCTTTTCAATCAATTTAAATTCCTGTTGCTTTAATCAGGCACAAAAAATGGTATCTGTAGGTCATTGAATTTGCAAACTGTAAATCTGAAGTATGAAGAAAGAATTCCAAATATGCATCACATATTTAATGGTCACTTGTATAGCTGATTATTTATGATCTAGCCATCAGTGGATGTTAACTTTTTTCTTAAGGACCTTTCAGGAACTCTTTAGCCAGAATTCTTTAGCCTCAACATTGCATTTCTTGGACGCTGAAGAGTTATTTACCATTTAGTTTGATTGAGCTGTTTGCAGGTTGTGCCAGGAGTGTTATGTTTGCAATGATATTGATCAAGGAGAAATGGATTGACTGGGAAAGGTTTGACCTTTTGAGGTTCCAAGTCCAACATACTCAGTGATGTTGATATTCTATGCTGCCTGTGGTTCAATTGAGTTTACGTTGGACATTTACCTTATTGTGGAATAGATCTTGCTTCAGGCCACAGTGGAGGACTGTGTTAATTTTTCCCCAGAATTCTCTTTTTCTGTGGAAACGGTATGTCTATAGTACAGGAACAGTTCCAGTTCATTTTTGCTTTGTGATGTTATAGATGTTAACGCAACTATTTGAGAATTGATTGAAAAACATGTATATTTTAAAACGTTTTAAATAAGTTTATTTTATGGCACACAAACTATGACGGGCTGTTAATGACAGTGTGGCTGCTGTTTCTTTGGGGATGATTGTGCTGCCACCAGATAAGCTAGGTGTGTTTAACCATGCGTGAATGGATTTTCACGAATGCACGCGGAACTGTTTGCTCAGTGCTGCGGCCTGATTCAGAAGTAACTTTTTTGTTGACTAATACCATCGAGGTCTCATTGTTGCTACCTTTGTCGTAAATCCGTCGATGTGCAGTGTGGGCTAGATGTGTGCAAAACCGCCTACAGGAAGCTGAGTGCTGCACACTCGCATGTGTGTTTGGATAATCTTTGACTCTGGGCTTTTACAGACAACACAAAACATGTTATCGCATTGTGTTTTTTTCAGGTTTATCTCTGACCCCCACCCCCCCCTTCTCTCTTTGCGAGACCTTGCAGAGCTAAGATTCTTTTTTTAGGATTTGAGTACAGTAGGAGATGAGGAATCTAGTTTAAACCTTTTCTGCCAAACAGTTCTCTGTGTGTTCCATAAGTACTCCAGAGGAAAAAAAAGCATTTGTGAGAGCAATAGCCTTCGGGGGTTGCGCCAAATGAAAATGCTTTTTTTTCTAAACCCCCCACACCTCACTCAAGAAGTGTTTGCTTGTTTTCTGTTACTATTCTCTCTCTCTCTCTCTCTCTCTCTCTCTCTCTCTCCCTCTCTCTCTTTCTTGTTTTTTACCTTTGATTTGAACTCTTGACATCCAAGTCTGCCCCAGGATGTCTGTCACAAACTGCAGTCCAACGTTGTGACAATGCTTTTTTTCTTCCCGTGCCTTTTATGACCTTCTTTTCTTCCTCTTTCTGTTCTTTTTTTCTGTTTTTTCCCTTTCAAGGTCCGGCGCACCTGACGTTAAACGACCAAGGTATGGGTTCATTCCTGTTTTATTTTGGTTTGGTTTGGTTTACTTTTTAGAGGAATTGACTCGGCCTCTTCGCCCTCAGCCCCTCAAAACTGCTGCTTTCCCGCACAATTTCTTCCTCTGCTTTTTACTTTTTTTTTTTTTTTTTTGGTGCCATATCCATCCATTTCCTCCCGTATTTCCCCTTGCAATTCTAAACTTTTGCAACATCATCCCTCGTTGCTGCCCCTTCTCCTCCCTCTCCTTCCACATCTCGGCATCGTTTGGTTGTTCCTTCTGCTTCTTTTCCCTCTGCCCACTGCCATTTCTTTGTGCTTCCCTGTGACCTCCACCAATGTATGTCCACCCCTTGTCCTGTCCTATGGCTCACGTCCTGGACCTTCACCTCTGACCACCTTTGACCCCGACGACCTGGCCCCGGGGCTGAAGGTAACACTTTTCTGCTATCCCTTCTGCTTTGGTTTCAAAAAAAAAAAAAAAAAAAAAAAAAAAAGATTCAATGGGTTTGTTGGTCAAAATGATGAAAGGAAAATGTGTTAATTCCATTCACTAACGCTTCAAGGTGAAAGTGTTGTCGAATGTGCAGAGTTTCTCATCACCACTCTGCTGACATTCTCATTGTTTGGCATTAAGATCTTTTAAAGGTTTACAGCTGAAGTTATGATTTTGAGAAAATGTGTCTGCAATGTTTTGATGTTATAAATGGTTGTTGTTTTGATTATATTTTGCATACAGTTACACCACAGATGCACCTTATGCCACAGCTGTTTAATCTCTGCTACACCATTATTCATTTAACCTTTTGTCCAGTTGACTTATTTTTCAAGTGTTTAGATTATGAGTCACAGATGTTTAAGTGTAAAATTGATGACATTTTGTGTACTTTTGCAGTCAAATGTGTTTTAAACTACACACAGAGCTCCACTCTATTTTCTATCTGTGTTATTTCCAGACCTCTCTTTGTCTCTGGCCTCCCAGTGAGGAGTGTCCATTGAATAAAAGTGTTAAAGCAAAGTTCACAAGTGAGAAAGGAAGTGAAGAAGTGCAGTAGCCAGTGAATGTTATGACCTTTACTGGTGTGGAAAAGCTTCTATCTATCTTCTATCATTGTAACTTTGCCCACAAACTCCACTGCTTGGATTCAGCACTTCACATTGTTTCATTGCTTACTCTTGTTTTTTAATTTTTCTTTTCTCAGAACAGCGGAATGAATGGCCTTTGCTTTTGTTTTAGTGAACCATGTGCTGCCCCAATGCTGGCAAAATGATTTGCACCAAAGTCAACTCAGTCTTCTCGTTCATTTGTTGGAGTTCAAGGTCACAAAATCCAGGGATACGTGTAGGATACTTCAAACAATATATCACAAAGCAGTTATCATTGTGACTATGATAACATATTAAATTAGATCACCGTAAAGACATCAAAACATGTGACTGCAGTCGAATGTCAACTTGTCAACTAAAACGCAACAGTTTAGATGTATATATTTTACGTACCCTGGTTGTCACGTCCAGTGAATTGGTGCCTGAAAGATTACCTGTAAATACAGATATTGTTTTGGTTTTGGTTTTGTTTTTTTGGTTTTTAACATAACTATCCACAATGGCATATTCACTGTATCACAGAAAAATGGCTTTGGTGAACAGACTGGTTTAATTTCTGAATTTCGAAAACCGTGGAGTAACAAGCTGAACTCAGATCAAACTAAAGGATTTGCCTTCTTATTTGGTGAAACACCAGTTGGCAGATGAAGCTACTGGGTCGTTAAAAAGTTTGAGTCTCACAAATGTAGTGAGCTACCACTACCTTCTTGGCAGGTAAGTTGGCACAGTTTAAAACAGTGTATGTTTCAAAGTAAATACAATATCACTCAGTTTAATTTTGTTTAATAAATGCATTTTTTTTCACTGATTGGTTAATTGCAAAGCTGATGTGGAGCATGTGGGTTAACACAAGGCTTGAAATTAAAGCAGGTTTTAAAGGCATTACTCACTTCAGCAGACATATTCTGTTCAAGAACTGATCCTGACCATCCTGTGGCCCTAAGCAAAATAATGTTCAGGGACCCTCCTACCTGAGCAATTTAACACACTTTAAACACACTTTCAGTTGCCATGCAGTCACACTGACAGTACAATGCTCAGTTAATCCTCCATCTTTTAAAAGTATTTGCTCTCTCAGTTCAAGGAATAAACAGACTTATCCAGAACAAAATAAGGTTTGACAAATGGATATTTTAAGGACAGTAACTTATTAACTTTGGTTCCTTTCTTCTTCCTGATGATCCCGCATCTCCTGTGACAAACATACTGTAGCACAAAACAATAGGCCACTATAAGCATAAAATTAAAATTAAATTATTATTGCTAATTTTATTAGCTGCATCAGGCCAATTCAAGTTGGTTTCCCCCAGATTTCCTTTTATACATTTTTACATGTGAAATATAATGTATAATACTAATCTTATTAAATTATAATATAGTTTTGTTGAATACTTGATTATTCACTGAAAATCCTGGTTCATGAAGAAGATGACTTTGGTTGTCTACCTTTCTTTGTCTAGAAGATAATTATTCTTAATATGCATTAGGCTCATTTTCTAATCACCAGTATCTTAGTTGAACCAGTAATCATCAGAATGCAATCAGAAGTCATCTGAAGAAATTAAAGTCGCATGTCAAATTATATGTGCTTATGTGTTTAATATCATATTTGTTAATATTCTCCAGATTACGCAGTTATAAGAATTATAGGTCTATCAGTAATAACTCCTAAACTCTTAGTAGTCAAATACATAAGAAATTACCACTCAAACAAAATGAAATAAACAAAGTATACGTTAGGCCATATGATATACGTTTGCATTTTAAGAATAAATTTAAAATTAATACAAAATCTAATCTACATTTTGAGCATCATTACCATTTGGTGGCACTTATAGGACTTTAATATTTCAAGTTTCAATAAGCTTATGATATTGGTTCATCCAGATATTGAATTTAGTTAGATCTTGATAAGGAATCACAGTGTGGTCCTCTTGTAGGGGTGGGTTCATAATTTACACTTTACACAAGTTAATTTGAAATCTGGGAGAGAAATATTCTGTTTTCCTTTCTCATGGAGACAGAAAGTCATCATCTTTCAGTTCTTTATTTAACACACGCATTAAACATGCAAAGAGATGATGGTAAAGCTAATAGCAAAACTACAGATCTACTACTACTCTCCTTTTGGCTTATCCCGTGAGTTCGGGGTCGCCACAGCAGATCATTGTCCGCATGTTGATTTGGCACAGTTTTTACGACGGATGCCCTTCCTGACGCAACCCTCCCCAATTTCTACTGGGCTTGGACCAGCACTGCATCACTGGGAAGGGGGAATGGGCTGTTAGGGGTTCAGGGTCTTGCCCAAGGACACTTCGACATATAGCCAGGGCCGGGGATCGAACCACTCACCCTGTGGTCTGTAAGCAACTGCCTTTACCAACTGAGCTATAGCCGCCCCGCAAAACTACAGATCTAATGTACCTAAAAATCAACTGCAGTTAGGTGTTAGCAAACCTGGACTCTAATTATTCAAACAAGAATGGAAGTGTGGCAGAACAATGACCCTAAACATCAAAGGAAATCTATGGGTTTGGAGACACAAAATCCACCTTTGGACTGGAACAGTCAGAGCTCAGTCCTCAACCAGATGTCCTGAGAATATGGCTCAGCTGGTGCAGTTTTATAAGGAAGAGTGGTCAACAGTTCCACCTGAACAGGGTGCAGCGCTAATCCACAGGTACAGGAAGCGCTTGCTTGAGGTTATTGCTGCAGACAGTGGATCAGTTAGTTAATAAAACATTACCGTTACCTTTTCAACCATAACTTTTTAATTTTAAGTAGTATATTGAATAAAAACAGGAAAGCCCATGACTGTGCTAGGAATATTGTATGTGGATCATTTGTTGATAATTGTGTCTTTGGTGAAGATCAGATCACATTTTATGGCCAATGTCTGCAGAAAACTAGGAAATAGCAGTGCTATTACTTTTTTTTTGCAAATCTATCTCTCTATCCCCAACAGATATTCACTGCCACCAGCAGATGAATCATAACCATAATCTCTTCATCTCTATGCAGTGTCTAGTCTGCTTTCCTATAACATCTCTCACAACCCACTGCCACTTAGCTCTGATCTCCCTCTGCAGTCCATTGCAAACTGGGCCGACTGTTTACTCCATCCTCGCACTCATAGTGAGAAGAGCACACATTGAGATAATAGAACCAACCAGACGAATGAGGAAAATCCGACATTAAAGCATCTTTCTATCACTATTACCCCTCTTAAGATGAGCCCTGAACAGCATCTTGAAAGTCTCCAGTCCACAATTTTGAGGGAATAGCTGTGCACATCCTGTTAACTGCCCCCCTAAAAGCAGCAGGGTCTGGACTTGAATGGTGGCTAAAACAAAACATTTTAGACCTTTTCATAAAGGGAGAGAAGAGCGGTGTGAATTGTGGAAGATGACTATAAAGTTGTGAAGAACAAATTGAATCTGTCACACGTCAAATTGACCAGTTTTAATGTGCAAACTGTATCTTCATTACTGTCAGTGATAAAACAATCTCCCAATAAGCCAGTTGAATTTAGCGGAGGTCCAGTTCATAATTGTGTGTGGAAAGAAAACGCTGTGGATACTTAGATTTTATATTACCAGAGTTCAAAGTAAAGTGACTGACTATACTTGTTTCATCCGACAATGCCTGGCTAGACGTTTATATTGATCACCCTGTGGTCAGAATTAATATAGTGTTTGTTCCCAGTGGACAGACCAAAAACCATTTTGAAAGAGAGAAATCAATAAACCTATTTGTTAAAAGGTGAGAACGTGTGACATGTTAGCGAATTAGATGATTTTCACTGGAGGATTTAGGCACTTCTCAGCTTTCCAGGCATCGCCTATACTGTGAGAGCTGTGCATGTCACTGTGGGTGTGCTGGTGCACACATGGTCACCTATACATGCAAGTCAGCACAGCCAAATAAAAAAAAAAACATGGTGCCTGAGCCATCACATAACCAGGCTAAGAAAATCAATGTCGGTCTCATCTCAAACCCAAGGCTGTCCTTCACGGCTGTATAGGAAGGACAAACCCCGTGCTCGAGTCAGTGCCGATCTCTATCTGCCCGTCTCTAAGACTGCTGCCAAGCCCACACACCCCAGGCAGCATGCTTAGAAAGCAACAGATTACAAGTAACAATCAAACAGCGATTAAGATTTGACAGACTTCTCTGTTCTCACTGAACAGTAACTCACTAACCAGTTGTTTATGTAAAACGTATAACAAAAAAATCGCTTTGAGATATTATACTCTGCTTTCACTACTTCTGAGCTTTACAACAGACTTAAATTCTAGTTTCACATAACATCCTTGTCACCTCAGCAGTTGATAAACTAATGAAATCCTTTAGTCATAATATGGGTGGAACAAATACACTGGCTTCTATACTAAAAGTATTATGACCCCTTCACTTTGTGCATATTTTTTTAAATTAAAAAAAAAATTCCATGCCAATGTGAAAACATAATTTTGAAACATTTTGCAAAAATAATAAAAAAAAACTGAAATCTTCATGGTTAAGTTTCTACAAGTTTCTGACACCTGTATTTGTGTAGTTTATCCAGTTCGTCCTGAAAGATTCTTTTAACTTTCATCAGATTGGATGTGAAGTGTCTGTGAACTGTCATCAGGTCTCTTCACAAATGTTTCATTGGTTTAAGTCTGGACTTTGTTTGCTCCGCTCAAGGACAGTCAGAAACTTGTACTGAAACCACTTGACCATTGTCTTGACTATTTGCCAAGGTGAGCCATCACCATATTCTCAGGTTTCATTCCTGAAAAATATCTCTGTATTTGGCTGCATCCTTCACTTGGGCCAGTATCCGTAGGTAGTTGAAATAACCTCACAACGAAACAAATAATGGTTTCAGAGTTACCTTCTTATTCGGATCGCACACTTTCTTTTAAGTTAAACCTTACTTTTTTAAGCCAGGAGATCCCTTCCTTATTAAAAAATAAATATAAAAAAAGACATACAGCACAGTGTATAGACAGTGTGTAAAGTTATCGCCAGGTTCCTTTGCACACAAATCACTTAGTTGCTCAGACCGCTCATCTTAACAGTAACATTTTTACATCACTCTGCTCAGGACAATCCGCACTTTCACTTACTCAGAAAAATTTGCTTCACCGACTGACAAATGTTTTAATCTGTCTCACAGCACTTCACAGATGGCGTTTTTACAACTTGTGCCAGTGGGAGTACATTTCCCCTCAATCGTGATACAATGTCTAATTCAGTAAATGTAATGATAGTCTCGCTATACTGTAATTTATAGCATGCAAGTGAGCAACAGAGCAGACACATTGGTTATGTCTGTCGAGTAGCTTTGTTAATTAATTGTGCTTGTTTGTCATATTCTGGATCTGAAACCGTCTTGAAAATATATGGCTGTATATCAAATGTTGAGATTCTGAATAATAAATAAGTAGAACTTTTTAAAGTTTGTTTATGTAACTGCCAAATCCAGTAGCAGAACAAAGTGGTCAGAACCAGTCAGAACGTAGTGGACCTGAGGTGAATGGGGCTAAAACAGGATTTCATACACATCTTTTAAAAAGGTATTGCATAAAAACCCATTAAAAGAAAAAAATGTGCTTTATTTGCAATTGTAAATAATCTAAAATGATTTCAGTAGAGCCCCAAAATGAAAACATAAGCCCCAAAATTATACATAATGTGACCTCTTTAAATATACATTTATTGAATCATTTGATATTCAATGACTTTTGCTGCCTAGGCACCAAAAATTACTTAATGCTCAAAGTATGTTTTTTTTTTAAGTTATAAATGCAAAAATTTCAGTAGTAAGTGATATTCAAACTGTGTCACTACAAACCAAATGAGATTTGAACAGCATAAAATGTGAAATATTTATCACATACCCAAATGAAACCTGATGGGACAGAGTTTACTGTATATACTGTAATTTATCCATAGTCTCCAAGGTGTTTACGCAACACTCTAAACTGCAGCCCTGAAGCAGTTTCAGCATAAACAAACTAATTAAGGTTTTTTTTTTTTTAAATAAATAAAACTTCCTTTTCCAATAATAGAAAAATGTGAAAGTTAATGACTCAAAGTTGGCAACATTTCCAGCCCCTTGGCTTTGAAATTGCAGATGTCTTTTACCCACGGACCATTTGGTTTCTATGTGAATGAAGTTCCCCACCGCCACTACCTTCCCTTTTGGGCAGGCCAGCACGATGCATACTGCGAATCAAATTAACCAGGCCCCGGGAAATTGTCACTTTAGATTTAATGTTGAGTGAAAAAGTTTGCATCCCCTTTTGTTATAATGTCAAAGAGTAATTAAGAATATTTTTGTCAACAGCATAAATGTAAATGTACATTTGGCCAGTCCAAATGTCCCTCCATGATTATCAGAGCTAAATAGTGAGTGGGCAGGCATTGTAAAAAATAATTATATATTAATGATAATAATAATTATATATATAGCAAAATAATAAAAATGATATGAGTGCAAAAAAAAAAAAAGCCCCCCCCCCAATTCGGATAAACCTTTCAGGTTATTAACTTAATATGACAAATTATGATGTCCGATTAAAAAAAACAAAAAAAAACAAAACACTTAATGCTTGATTTTCACCAAGTATGTTAAATTGGGCCGGAACTTTAAATTTGCAAGTGAATAGATCTCGAGGGCCAGTATCGAACATTTTCCTGAGAGCAAAAAAATAAATAAAAATACAATGGAATCAGGAAATCAGCTTTCAGAAGACCCAAAAATAAAACTAGTACATCTTTAATAAGTGGGAGACCATATTAAAATAAAGAAATGAAAGAAACCTGGACAAACTAACAATCCCCCCAAAAAGGTTACCTCCACTAACCAGTCTAAATAATAATAATAATAATAATAATAATAATAATAATAATAATAATAATAAGCAGTGGATCTTTCCACAACACAGTGATCCAAAGCATGAAGCACAGGCAACTAAAATTAAACAAACAGTGAACAAAGGGTAAAAATATTTTTTTTTTTTTTGCAATTATACATTTTCCTCTTTTTGTACACTACTCAACATTTTTTTTACTTCTTGTGATGAAGAAGTATTTATATCTGAATGTGCATTAAATATTATGTTGATGGAAAAACACATTTTACTAATGTTTTCCACTCAACTGTATCTCTGTAGAGACTAGGAGAAAGTAAAGGAAATAACCACTCTCATTTGTGTCTAAACTCAAGCATAATAGACTAGGTCCAGGTCATAATGGGCTCCCTTATCTGAGGACAGTTTAGTGAATCTATATGTTCCTATGTTTGGTTTATGTGATTTAAAAAAATAATAATAATTTAAACGCAGTACAGTGAATTTTGAAAACAGCAGGGCTTCATTTTTCATAGTGTTTTTATTAGAGTTGTCAACGTTAAATCTAATAATGCGTTAATACATATTCTTTTCAACACCACAGATTTTGGGAGGTTCGTTATAATGACCTGTTGCCTCACCTGTGTCAGGTCTGGTTTCATTAACTTCAAGCGACATTACATTGACTTGTATATATGTATTTCGTGGAGACCTACCCTAACCCATACCATATGCTCTATACTCATGCCCTGTGCCTAACCCTTACCCTAAGCCTAACCTGACCCCAAACAAACCTCAATGTTAAACCAAGTAATTACATTGTAATTCAGTAATTTCCTTATAGATACCAGCAGCTTGTCCCCCAGGAGGAGATCTGTGTCCCCACAAGTGACCGTGCAGTCAGATTTAGGTAGAAGGTTCACACACACTGCAGCTGGATTTGGAGCAGAAACACTGTAACTACTGAGGTGGCCTGAGCTGAAGAGCTTTGCTTGGGATCTTTTGCTGTGTGGTGTAGCAACCACCAGACAGCATTAGTTGGCAGAGGGCCGTGGAAGGGAGGAGGGATCTTAGGCCTGGATGAGGGTGTTTTGGTAGGAAGATGCTCTTGAGGTGACACAACGTCATCAGGTGAAAAGGACAGAAAAAGCTGTATTGGCCTTGCACTGATAGAAATAGCCATGTGATTAGATTATGGAACCCAAGGATGTAGCATATATTGAGAAATAAGAGGACCAAGATCTGTTGCACCTGCCCCTGCTGTCAAGACATAGCTTCCAGATGCCTTTATGGTGCATACTGATAGGTCAGACCTGAACTAGGCCAAAGCTGTACCAGAGATGCCCAAGTCAGAGAGTGTAGACAGGAAGATCTGAAACAAACACATTTCAAACAGAACTTCTTTTTCATTGCATCTCCTGTGCTAGTTAGTTAGCTTGTCGTAGTCTAATCTCTAATTGTTATGAATAAGATAAAGTAAATGCTGTCTGTATGTTATGCTAACCATTTAGCCTGGTTTTTATTGAGCAGTCTACTATATCTAGCCTCCACACTAACCCTGCCTCCATCAGATACAGAAAAAAAAATAACTGCATAATAACGACCAATTTATGTATTAATTTAAGCCTTGTCCAGAGATTAATATCAGGACTATTTTTAATTTATCTAGATGGGGGGCGGCCTTAGCTCAGCTGGTAAGGCTGACGGACCACAGGGTCAGTTGTTCAATCCCCACTCCCGGCTATATGTTGAAGTGTCTCTGGGCAAGACACTGAACCCCCATCAGCCCATTCCCTTCCCCAGTTGTGCAGTGCTGGTCCAAGCCCGGTAGAAATTGGTGAGGGTTGTGACAGGAAGGGCATCCAGCGTAACAACTGCCAAATCAATATGCGGACAATGATCCGCTGTGGCGACCCCGAACTCACGGGATAAGCCGAAAGGACAAAAAAAAAAGTAGCTAAAAGGATCAAAGATCAGCAGCTTTCAGCTTGTCACAGTGGAATTTGCTCCACACGTGGATTTGACATAAGTTTTTACAACGGATGCCTGCCGCAAACCTCCCATTTTGTTATCCTGCCTAGGGAGCGGCACCAGGGTGCCCCTTGGTGGCTGGGGAAGGCCAGCAGTCTTCTGAATCACAACCGAATACTCTACCACTGAGCCAGTAGGGCCCAAGGACAAGGGAAATATTATATGTGACATTGCTTTTGCAGAAATTAATTGATGCTAAGTGTGTAATTCATTTGTGATTAGTTAACAATTAACAAATAATTAACAACAGTCTGCTATTTTTTTGCGTTTAAAAAACAGCCCTAGTCCAACAGTTTAGTAGCTGTGTTAGCAAATACTCAAATTGAGGTACTTGTACTTGCAATCAGTCTAGTATAAAGTAGTATCGGGACAATGCTCTCAACCACCTTTAGTCTCTTATATCTGAATAAAAGATTCTGCAATTTTGAAAATAGGCTTTTGAACAATTTCTCTGCACTAGGGCTAATGGCATAAATGAAATCCACAGTTGTTTCACTTTATCTAAAATGCTAAAAATGCGCTCAAATGTGGACATAGGCACTGGCAGAAGAAATATCCAGTGATGTTTGAAAAGGTCTGAATATTGAAAAAATATACAAAAGTGTTATTTTACTTACTGACTAAAATAATACACGAGGCAAACAAATAACTGCTCTTACCAAAGAACGTTATTTGGATCAACAGTAATGCTTTGTTCACATCGTAATTTGCTTGATTAAAACGTTTTTTATTAAAAAAACAATTATTAAGTTTTGCATTGTTGGTATTTTACCTAACCCCATTTGATTTAAAATTGCTTCTACTGCAGTGCAACTTAATTCCAAAATCTAAACTGTAAACCAGACTTGGAGAATAATTCCTCAGTTTCTTTCGCACTTACTGGAACAATTCCTAAAAAAACAACCCCATAGCTGAAGTTTATCTCTCTGTTCTGTTCGAGCATGTAAACATTAAAAAAAATGTTTAAAGAACAGTGTATAGTATATGAAGGAAAGGAAAGAAAGAATTGCTGTTTTTAGTATGATCGCTAAAATTAACCTTGTCACTTTAAGACCACTTGAAGCGGACAAATACAAACACCCATCGGAAAAAGACACTCAATTATACGAAGACAATAACAACAATGGCGAACTGTAGAAGAAAATACTTGTGAACTTCTGTAGGTAAGAGTAGACGTCTAAATTGTAAAATATATTCAGAGAACAGCAGACTTGGTCGTGTCAGTTTCCTCCAGTTTGAAATTTCCTCTTTATTGTGCATCCACGTGATCATTTAAGACAGCAACCCAGCAAGTGTATGATGGGTTTTTTGGCTCAAGGCCTGCGAGGCAACTGTATAGGCTTGAGGCCAGGATTTCACCTGACGCAGCAGCCAGTCTAAAATCGATGGGGCTCTACAGCAGCCTGAATCAGGAAAGAAACCTACATTGTGTAAGCTTGTGGGAACTTTTATTTTTTTTAATTCCCAACCGCTTTTTAGATTGAAGTGTCCTCAATAAAACATAAAAAAACAAAGTAAATGTAAAGTACTGTGGATCGAGTCTGAGAGTCAGCGATATTGGAACCTATAGTTGTAGTATACAGTGCATGTGTTAGTCCCTGTTAAGGGTTGCGTCGCGTTCTTGAGGGAATATGCACATTGGCAGGTCCGTCCTGAGGCAGGCCTGCCTGACTTTCAGTGGGTCTCTCTGGTGTGGCGAATGACAGAATGTGAGGTGTGTAATAATCCCAGTCCCACTTTCTGGTTCTGTGAGACTGTTTGGAAGACTGCGTTTTGTTTCCCTGGCTAGTCACACCTCATTTTGGACAGTCTCACTTACAGACAGACAGTACACATTATAAATCATAGGTGTGTGTGTGTGTGTGTGTACGTGAGCTCTTATTTTTTTTTACTTCAGATTTTGAGGAGAAACAACAGCCAATATTTCTATTGAAAGCGGGGTAGTGTGGCCTGTGTAGGCATGTATTTTCTGGTGAAATGTGCAACCTTGTAACATCCAACGTACATTCAACATTGCATTTGTAGTTTAGTCATATAGCAATGTAAGTTTTGGGAGAGTGGTTTTGATAGGTTTAGGACTATTACAGCAAAATACTGAAAGGAAAGTGGGTTTGCCTTCATATTTGACCCAGAATCACTCAGTTCAGCATGGAAATATCATTGCAACAGCTTTTATTTAACCACAGTTCATCAGTGTAAGTATGTAGTATAGTGCTTCACAAAAATTGCCTATGCAAACATAGTGCAAGGAAATATCAAACTATACACAAACATATCAAAAGTTAGCGGTGTGTGTTAATTATTACCACTATTAAAATACAGAAAGTGACTTTACAGCCTGACAAAGCAAAGCAAAATAAGGAGGATCAGCAACAGAGAGGCTTTCGAAAGTAAATGGTGTGGGTTGCTTTTGAAATCCTCTTCTGTGAATTTGTGATGAAAACACAGATTGTTGCCATATGGCAGTACATGATATGACACAATGGGTGCTATATCCTCCGAGGGAAAAGTGGCACCGTATTGGAGCCACCAAGTAAAGAATCCTTCCTCTCAGCTCTGTCCAATCTTAGCTCTCCCTGCTTTTGTACAGTTTTACTTTGCTTGTTTATTTTCATCATGCTCTGAACAGTCATTGGTCCTCCTTGATTTACTTGTTTGCATAATCTATTTAGGGGTGAACATTTGTAAAGAAAAAAAAAACATATATATATAGAAATAGAGTGAAATTAAATTTAATGACGTCCATGAGAATTAATATTGCTAGCTGAGTAAAAATAAAATAAATTGTAACAAAAAACATTTTTATTTTGTCTATCTATTAATAAAATCACATTGATAAATTGATCCAAAATATAATCACATGTATACTGTACAGCTTTTTAAACAACTCTTTGTTAACCACTGGCCAATTTATCCTATCAGAAAGATTAAAAACTGTTATTGTAATGCAATTATTCTACTGATTAAATGCCAAACTAGCCTAGAATCTAAGTTTAATGGATATATAACTATAGTTATATAGTTGAACATACCAAAGAGTATTTAGAACATAAAGGTGCAAACAGAAAGTTTGGAGAAACTAGTGCAGTCCATGGGGAAAATATCAAGCACTGCATTATATTTCTGTCTGAGTTAAAGCTCACTTTTTGTTTGGTCCAGGAATCAAGTAAATCGTAGGAAGAAAAGGATACTTTTTATCATTAAATCCTCAGTATAATACAGGCAAATCTTTCAGTTATGAGACATAGAGGTACCGGGCAACAAGCATAATAACTTTGACAATAATTTAAAATAAATTCTGCATTATTATTATTATAAAGAATTGTTCACTAACATAGAAAAATTGTTAAAAGCATCCTTGCATTTTTTTGTGTTTATTTATCTTACTTTACTACAAAGCTCATTGATAAAAAGTTAACTAGTTATTTGGCTTACGTAAGGACGCATAGTTTCATTTGTACTAAAGGACTAATCTAAAGCAGGATTTGTTACATTGGCGATTTGTCTCCCCCCACTCTTGCAGTGTGAGATTCACTTTTACTTTTTGTTTTTCTTCCTGTGCAATTTTTTTTACTTCAATTCTTTTAACTTGACTAATACAACCTTACATTAGGCAAGCCAGCTAATAAGTTACTACTCGCTGGTACAAAAGCAATTAACGCCTAGAACACAATGCAGGGTTAAGCTCACCGGAGTAGAGGGAATTCCTTAAAAACACCCAATGAATTTTTTTTGCAAAATTCCATTGTGTATACAGTAGTGTATGTCTCTCTTTAAAAAAAAAAAAAACAGACAAAGAAAAAAAAAAAACCAAACACTTTTGTACACTATATTTAGAAAGAGTCTTAATTGAATTTGGCCGATGGGGCATTAATCTTTGGGCAGCGTGGTCAGACACTGGAAATTAGATCCAGGTCGGGTTTTTACATTTTGTAATTAAGGTCACAAAGGGCACGAAGCGAGAGGGGGAGGAAATATACTGTGAAAGGAGGGATAGAGAAACACAGAAGACGGCAGAAGATAGGGAAAGCGTGGAAGTACGAGGATGTGAGTGCGGCTGTTTGGATGAGCAGTAAACGAAAACCTTGTGCAAACATGGAAAGGAAGGAAGAGAGAGAGATAGAAGAGCAAAGTAGATTCACATTGCAGAAGAGAATGTGGGGGCTGGGAGAACTCAAGCGAGAGTGAAGAAGTGAAATAGGATGAGCAGCATATAGACTGTGACATATTTGTTATTGCTATCTGCTGACCAAAGGTGTTTTGCTAATATGAACGTAGCCAAAGGGCCTGTGATTACAGAGGCTTTTAAATGGGAGATGCTGTGAAAACACCACCTCTCTTTTCCTCTTCTCCCTCTATCACTATGCTCATTTTTGCTTGCTTCATCTTATTCTTGTCATATCTTGCTTTCGCTCTCTTTCTCTGATTCCCTGTCTCTTTCTTCTCATCTGCTCACCAGAGAGACAAAATCAGACAGTGGGGGGGAAACGGATGAAGGCAGGGATATGTGGAAATACAGAAGGAGATGGTGGGGGGTGCAGAGAGATGAGGACCATCAGGAGAGGGGTGTAACAGCAGTAGAATGATAATGACCAGTGAGTTCTTTCTTTCATTTTGTTTTTTCTTGTCTCTGTACAGTTGTAGTGTCACAGGGAAACCACAGAGCATCCATGTACTATAATTTAAAATGTAACATAGTCCCTGACCTACGTATGGCCTCTAAAATTATCTTTCCAGTTAAACAGTACAATAAAGTGCTCGGTTCAGGAACACCTCAATGTCTCAGTGAAGAAGCTCTGCCAAAGAACACAAATGAAAAACTAAATCATAAAAGGTAGAAATTGTTGTTTTTTTGGGCTGGGAACACATATAGCCAGCATCTGTGAATGACATATGCATTGCATGCGCTGCAAACATTTTCAGGGAAGGCCAGCAAGGCATTGACACAATGTGTTCTGTATTCTTATAACAGCATGGCTCTGTAGTAAAAGAGTCCAGGTGCTAAACAGGGCTGCCTGCAGTCCAGACCTGTCATCCACTGAAAGTGTTTGCTACTTTGTGAAGACAAAAACAATAAAGCAGTGACTGTAACCCAACTGCTGACAGAGTACTGGTAAAACGAGCGGTGATGTCAAACAGTGATAATTATAGCTCTATCTCAGGATTTCTGAAACATCTTCCTGGAATCAAATTAAAAAATAAAAAAGCAAATGTTTTTTCTTCAAAACACAATATTTCTAATTTTTAACATTTCATATCTTGTCCATGTCCTATTTAAAATAAAAAAATAGGTTCCCATTGAATTTCCAATCACCACATTCTCATTTTAGTTACATTTTGTGCAGCATCCTAACTTTTTGGTAAATATAGTTTGGAAAATCTATACTATTTTGAAACACTCAATTAACCAGGTTTAATAAGGGATTCAGAAAGATCTGGCTTTAATAAGTGCATTCAGAACCTGATTCTGATATGATAAAATGCCTTCAATCCATATCCCTAAGTGTAAAGCACTTACTGGACCAGGAACTCCCAACAGATACCACAAGAAACATCAAATGAATAGCACGATGATAGAATTAATCATCCCTTTCTATGACACACATATACTCATATACACTTACTGAGATTAAGCAGTCTTGTTTCATATCTTTTTATTAAAGTCTTAGCATTGTTCAAGTGCATAAAGCTCATGAATATCCACTCTGTGATGAAAGCATTCGAGGCGACGAGTTGAAACCACGCTCTAGTCCACACTTGCTGTAATGTTCTCTAAGCATTTAAATGTAGACTGCAGCAAAATTGAAAGCTGAATAAGTAAATTTTCAGCTGCATATTTAATAGTCTTTTTATGGAAAAAAAAAAAGAAGCAGCAGCAGCTCTGGCTGGCCAACTAGAATGAAATGTAATGAATAAAAATAATCATTTTCTCTTTCACAGTTTCCCTCTCTCTGTGTCCTGGAGAAAATGATATTTCTGCATTTAGTAAATAAAAAGAAAGAAGGGAGAGCTAATCTTTCTGGTGGTAGAGAAGGGGCGGACTAATGAAACATGTTGACACATGTATTAGAGGCTGCCATAATTGAATAAGGGGATTTGGAAGGAAGAGAAAGAGAGAGAACATTATTAAGATATGTGGGGATTTAAAATGGTGGAGAACAGTGACGAGGCCAGCTGAGCCAAGGCAGCAACTAGAAACATCTCCTTCAAGCCGGTTTGGGAGAAAGATACATGTCATGGTAATGTTCTATTTATTTAAAATGATATCTATGTAAATTCCAGTTAACGTTGATGAAGGTGCAGTTAGATTTACTTTTTGGTTTGATGGCTTCGCTGAAGACTTCATGCCCTGCTTGTAAGAATAGCAAGTTGAGAAGTTATGATGACTAAATGACTAAATGACCCTAAATTAGCCTAAATACATCTCTTTCCCTCTAGTTAAGGCACTGTTGACACTCTACTTGTACATAATTGACTAAATAGTCATGCAGAAAATGTTTGACTTTTCAATTTAACTGTAGAGTCAGTATTTTAATAGTGGCATTTTAGTACCACACAGTGGGCCTCTCTTTAACCTGGTGTCGATACAACAGTTATATTTAACCAGAATTCAAATCACCACACTCTCAATTGCTTGCATAGACTATTATTCTGACTTCTTTGTGCCTACAGTGATGCTGTGTAACACCTTCTGTATTAAAGAAAAAATAATGATTTAATTGCTTTGAAGAACAGTAGGAAAATTGAGAATTGCACCGGTAGGAATCCCAGGATACGGGGGCACATTAAGCACTAACATCTTGCCAAAGGTAAATGGAAAATGCAACCAAAGGAACCATCACTTTTCAGATACGGGGGGTATAAAACAGAGTCACACCAACTGGTTTCACCATCCAATAATTTATTGATTGATTTGATGATTGGTTTATTGAATCATGGTCCATTTACTTTTTTTTACAATAAAAATTCCTTTCATGTGAAAATAAATACTACAATATATGATCTGATCGCTACAAAGTAATCAAAATTAAGACTAAAATAAATGATTCATGTATGTCATGAATCACTTGACTGCAGTGAATGTGTTCAACAGATTATAATATCTGTAAGATTATTCTGGATAAAACTCCATTTAACTCCTTATAAAGATTATTGAAAAACAGTAGTCAATGGATGAATACAAGAACATTTTGTAGTCATTAAAGATCTTTGGGAGTAGAGTAAATTCATCAAGAATCCAAAGAATAAAGCACAGGTATAATTATAGAGCAGGCGGTCGTCAAAACTGAGTGAAGGAAGGGGATTAGTGAGAGAGGCCACCAAAATGCATTCAACCCCTGAAGGAGTTAAAGGGTTCATCAGCCGAGATGGGAGAGACTGTACAGACAAAGCAATTGAAAAGTGTCAGTCTCTGCCACGTGAGTTCGTCACTCTTATGGCGATTGCTCGTCTCACATCCTGTGGGATGGCACGTGATGTAAAAAATTGTTTTAGTGCTGCTTTACTCTCATTATATTCATCCTAAACAGGAAAACAAAGGATAAACTGCGTCTTAAATAGTTCACTGGTACAACAGATGAATAATATGACTGTGGGGGATTTTTTCATGAAGACAGATTTTAGGAGACTGGGTGGAATCATAAGCCCGACATTTTCGTTCACACACTCTTAAAAAAGTCAGAATAATGTCAGAATTCCACTGCATGTCTGAAAGGGGCCATGGTTACAGTAGTTTCTGTATTTGCGTTTGTGTTTTTCCACCACCCTAAAGGACAGAGGAGGTTTAACAGCTGCTGCCGGTGTCCCTGTATTCAGAGACACACTTTAACCAGTGGAAACTGTCTCTTAGATGTTAATGACAGCGCACATTCAGCCTGATCACATGCAATTTGTTTCCCTGAAAAATAGCAGTTACAGTCTTTGACTCATCAAACAAAACCAAGTACACGGGTACACAGCAAAATCACCAGTGTTATATTAATTCTGAGAGTGTTACGTTTATATTTTACCACTGTATAAGTTACTACTGGAGATTTTGCTGTGTACATACAGGAGAACGGACGAATCGGCTGCGACCAAGAGCTGCTGTAACAAACACGTGAGGTGGGGGAGGTTTCCACTTAAAGCCGATTCTAGTTAACACGGTGCTTATTGTCTCTTGCATGCAGAGATTCAGTAAATCTGCTTCTTGTCCAAATTCTAAATTGATTTTTTACTTTTAGTAACTCTCTCTGTGGTATATTCGCAAGTTTATGACACAACAATGAAGCATTGCGGTGGATTCGATCGCGTTGTAAAAGTAGCCCAATAGTAAAACTAGCTCGATGCCAACAGAGGTTTGGGGGTTTTCATTCATTCTTAAATGAAATTGTCAGTCACACCTCAGGTGTGAGACCATCTCCGTGGTTACCCACCCTCCCCCTGCCCAGCCACTTTGTAGAGAAGTTTGTTTGGGGGAATTCGCCATGATACAAAGCAGAAACACTGAAACACTGCTGCAGAGCTCATGATCCACACAGAAGAGCGGGAACCTCATTAATGAGCCCGGTATTAATAAATATGTCTGACTCTGAGACTAAACGGGATTTTTAAAGTCATTAAATTGAAGTTAATGTCCATCTCACCTGGAAAAGGCTGTGGACATTTACAGTTGGGGACTCACTCACCTTTCCTGTGTCTGGTTAGTTACTAACACCTGATCACTAAACAGTTCAACACAAGCAGCCGATCACACTGGTAGTTTATTAACCAGTGATCATTCTGTAAAACAACTTCAGATAAGTGTTCATAATTAGATAATTTTAAAATATACTGTTCTAAATAACACTAAACTATATGATGGAGAGAAAGTAGCCTATGATGAGATAATAATAATAATAATAATAATAATAATACATAAATAAATCCCAGCTGACAAACTGACGGAGGAAACAGTGCAGTGACAAAAGGAGCAAATAAAGAAGCTGCGGATTCATAAGCTGCACCAGTTTTTAAAACTTAGACTTGGACAGGCCACTTTGTGTTAGTTTCAGTTTCTTCTTTAAGTGGTCGGGCTTTGATGTAAAAACGAGCAGACATCAGTCCATGGTGATTATGTCTCTTTTCTACCTCTCTGCAATCTTAAAAAAAGCCAGTTGGTTTTTTTAACAGCCGATCTATCAAATCTACACATCATGATAAAAGCATTCAGCGTACTCCCTGTTCAATGAGCGTAAAATCTAAATAGTCAATAGCTCAGCGACAGCAGTGGGAGGTTGTTGTTGTACTTCAACAGTATCAGTCCTGGGATGAAAATTAAATATCTTTTGAACCTCAAAGACCCAGATCGTGGGAAGACCCAAACCCATACTGGGTCTTACACTAGCGGGGCAGCAGACTGAGATCACCGCTGGCAACGCAAATCTCACGGGGCTAAAAACATCAGGTCAAATTTATAGACGGATATTGGAAAAACCAGTTTACTCAAACATGTCAGACCTGCAGTTTTAGAGGCCAACATGTGAACTGTGATCACTTCAGGAGAAGAGAGGGACACATTTAAGTGGATTCTGATATTAGACTATAAGGAAAATGACTGCATAACAATTTCTTTATAAATAATTTGTCATTGACTGGAAAAGTCACCGCATTATATGCTGAGATGACAAAGTAGGAGCTGCTCCAGCTGATCTGACATCAAAACCACATAGTAAAACATGACCACAGCCCATGACGAATAAAAACTAATCCAAGTAATTCACGTAACATTTAACAATATTTGCACACACTCTGTCACAGTGCACAAAATTCCACCCCAGCATCTGTGTAGTTTGTCCAACACTTGTGATCTGTAGACTTCTGCTTACAACTAGAGGAAGAGAGTTTGGCAGTTCAGTTGCTTAGGAACCTTTTAGGAAACAGGGTGACTAAACATGTATGAAACAGTAATGTAATCTCATCACAACCCAGGTTACAGATGATGTCTATCACATCATTTGACAAAGTCAGCATAAGCACAGGGTTATGACAGCAGCTGTGTGATGGATCGGATTTAAAACTAGTTTTCACTATGGAATTGTTAATGCATCCACAGTAGGAATAAGTGCTGATGACTGGGGGCGAGGACGACACTTTGCAACGCCT
The DNA here is from genome assembly GCF_033026475.1 of Channa argus. Taxonomy (NCBI): domain Eukaryota; kingdom Metazoa; phylum Chordata; class Actinopteri; order Anabantiformes; family Channidae; genus Channa; species Channa argus. The sequence goes on from NC_090208.1 coordinate 23,767,469, forward strand.
GGTGGGTGAAAAGACGAACTGAAGGTTGGATTTAATGAGCCTTTTTCGGAATTCCTGAAGGACAGCCACCATCAGGTTACCGCTGAAATACTGCACACAAAAACCACGACACTTTCAATGGCTCCATCTGTACACAGGCTACATGTTGTGATATTTTAGCAGTCAAAGCTTTTTGGTAAAGTGACAAAGAGAAACCATGTGGGAGCCTCTAAAGTCAAGTGGAAGAAGTTTCTTAAGGTCTGATGAGACTAAAAATTTGCTTTCTGAACATATGAGACTATATGTTGTGAGCGGTGGTGAACCTGGGCTGCAGTTGTTGTATGTACAGTCTCTTCAATCCCAGCTGCTGGAACTTGGAACTGTACTCCATGAGATATTTAATGACTGGAAATGTTCTTGTATCCATCTGCTGTGTTCTGAAATCTTTTCCCAGAGTAGATGGGAATTGAGTTACTGAAAAGGGGGTGAATCTATATGCAGTCATATATTTTGAGTTTTAATGTAGATTATTTTTGTAGATACATTTTAACTTTGACATACGATTTTTTTAATTTATTTTTTTATTTCTCACCACCCCATCCCCACAATAGCCAAGGTAAATCCACTAATTCACAGTTTTAAAAAAGTAAAAAACAAAAAATGGAGGGTTGTTGTTTTCTATACCCCACTGAATGCTGTCCTTGTCTTTTCCTAAAAATAAAACAAAATCTACATTTAACCTAGTGAATTTGACCTTTACCTAGACATCTCTCATAATTGCTAAATGCAGCTTTGATAAGCACATATTACTATATCAGCTTTTATCCATCCATTGTTCTAGATTCGCATTACAGAAACCGTAAAGAACACTGCAATATGGCATATTTTTACAGCAAATGTAAAAATTTTTAACTAGATGAGGAAGCACCACCTGGCCTATCATGTCACACACTGTGACTGGACTCTGTCCTTTCCCCTTTGGTGTCTCAGTCATATGGCTAATTAGGAGATATTCACACTCTTCAAAACCTTGCCTCTTGCTGCCCTTCTCTAATTCCCCCTCCTGCATGTCATCTAAATAATTAAATATACAACAGGTGGGAAGATTCATCTTCATGAGTTACGGGGCAGTGGATGTACAGTTAATGGCAAATAAATATCCATAATTGTCCCAAGGTTGTGATCTGCGCTACAAGTTGCCAACAGCACTTTGGATGGAATTAGATTAACATTAAAATGTGTTTGGATTTCACAAATGCTAATGCTAATTTGCATTCAAATACGATCAAAAAGCAGGTAAACTGTGAAAGACGAATTAAAACAGGTACTCGGCTAGAAAGTAACAAAACCACCAAGTTCATGTTGAAAGGTGGTAGTGGTGTTTTTAATATAAATTAGCATCAAAGCAGCAACATCTTTATATATAATCTTTTCATATTATGTACTTTTGACATCCTGAACTTTATCATGACCCCTACCCCATTTTCTTAATTTCCCTAAAAACTAAAACTATCTTGAGTCTTTCGAGCATTTTTGTTAATTCGCAGTAGATATTTAGTAAATGTGTTGATCAAATTCGAAGTAAGAATGGAGGAACCCATCTCGTTGCGCGGATGCAGTGTGTGGCTCAAAATTGAAACCTCAGATCCAGATGGCACAGCTCAGTGTCTGTAGGAATACACATTATGCCGCATGTGGCAGGCCATGACCTTTCCCAGCTGAATCCGCACTGTTTCTAATTCCTCTCCAAATATTTGAGTAATCCCCCACGATGACCTTGTCCTCCAAATGACTCCTTTCCGAGTGATCAAAGCTGCCTATCTTATCTCCAAATGTGCCTAATTGGGCGGATGATCTGTGTAGTGAAAGGTTTTAACATATTACTAAGGCTTGGTGAGCCAAGGAAAATCCTGCTAGTTAAAATAAGAAACCAGTGCCAACTGTCTGGAGTATATTCAGTGCATTTGCTCTGCATCAAGGTGGACTGACAAATAAGCCAGACAGCAAAGTCCCTTATCAAGGTTACTGGGAGTTTGCATGTTTTTAAAGAGACATGAATAACATCTTTTTCCTATTATAAAAAAAAAATACTTTTATCATTTTCAAAGTGTCTTTCCCCTAAGCGAATACGTACATATTTTTCTAATATTAATGAATAGGAGAGCTTGTGAATGGTTGTCAGTCTGTGTGAATTTAACATTTTACACTGTGCAAAATACTCAATTTTGCCCCTTGTTAATTTTGAGAATTCACAGGGCAGTGGGTGGTTTTGTGCTTGCTGGAGCATACAAGCGGAGGCAATGAGGCAAGTGGAATAACATTAGAGCCCCTTGTCTGGAACTCCAATCCACAGAGCAGGTAGACGGAGAGTGAGGGAGATGCAAAGGGGGAGGGGGGGGGGGGGTGGTCCGTTTGTGTTGGCGCCTCTGCATAACTAATCACTGCACTGCTAATCACTATTGCTCCAAATGTCAGCAGAGACGTGGGGCTGCCCTGACGAATGCCTTCTTAACTCAGATCACACAAGAAATATCAAATTACAGGACCAGATCAAAACAAAGGCTCATTTTCTCAGCAAGCACCATGGGATAGGGATATTTAGGAAGAGAAAGAGAGGCAGTGGGACTGGGGATAGCAACCTAAAAGAAAAGAGGTGGCCGTTTCTGATAGACTGTGCTATTACCGTAGGTGCAGTTGTTAGGTTGCTGAAATGTTTTTATGTAGCTGCAAGGGCCACAATCACATTAATATTGAATATATTTCTCCTATTGAATTATTTGCATTCACAATTACAGTGTGATTATTTTTTTTCATTTCTGTAACGTATCAAATGCATTTTCTTTTACTAAAAGAAAGTAAAAAAGCCACATAAGAATAACACTGTGCATTGTGTCTGTGACATATTACTATATGTGCAAACAGAATAAGCTGTGAGAGCTTTACTTGCAGTTCTAACACAGCTCTGAACACTGAACACGGCACTTTAAGGAATCTCATTTCACACCAATATGACTATTTTAAATAAAACCACTCTCAGTGTAGTCATGCATACACAAATGCAACAGGTGTGCTTCCTCAGGTAGCAATGCCTGTTTTACATGCACTGCTGTCTAAGAGTCTCATGGTGACTGTATAGGTCTTAACAACAATGCCCTCCTGAGGAAAGTTAAAGTAAAACAGTATAATCGCATTTATTCAATTCAATTCAATTCAACTTTATTTATATAGCGCCAATTCACAGCAAAAGTCATCTCAGGGCACTTTACAGAATAAAGTTAAGATTATAAAGATGTATAGAGAGAACCCAACAATTCCCCCTGGAGCAAAGCCACAGGCAACAGTGGAGAGGAAAAACTCGGTGACAATTGCGGGGTTAGAGGAGAGGAGAGAGGGTCAAGAGGAGGAAAGGAGCTCAGTGCATTGGGGGGTGGGTCCCCCAGCAGTCTAAGCCTATGGCAGCATAACTATAACCAACTATATGCTTTATTAAAGAGGAAGGTTTTAAGTTTTAAATTCTTCCACTTGGAGTTCAAAAACAAGACAAGGATAAGAAACATCATCAACCTTTATTAACCTTCCATAAACAAAAAAAAAATGACAAAATGTTAGTATTTAAAATGACTGACATATATGTTTTTGCCTTACATTTTAACTTTACAATGAAATTTTAAATATTCTTTCTCTAACTATTTTTTTCTTTAACACTAAGTCCGTTTTGGTGGATAAAGCTGACAATATTCAGAGGGAAGGATCCATGCAACCCTTTAATTAATACTAATTACTTAATGTTTCACCAAAGAGTAAACCAGGTTATTGTCCGTTTTAAAGGTAGTGAAAGGGAGAAAACACATTTTGAGGAAACTATCATCCAGTTTGTCTAATAAGATATCAGATACAACATCAATTTTAAAAAAGTTGGGAGAATGTGTAAAACGTATATAAAAACAGAACGCAATGATTTGCACATCTCATCAACTCATATTTTATTCACAATGGAACATTTTCAACGTATAAAATATTGAAACTGAGGCATTTTACCATTTCAAGGGAAATTTAATTTTATTTTTTTGTCCTTTCGTCTTATCCCGTGAGTTCAGGGTCGTCACAGCGGATCATTGTCCGCATGTTGATTTGGCACCGGATGCCCTTCCTGACACAGCTGGGGAGGGGAATGGGCTGTTAGGGGTTCAGTCTCTTGTCCAGAGACACTTCAACTTATAGCTGGGACCGGGAATCGAACCACTGACCCTGTGGTCCATGGAGAATTGCCTTGAGCTAAATGTTAGCTCATTTAAAATTTGATTGCAACAACACATCTCAAAAAGTTGGAACGGGGGCATCAAGAGGCTTGAACGGCTGCAAATTAAAAAAAAAAAAAAAACTAATGGAGGAGCATTTGAAAACTAATCAGGTTAATTGGCAACAGGTCAATAACATGACTGTGTATAAAAGGAGCATTTCAGAGAGGTAGAGCCTCTATAATGTAAAATGAGCTAATATTTTTCATGAAATGGTAAAATGTCTGTTTCAACATCTGATATGTTGTTTATGTTCTACTGTGAATAAAATGTGGCTTGATGATATTTGTAAATCTTTGCATCCTGTTTTTAATTTACGTTCTACAAATCCTCCCAACTTTTTTTGAATTGGCTTTGTAAAATGACGCCTATTGGCTTGGTCTATTTACACAACAACTAATGCTTTTTTCCACATAGTATACTCTGTCATACTGCAGTCAGGTGCATGGGCAGAGGAATAAACAGGAATAAACCATTACTGTATGCAAAATACAGGAATCTTCAAAAAAATATCAAAAATAAAACAATATATAAAATACTTCTAGTGCTGTTTCCAGAAACTTTATGCTTACGTATTAAGCCTTTACACGTAAACCTGCAAGTGAATAAGGAAAATGGCAAATGCCTGTTAACTTTACAATCAAGAGAGTTCTTCAACTAGAAAGATCAGTAGTACAGCCGAACAGCTCGGATAGTATTTCAGTACTGCACTGAGTGAATCACAAATTGGTTTAACCAAAATTACTTTGATCATTTACCACTGTAAAAGATCACACTAGGTGTCAATCTGGGAGTAATAGTAACTTGAACCCAGTCATAGTAGGCAAATGAGTTTAGATCTGAACCTGTCACCTAACAGTTGCATCAGTCATAAGAGGGTTGCTTTTTGTAGTTTGCATCAATTAAAGAGATTTGATTCCTCTCCTACGCTATTTAACGCCGTAAATCTTGCCTTCATAATTCAGCTTGTGCTCCCTAACACAGTCACCCGAAAAGCAAAGGAAAGCAAACATGCATAAGGAGGGCAATCACACAATATGATCAAGATGTTGTTTAATGTAAGATGTTAACTCACTAATACAGATGTAGCCATTCAAAGTGTCATCGTTTTTCAGTGCGGTATGTTCGCGGTACCCTACTGTACCCACTCTAACTGTGAAGCAGGGTCACAAAACCCTTTCTCTTCTTTCTCACTCAAATCTCTTTTTGCCACTGTAGAATTAGCATGGCAGTACTTTTATGATGTGTCTTTAAGACTAATTAATAAACATTCCCCAGAAACTGGTAATCTTCTTTAAGAAAGGGATGCTACCTGGGCCCAGGCAAGAAACTTCTAGAAACTTCTTCCAGTTCTGACTCTATACCAATAAATGAGTTTCCTAACTTCTTCTTAAGAAAAGGTATAAATCTGAAAGATAAAAAAAAAAAAAACATGGTCAACATGGTTGATCTATTATTTTATTTCTGCAGGTTTCATATTTGATTCCTTAAACCCTGAGATAAGTGGGCCTATTTTAAAGTCTAAGGGCTCTGGAAATGAGCAGATGCTCTAAATCTTGCACTTTTAACTTTATCCCATGTTTATTGCTGAAAAACCTGGATACCAGAACGGCAGAAAGGCCTCTTCTTCTTGAAGTTGGCTGCAGATTGCATAGCAAAGCCACTGTCCTACATCTTTAACTTAAGCCTTACTTGCAATAAAATTCCCAAAGTCTGGAAGTCAGATGTTGTTCTTCCTTTGCTAAAAGGAGGTGAGCACGCCGAAGTAAATAATCACAGACCAATTTTTAAATTATGTGTCCAAGCAAAAGAAAAAAAACTTCAACAATTTCCAGTCTGGTTTCAGAAAGTAGCACAGGCCTGTTTCTGCCACGCTAAAGGTTTTAAACAGTCTTATTCAGGCACTGAATTGTAAAAAATATTCAGTTGTCTCTAAGGCATTAGACACTGTTGACCAAATCTTTATTACGGATTGGAATGTCAGACCCTTAAGGTTTTTACAGTCGGCTTTTGCCACTGAAATTAGATAAATCCATAGTCATGGTATTTTAACATTCATACGAGTTAGCAGAGAATGCTTCATTAATAACCACTGCAAAAGGGAAAGCAATTAGTCGCAGGTTTCTGGGCTTTTTACTCGATCTGGAGCTTTCTTTTAACGGACACATTGCCAAATTGGGCCGCAAATTGAGGGTGAACTCAGGTTTTATTATTGTAACAAATCCTGCTTGACCCTTCGAACGCGTAAATGTCTTAAAAACGGCAACCTTTTTCCCCGTGTCTTCAGTCTCGGAATACTGTCTACTGTCTAATGCCTTGAGGTTTATTACGGGTTGTAATCACCTAACTTTAACCTCACCGTGAACTGTATGCCAAAGATGAGTGGCCTTCTTTGAGCGTACGGAGGTAAAGTATACTCAATGCACGATGCTGATTTAAAAGCCTCTTCTTGGCTTGGTTTCGTTATATTCATGCTCTCTTCTACAAAAAAACCAAAAGCCAACATGCTTTACGTTATGATGTGACATTTGTTAACTAAACGGTCCTCGTGTTCGGACTGAAATGGGGAAGCAAGCATTCAGTTTTTCTACCCTCTCTGCCTGGAATAAGCTCCAAACAGAGCTGAAGATATCAGAACTCATTTCACTTGAAGCCTTTCGTTCTTTTCTAATCACCAAACAACAAGAGTCCATTGGAAAAAAATTGTATTAATTTATTATAACATGTGCTGCTGACCTCCTTGTAAATAAGATCTCCAACTCACTGGGTTTCATCTGGTTAAATAAAGGTTTAATTAAGAAAAAAAAAGGTGGTTGTAAATAGACACTTTGAGATTATAGAATAATACTCTGGGTTAATTTAACACTGGCAATTTTGCTGTGCATCTACTTGGTTTCATTTGATGAGTGACCGGAATCTTTTTGGTGTTATACAGTATGAAAATACTTATACTACACGTACTACATGGACTCTTCCCACCTTTACTTTTTTCTTTAGAAGAGAACAAGTACTGCGTCGCAGTTTTTCCTCAAAGTGAGCAGAAACAACACGTTTTAGAAGAGGCACCTACAAGGACATGGGCTATAGAAGCGGAGGACCAAAATGCAACAACCGTATTAATTTAATTCATAATTTTCAACTTTTCCATATTCATGCTTACTTTAAAGGCCAACTGAGCAGTACCCTTTCTTGCCTTTTTAGACCATATTGGTATTGCATTTTTTTGGATTGACCAGTCCACTTACTCACATAAAGAAACTGAATGTGCACTGTCTTTAGCATCTGAAAAAGAGTGCAGCTTTTGCTTTGTTAAAAGGCGTCAGATAACCCAGAAAATCTGTCTTCCTTTGTTGTCTCTTCACTAATATTATTTAGACACTTACATTATTTATCTACTGCAATAAGCTATTTAGTGATCCACCAAGACGCAGTTTGTCATCTGGTTTAGAAGATTACCTTTAATGACCTTTTTAAGGTTATTTCAGTAACACGGCCAAACATCCGGTGTGCATACAAGGTTTTTCTGCACCAAAACAACATTTTAGGATTTACCTTTATTAATTCAAAAGTACAAAGACACCTTTTTATAGTCATGTATCACCCAGTTAGTGTCCTTTCTCCCTAGTCAGGTTCTAGACTGTTATCCATCAAAAACTTCTTCTTTTAATAAAAAGTAGTTTCCTCAGTTATGCAGATGCATTTTAACGTTCTAAGAGGAAAACCCTTGATAAGGAATTTGTCTAACTCTCTCACTCTCTTGGTTTAGTCTGGTTTTGGGCAGATAGCTCATTTTTAGCTATGCCAATTCATAAAAATGCATATGTGACCTCCATATTGTGGGTAGAACAGAAAGCATGATAATTTAAAGCCCTTGTGTAAAATGTCTATATGTCTGAAAGTGTTATGGGTAAAAAGGCTGTTTTAACTTTTAAAACTACTATGTACAGTAGCTTAGGCTGTAAAATTGATTACGTTTGCCTTCATGCATATACTGATCGATGAAGGTTGAGCAGATTTTAACACTGTAAATCGTTACACGTTACAGCCTAAGCGAGTGTGCGTGCTCATGTTTTTGGTAAGTGGTTTTTCTGGTGCACCTGTTGCACATTTAGGTGTAGAGATTCTGTCCGATTTGACTTGTTCAAAGCACCGTAGCAGAACAGTTTTACCGACCTTGCTGTGTTTGTTGGAGGGTAAATAAAGGTGTACTTCTGTCCACTCATGTTTAAATCATTTTTGTGTTTTTCTGTTCCAACAAGGCACCTGTTTCTCTTAATTACTGTGTTACCCTTTGTTGGTAGCATTCAATCCCGAGGCTTTGGAGCACATTTTGATTGAAGGGAAGTTTGTCCTCCTGTAGAAATCCCTTTGGTCATACAGCAATCCGAACCTGACCACTTAATTGTGACCAATACCGAGATTTGGGATCTAACATCTACCATAATGTTTTTTATCTACTAGACTGCTCTTGGCTAGTTGATTAGATAAGACACAGTCACCTGAAGGACCTGTGTGTATATATACATACACCTATTAAGCATAACATTATGACCATTTGTCCAATTTAATGCAATACATTACAATGGCTTTGTCATAAACCGTACTTTCAACAGTTTTTCGGTTAGAACTGTAAGAAAGGTGATAATTCTACTATGACCTCATTCATTTTAAATAGTGTTGCCAAAACATTAGGACCAGCTCTTCCATAAATTAATGATGTTTCCAAAGTCAATAAGCAATTAAGCAAAAATAAATCATCATCCCATTATTGAAGAGAGTAATTGTTGTGTTTTTTTGCCATAATTGTACAGCCATACATAAAATGATGAAGTACTTACTGAGGAGGATGCATTGTAGTAACATGAAGGGAACCACTTCTAATGCATAGAGTGAATATGTTTAATGCAATATTGGTATTCCAACTTCTGGAAGCATGAGCACAGCATTAACTCCTTGAGTGAATCAAAAAACATCACTGCTATATGTAAATGCGCTATTACACAAAGTCTCACTTACAATCACTTTGACCCAGACGATTAATTGGTAGATTAATCAGCTAATACTAATATTAAGTGAATAATTTAATCAAGTAGCAGGGCTTAGCAACAGTAACCACAGACCATTAACTCGCGTAGAGCATTTTAGCATTAGTCCAATCACATCTAACGGAGCAGGCACACTAATCATAAGGGAACAGAGCAGAGCCCTTGACAGTGGGCCACTCCAGCATTTACGAAGTTTCTTTCTTAACCCCTCACGAAGAAGCAAAGCATACTGACATTTGTTTTTTTGTTTTTTTTATCATTGAGGTAGCTTTCAAAGTCTACTTCATTTCTTTATTTTACCTTTATGCATGGACAAGTCACACTGTGCCCAATCTAATCTTCATGGTCTTACCTTCTTTATGTTTTTGCCTTTCGCCTCTTTTCTGTCTTGAAAATGCACCAACCGTTTCTCTATTTATGGCCTTTGTAGAGTTGGCTAGACGTCACCAGCTTCTGGCAGGCATCCTTAAAAATTACTTATGACTTTCATTGCCCCAATCAGGTGCCTTTCTTAACTAGTTTTAAATGAGCAGGAAGACTGCGGATATATCCAGCTGAGCAGCTGATTAAATCTGTTTATCATACGGATGAGAACCATCTCACAAAATGAAACCACTGAAATGGCAACACGGGCGCTTTCTGAAGCATGCCAATTAACTTACAGCGTGTAATAAGATGCCACAGTGAACAAGGAAAGACAAAAGTAAAAGTGTTTGACAGAAACATTTGATGCGTATTGTATTCCATGTGCTCTGCCTCTTGTAATTATAATCTGCTTACATTTGTTCTATTTGCATGCCAGAAATATCCCTTACTTAAACATTATTTTCCTTTCTTGTTTTAGAGATTCTCTTACACAAAAACCTCTATCATTCAAGATGAGATTGACATTTTAATGCTGAAGTTTGGATAACACGTTTTTGTGGGCCTGTTTTATCATTTATCTTTGCTTGCAATCGCCATTTTTTTCTAGGAAAGAGAAACATTTCAAGTTGTATCCTGTGTTTAGCGTCCACATATTTTCTTCTAACTGACGCACGTCGACAGCTTAAACGGCAGGCTGAAATTACGCATTGTTCTTGTGGGGGCTCTAATGGCAAATTGGGTGCACTTTGGTCTTTTGCAAGGAAGAAACAAAGCATCTAATGAAATCAGCAATCAAATGTGGATGGTTTCGGTGACATTTTTGAGAACGGGAAGGTACAGAGCAGCTCCTAATCAAAAGAGAGGTCAAAAGCAGAGCTAAGCCAAGTAGCAGACTGTAAAGCCCGACCCTCCAACTAAAAACTATGAAAGAAGGATTTACTCTTTTCTGGTAGCAAAAGATAGTGTTCACAGTGAAAGCTGGGAAAGGAATTATCATACATTGAGGCATTTTAGTTTTTATACATATGGCATGTAACAGTAATGTGTTTGCCATGATTATATGTGGATGTGTATATTTGTATTTGAGCAAGTGTGCGTGTGTTCTGTCAAGGAGCACTTGACATCAGAGAAGAGGTATGGGCTGAGGGTAGCAGAAGGGAATTTGGTGAATTACCAGGCTGCAGCCTCAGCATTGAGTCCAGAGGATTAGAGCAAAAACTGTAGTCCAGGAGAAAGCTGTGCAGACACACAAGGAGGAGATGTGTGTGTGTGGGTGTGTGTGGGTGTTTGCGAGTGTAAACCATTGGCTGCAAGCAACATCCCACGACTAGTAGCTTCCAAGTCATATGTGTGGAGCACCCTCAAGGTCGCTGGAATGCACAGAAAACCTTATGTCTAGTGCGCCAGTCGAAATAACTAGGCTGTAACAGACGGCAATGCACTTTTAAAAAGCACTTCTGGATTATAGAGGGCTTGTGCAAACACTAATGGGATGAAACATTTAGGTTTCTACATGTACTGCACAATGAATTTTGGTAAAAGCCTCCTTTCCCTTATTGAACATTTACGTATCTCACTCAACCACTTAAAAACAGATCTTGCCAAACGCCTTTTTTTTTTTTAGCTTTGGTCTATTATTAGAGCATTGATGACACTTGTGACCATCAATCTTGTTTTTTCCGGCTATACCCACTCAAGCCAAGCTGGCCATTGAGGGTCTAAAGGAGCAATAATTTCTTAGAAAACCACTTTACCTATCACCCCAGCTTAGTCACAGAACCGTGTCATGGTTACCTGGCAACAGAGTTCTCTCCTGTCTGCTTTGAAGGTAGTAAGTTAAAAGGTTTCAGTGTTTATGGTATACATAATCACTAAGAGAGCATTAATAGTGAACCTTGCCATTTCCATCAGCGTGCTTAAATGATTTGAGATTGATATGTGCAAACCATTTAGATAGGAGGTTGTGATGCTAAAGGGAGTGGGGGGGTTATTAGGGTATTAACAACATATGCCACCCTGCTAATAAGGATGTCAGATCTGCATACACGTGGAAACACTGATTTGGGCTTAGCCCGTGGGCTTGATGGGAACTTTGGTGCAAGTAGTCTTACTTGCCAACTTGGATACATTGTCTGTCAAAAAGGTGCTTGCAAATCCTGCGATTTAAGTCTGGGACCAGTGTTTTCACAATGTTCTAAATCTGCAAGTTCTCCATAGTAAGTTGCATACTGGAACTGACCATTCCTGTGGTCACTCTGACTTGTATGCTAACGAGTTAAGGACATAAATTATTTTTACAGTAATTACACTACTTAAGTTGTGCCCTGCCTTGCGTTGCATGTTGTGCCTTGATCCGTCTCGTAGACTACAGAGTAAGCTACAAACTTTAACTGCACACATGGATCTCTCCAGACTTAGAAAAACGAGCAAGGGATCATTGCAGAGAAACACTAAATCAGAGATGAAAAGGCAGAACTGGACCTAGCAGTCACGAATTCATCTTCATTTATGTTTTCACCTATTCTAGGAGGACATTATTTCCTATTCAAGTGCAGCTTATTTCAAAGTCAGTGTCAATCATTTTAACACCTCATTGTTATGCATTGTATTTGCTTCGCAAGAGCTGTTCACCTTTTGTGAGAAGTTTCTTTTTGTTGCAATGGCTTACACTGCCTCGTGCTTTACAGCAATAGAAGCCACTGAACTCATGTTCCTCATCCCAAATTAACACGTCACTCTGGGCTTTAGTTGGTTGCCAGAGGTAATAAAAAAAAAAAATACTTAATAGACCAGGTTCTAACATATTTATGTTTATGTTAACGGGCATTAAATGACTCTGTCTCACACATACGTGCGTACAAAGGTTGGACAATAAAGTTCAAGCGGACAACTCGGTTTTGATGCCAGAGAGTGGATAATTATTTCTTATTTGATTATTATTTGAAAATTAAACAGATTATCAAAATGTCACATATTCTTTACCCTATTAGTGATTGGAACTGGCTCTTCAAATACTGTATCTTAGCATTACGTTCGCTGCTCTTGGCTGGATAAATATTTTTCCTCAAGTCAGACTTTGCAAAGTGACTTTAGCAAATTAGTAATAAGTCATTCATCTACTGCCAACTGGGCATGAACAGACATGAGCAGAAGATGATAGATAAACTACGGATGTCATGGAAAAACACAGGAAACAGCAAGTGGCCTGTACACTTTTATTATGTATTGAATGATTTAATGTGATGCAAATGTTGTACTGAAGACATTCAAACACTTAGGTGATCAGCATCTTAAATTAACCAAAGCTAAGACCTAAATAATACACTTAAAAACTTTCTCCAGTTCCCAACATTCCCTGCAGTTCAGGGATTATGAAGAGCAAGTAATCAGTGTAACACCTACAATTTATGCTGTTACTTGAATTTCGGTTTTGGTTTAATTAGTACATCACGATCTTTTTCGCTGCACTACACAGTAGCTCTTTGATGGACTCTATTTTAAAGCAATTAATTCCAGGTGGGACTCAGTGTGTGTGTTTATGACTAGTACCTGGAGGCCAGAACAGGCATTTCTTTGACCAAACCGAATGTTTCTTTCTCCAAATTCATATATTTTTCAGTTTTACAGTTTTGAACCTAAGGGATTCAGCCACATTCGATTTTCAGTAAACCCAATCAGCGAGCAGTTTCAGGAGATGTAAACCCTGCACATGTCCTTAATGTCAGTTGTGAACCTGTAGCCATTCCATGCACAACTTAAGATGGCATATTGGTGTAAGCAGTCTGCTCTTTCTATCCATTTAGCTTATTAGGTGAAATCCACATAGTAATACGAGCTTGATCAAGGCAGATTGCCAGCTGCTTTTTCTTGTTTGCTCACTGTTGTGGAAAATAAGCACAGAGCCATTCCAGCAGTTTGGTTGTCACCTCTGCGTGAGTAGGAGTATAGATTTTCCCCCATAGTCTCTTGGGGATTCCATAAATGCACAATCATCGTTCCTAGTTTCGTACTTTACCCACTGCAGTTGGAGACTCTGGTAGGAGCATGAGATCCCAAACCTGTGTGTTGATACTACTGGCACAGGCTTGTCAGTCTTCCCTATTTGTATTCACGTCGCAGCAGACCTCACCAGGAGCAGTTTAGATGTTGTTTGTTGTCAGTTGATGGAGTAGTGAGATGAAGCAATATACGTGTAACAGTTGAAGTAAGAGCACCACTGAGCTAGGTTTTGATTTAATTCATGATTCCTCATATTTTGTTCTGGATGTTGCCTAATGCCCACTCTCTTTAATTCTCATATTCTGAGCAGAAACAGCTCTGAAAGCATGGCTTATTTATATTCGATGGTTAATGTTAGCTGCACAGACCTTGTTTTAATACAGGCCTAAGATCTTTAGTATAGGTTCACACTCTGAAAGATACTTTCCAAACTCATTTTGCATTTTATTTTCCGTTTCTTCACATCATGTCTAATAGAGCCAGCTGTGAACAGTATCATTAACTTAATCGACTTAACTGATGAGTGAATCTTCAGTGTGTCTTTCCCGCAGAATAGGGTATCAGTCGTCTTTGCGAGCGAGGAGCGAGACATTCTTCAACATTCAGTCTTCTGTGCGTAATAGTTCTTCAGTGAGCCACCTTCCAGCGAGTGTCAATCAGCTCATCAACAGCAGGTCTTTCAAGTGGACTCCTGCAGTCAGGATCTGCCTCTACAAATCCGTCAAGACTCTGTGCAAAACTCAATCTTATAAATGTAGAATAAAAACAAACAAACAAACAAATTAACACACGTTTACAGAACTCTATACAAACAACAGTAGTAGTTACTTAGTAGATTAGTTATTAGAAATCAAATAATTTCTAGCTACCATGGCTGCTAGCACTCTCCTGAACACGATAAGCAGTAACAAATGAAAGATAGTTGAATGGATTATAAAAATCTTATTATACTAATTATTTGTACAGGGGGTTTTCAACTACATCACAAAGTTGCATGATACTGTGTTGTTGGCGCTGTTTTAGACATGTCACTCAGTCGACTGTTGAGTCAACTTTTAATGGCCACTTCTCTGACAAGGTGGTTTGCCCATCAATGGGAGTTATGTAGAAAGTGTGTCGTGGTAAGAGGCAGAACTGGCTGGACTTGTGTCTTGTCCACTCATGTTGCTGAGATAACGCATCTTTTTTTTTTTTCTTTCCATGTTTATCGAAAGAAATCCCATGTTTTTCCTAGCATGCTTTATTTCATGGTCTTTTTCAACCAATCTCCATGCACAAGTTTCTTTGGGTCAGCAGGAAAGCAATGCAACCATTACCCCAGCTGCTGTTAATTGTTGTGACAGTCAACACCTACACAGTGAACACACAGTTTCTTTAAAGTAATTATAGATTGTTATAAAGACATCAGGGTAAAAAAAAAATTGTCACAAGATAGTTAACCCCAAAACACCTCTGTACAATTACCAAGGAAGAGAGTATAGCTTCAGAACATGCATCAGAGAAATACATTTTGACTCTATTGTATCCTGTCGTGAAGCTAAAGAAGCCTGTTGTCCAAGTTATTGTTTCACTTACAGTATCAAGGTAACAGCTGGTATTTTAATGTGTTGAATATGTTAAAATGTGCTTCTATAGAATTGAATATAATCACAATCTGTAACATTTAAGGAAGGGAATCGTGCCATTGCAGTGCTAAGTACGATGTTTTCCTCTAAAATTTTAGTTGGGAGTATAAAGTTTCACGGAAACAAATATTAAAGTACAAGTACGTACATTTTTTAACTAAGTGCTGTATTTAATAAAATGCACTTTATCCCACCTCTACTCCTAACAACGAAAATTATACAAGCCTAACCATGTAGCTAAAAATATTAAGTTAACTAGGTGAACAACTTAGCGACAAGTTCACCTTTGTGGCCTAACTTAAAGATTATCTTAAATAATACCTTGCAATAATACATCACAGTGAGTCATTTTTTATATTGTTGCTCTCTAATAACTAAAGTGAAGCCTTTATGAGTTTCCTATCAGTGTGCTGTAAAAGCGACGACGCTGTGCTCTCAAAAACCGTAAACGTTCACTGAGGCTTGTCATGAAGTGCAAAGTGTATGTGGGCTTACAAAGAACTCGACGCTGTTTTTCAGGTAATTCCCCAGTGTTGTCCTCAGTATGTTGTCTTCATGAAATACCGAGGACCAAACTGTTACTGGCATCCAGCTGGGGTGATTTACTATAGCACAGGGGGTCACTAGGTGCTTTATGGATCTGCCCCTGAGTCCTATCGGCTGTCCAGAATGATGTATCATCAACTAAACACGGACATCCCAGCTCTGTGTCTCACACCGTAAAAATGACGTGGCTGCCATAACTTTAGATTTGTACACAGCTGCCATAACGTGGTATTACATGGCAGCATGTGTGCCGCACTCGACATCTTTATTTCACCTCTGGTGTTCTTGCTGTGGCTGTGGAGGAAGTGGAAAGGCGTGATGAATGAGCTCTTTTTGACCAACTATCTCTTCATTTGCTCCATTGCACTTGTCTTTGCCTCCTTTGTCTCTCTCTCTTCCTCTCACACACACACACATACACAGACACACATCCACTCACTCGCTTTACTTACACTCCTAGGTTTCTAGAACATGCTTGTCGATGTCACAGTCAGCAGAACGGCCGATGGCATTCAGTAGCTGGAGGACCTTGTCAAAATGCAGGATATTACCAAACAAGCACTGAAACACCAAAGCCCACTGATTGTGGTCCTCACCTACCAAAGTGGACATTTGAGCCCTGTCTCATCTCTTGTGCCTGGACCGCAGATGAAGAACAAGGCTGTCACTGCAAGGCAATGCGCCCTCTGCTCCATCTGCTCTGGCTGGGATTCTAGCTCTGTTCCATGTGTTGGGAATGGAGAGGCTCCTTTTCACCTTGGACATGAAATGGTAGCCCCCCTGCCAGTACTGATGACAGTCTATCCTGGGCCACATTGTTCATGGCTGGCAGCAGTATAAGGCAATGCTAACCAGCAGCTCATTGGGCTACAGGATAAATTGCCCTGCCCTGACACAGTTCGTTTTTTTTAATCAGGTAACACAAGGTCAAGTGAGGATTAATTTTTATCGTCCCTTAAAATAGGGGCTTCCGTTAAAGGTCATAAAACAAAAGAAGAAAAGAAACGCAGTGCTTCAAACTACAGTGTGTCCCAGAAAACCGCGCTAGTACTATGGTGTTCTACTGGTCACTAAGAATGGGGCACATTGTTCGAAGTCTTTAGACGTGTCACACAATTGCAGTAACATCCCTGAACTTCCAGGACCCTCCATAGTAAATGGATTCTGACAACTACTGTACACTTACTTTAATACTTAATGCCTGCCAAGTCATACAGTGGCTCCAACCTTTAATTAGGAATCTGACCCGACAGCATGGATCAATATTTCAGATAAAATTAATGCAGGTTTATTACGACATTTTTTTTTATTTTTTATTTTTTTTTTATCATCATCATTGGATAAAATCCAAGAGGTGTTTTAGCAGGCTGTTGTTATTCCTTTCATCTTTGGATTTAGGTATCGAGTGGTCCTTTTAGAGCTGCAATACCGGAGCTTGATGTGCATTATCATTGTTTGAGGATGTGAGAAGAAGAATGGTGGCCTTACTGTGTGATGTTGTAACCAACAAGTATTTAATAAACAACATATATGTATATTAATATTGTTGAATTCTGTATTCTGTGTTTTGTAATTGGTTTTCCTTGCCTTGAGTTTCTGAGTAAAAAAAAAAAAAAAAAAATGTTTTAATGAGTTTGTGTTCTAGGAAGAGTCATTTGCAGAGCAGACCGAAGTGGAAAGTGAATGTCAAGAAGTTAGATATTGCCTTAGAAGTCCTCTTTTGACCTTTAAGAGGTGTTTGTGAGGGAAATATGAATTCTGACTTCTGCAAATCCCCGGTAGTTGTTTTCCTCAACCATCTCAATTAGCAGCTTAGAGGTTTATGTGTGGAATAGCAATCTTGTAGACATCTAAAGCTAATTACTGTCTGACTTTTCTTTTCCTCCCTCTGCTATTATACCCCAGCTTGTTGTGACTGTCTTTTGGTGAACAGGTGACTCAAATGACATTTTTCTTTGCAATTTGAATTGATCATCTTTTTTTCTGTCTTCTTTTTTTTCCCTCTCACAGGTGACTTGTCTCAAACTGGTGAGTTGCCATGTTTCCTTATCTTAAACTACCTTTGCAAAGTTTTACTGTACATGCACTCAATATGTTGACATAATGATTGTCTGGTCACAGCTCCTCATCTTTATGAAACAATGTCCTTAGTTACTATGTGTAACTAATGCAGAAGGTCACGGGTGCAAATCCCACCCCACCATGTGTGGCCCTGCCCAACCACCAAAGGCCACATTGGTGCCCGCCCCAAACCCGGATAAAAAAAGGGGGGTTGCGGCAGGAAGGACATCCAGCTTAAAAACTCATGCCACACCACGTAACGCGTCCTGCTGTGGCGACTGTACTGCTGAGTAGAAATCAGCTGTTTTCTCTTTTCTCATGCTCCTTTTTTAAATCTATATACTGACATTTACTGTTGGTTACTACATTATGTTTTATTTGCTTGTGCATTGACTGGGGGATTTCCAGCTGTTTACTGTGACAAGACAGATCTTGCTTTGCAAGGATCATGAAATTAATTTCTTTCAAATGTAAATTCAAACCATAAGGTTAAGAATTCCACGGCTAGTGAACTAACAGGTACAGTTGTGTTGGAATTAAACTGTACTATCTAACATTACTTTTTATACACTGACTGACTTATTGGGAGAAATGATTCAATGAATATTTTATATCTTTAGTAATTCTAAGCGACTCCGGTGAATCCTGTGGTGGCTCGGATGCAAAGTCTGAGATTCAGAGGGGTTTGTTTCAGTATAGGGCTTATGATATGCAGGCATTTCATTCACCCGTGCTTTGTTCATTTGCCACAGGTGGATTTTTACATTACAGTGTTCACTTGGTCTGGGTGAGCACTTCTGCTAGCAATTTGCAAGTTCATTGCACATCATCACTACTATTAAAGGCTTCTTTCTTTTAACTAGATCTTCTGCTTTCTACAAAATTTCAAAATGGCCACCCCCCCCTTTCATAATGTGGTAAGAGTGGCAAATGCAATATTAGGGGCACATTGTATTTTGTCCCCATCGTTGTGTAGCAAACCCAAAGTGCTCTGGACAATTTGGACTTTATTTGTAAATTTGCTGACATGTCGCAGTCATTAGTATGATATGGAGGTGTTGTGTGTGTGTGTGTTTGTGTGCGTGTGCTTGTGCGTGCACGTGTGTGTGGAACAGAAACTGATAAGACTGTCATATGGGAATGAGAGTGAAGATGGGCAGTCTAATGGGACGTATCAACGCTGCACACAAACCGTAAGAAAATGAAATGAGTACAGTTAGCAATGATAGTTCACAGGACCTTGGAGCAGTCGTCTTCTGCTTTTGCGATGTGTCAGTGTTATCGCTTGCCTCCTAATAATTAGCTTTGTCTCCCTGCAGTACTCACTATGCATTCTAAACATGCAATAGTAATCTGCAGAACAGCAAAATGTGTATCATTTAATGAGAAGAAAAAACATGCAGTTATTGTCACAAGGTAATAAAAAAGGTTTTAAACTAATTCCACTGTGTATATCGACTCTACTGGGTTAAGAAAGTTCAATTGAATTCAGTGGTTTTCCTAAATGTGTGACTGCTTGTCAAGCTTTATCTTATGTTGTTGAAATACTCGTGCAGCATTTTGTCTGTCCATAGTAGGGGCACTGGCACAGACCTGGGGGGGTTTGAGTTAGTGACACGTTCATTGTCGGGTGTGCTTTGGAGAGTAGGGAGAGTAGTCAAATGCTACACCCATTTCCCACCACCCCGCGAGAATCGACATCCACACAAGGGAAATAATGAAACAAATGACAACAAAAATGTGATCTGGGCGAGCAGTGCAAGTTGAATTTCATCTTCGTTAAGACCCCCGGCCGAAGAAGAGGGATGTAATTGAATATAGCTTTTGAGGTGTAAGCTGTTTCTTTGTCAGCCTCTACAGTCAACATGTTTCAGATGTGTGTGCATGCACATGTTGGAGACCTCGATGCACCAGTCAAAGAACTTGACCACTGGTTTTGGCAGGTAGTTAGTGTTGCTGTTTTTTATTCACTCCTAGGTTTATGAGGCAAGTAGAGGCACAGTAATTGTTACATAGATGTGGAGGCGGACAGTCTGAGATCCTTATCCTAATTATATCTGAGGTTCATTCTAACTCCAAAAAATGGCATTGGAAGAGGCAGAGATATTTTTCTGTGTACATCTCTCTGTCTGGCTGTGACTCTCTCAAGCCTGTTTCCCCTCAACTCAAATGATTAGCATCTCTGCCTTTTTCTCTCTCTTCTCTTGCCCTACCTTCAATGCCAGCATCAAGCAAAGCCAGCAAAAGCATCAGCAAGCTGATGCTGCAAAGTCATTGGCCTGCTCTAAACACACGCTACCAAGAGTGAACAACACGTCTACAATTTGGATGTGGGACTCAGGGATTTTAATTCCATGTTGGAAGGCGGCTGACACATATTGTTAAAACATATTGGTTTTTTTTCCCCCTATACAGCTTGCAAAGTCAAACACTATGCATTTGTTCACTGTAGGGAAATTTATTATGTAAGTTTCTTTCTTCGGAGCTAATAAAGACATGAAGCAACAGCCCCGCTGCAAACACTAAACTGCTTCATAACATTTTTAATTTATGAGATTCCTTTCATCACCTTGATCATTAAAATGCTCCACACTAAGGCAGTTTTCTGTTTGATAGAAGCGACCTGGCTGCCTAATTGAACGAGTCTTGTACATCAGTCACAAACATGGATACTAAGGACAATGAAAACACTCTATTATGGCTGGAAACACAACCACTTAAGTTATTTCCTTTGCCTGGTGATAAACAGCAAAGCCTCAGAAGAGCACAACAAAATGCCTATCCACAATGTAACACCCGAGCCCGTGACCAAATTTCCATACTAAAGGATGCTGGTAATGAAATAGCTACCTGAGATAATTACTACTCGAGACGTCCGACTCTCATCGCCTACCACAGGGAACCAGTTTAACTCACTGCAACTAAACGGCCACTCATTTGCTCCATTTGAGGCACCATTTATGTCATTTTATGCTTCACTGTTTCTTAACACAGTCTGGCTTAGATTGCAGAAACCTGAACTACTAAAGGTGTATGAAACACATGGATATGTAGGGTTAGAAATAAAGAAATGGAAGATAGAGTTCTGGCATTGATATGCTCACATTTGGACTAGATGCTGATCTCATTTTGATTTATTTATTTTTTTACAACTCATTAATCCTGCAATCAGATGCCTTGTCTTACTTGTTCCACACACATATAATTTCACTCACTCCTTGATGATTTAGTTTTTGTATTTCTGTTGTTGCTGTAGTTGTTGTTATTGTACAGATGGGTGCAAAAATTTGCATCCCCTGATTTTGAATTGGCAAAAAGAGTAAAACAAAGATTTAGGTTTCATCAACATGATATTGAACGCACGTTCACAATCAGCGTCTCTCAGCTTGTCCCTTCTCAAAGATCGCTTTTGTTCTAGCATTAACACATGTGTGTACTCCGACAAAACTTGCATTACTTTTAACAGGTTGTATTTTAAAAATTCTGTTAAGGGCTGTAAATAAATTTCTAGCTTATTTGTAGATACTTTGCTCGGAATTAAGCTGCCTCTGTACTGTGATCTTAGTTCAAGATGGAAAGATGAAGTCGTGTTTTTGAGTAAAGAAGACCTGAATGTTGGTGGTCTGTTCAACCTCTCTTTGATTTTAAGATTAGAGCAATGGACTGTTCATCGCTGTCTTAACAATTACTTTGAGGCTAATGGAAGTGAGCGCTGTTAATCTTCACATGCTGACACCAATGTAGATCTAGCAGTGATCTCTTATTCCCAGTGTGTAGCCTCACACTACTCAGCTGAATCCACTAAGCTCAACACTCACACGGTATCAGCACACTATCATTTATAAAAGTCCTACGCAATTTCTCAGCAGTCAAGACATCACCATTTAATTTATTCATTTGAGAGCAGACAAGGACAGAATATTATGGCAGTAGGTTTGAGTGATTGCCATGTCAGGGGTTTCTCCAGCCTCCAAAAAAAAAATTAAAAATAAAAAGTCAGCAGAGCAGTTACAATGTCACTGTCAGCAACTAAGGATTTTACAAGTCAACATTTATTCTGATTAGCAATAATGATGTCACTGGTAAGCTATGTAAGTTTTGGAGTGAGAATATAAAGACCACGCTCGAACTGAGGAAAAACATAATAATAATAATAATAATAATAATAATAATAATAATAATAATAATAATAATAATAATAAAACAATAAATGTACCGAGAGTAAACCAGATCCCTGAGGTGAGTTTAGTTCGCAAACCCTTTCTCCCATTTTCATCCTGCCCTTTCATCCATCCAGGAAGATTAAGACCACTTCACACATCCACCAAGAGGGCCACACCTAACGACCCCCATTTTAGGGGTTCAGGGGTTTCTGTTATAATCATTACATCTTGATGACTCCACCCTTTTCCCACCTCCCACCTTAATGAGCCTATTAATAAAAGCCTACTCTAGAGGATATAATTCACTTCCCTACCCACTTTATCCAGACTGCTTGGATAAGTAGAAAGAAGTCCAGTTGACATGGTTCACTATACGGATAACCAACCTTTTTATTGTTGGACAGAATAAACACGCATTCTCTTTGTCGTTGATTCATACAATTTCCTTTGGGGTTATGTTGAGCCCAAGGCTCAACTTAATTACAATACTCAGCAGGTTCATTGCAGATCTATTAGGTTGATTTGACTTGATTTGAGGGGGTAGAGAAAACACGTGAGAACAAAGGGGTCAGAGTAATGTGGCTGTATTATGGAAGCAACAGGGGTTTTTGCTAACTATAGGGCCAAGCCGCTGCTATAGATGAGCCTCAGTGCCCTGTAGCTCCACAGCTTAGAGGCAGCGTTCATTAACAGCCACAGCTTATTACCACCAGCTGGCGGCGGGTACTGCCCAAGGCTGATCACGTACATTATCATACACCATCACACACTTTAACTCTTCAGCTGACCACATTCAACCCCCCTTTTTTGCATGTAACACTGCAAACAGGAGACAAGCATATATATATATATATATATATATAATATAATATATTTATACTTATACTTATTTAAAATAAGACATCTCTAAATTATTTTCCTCATACATTGCATACTTATAAACTATATAAGATCGTATTCATGAATGAAACTGTTAACTTTAAAACTCAGTTCTTCTGGCACAAGTTATTCTTTTTAAACATTTAAATAGAAAATTAAGTTGAGATAAAATAGAAACACAATAATTCAAGGGTTTAACATGTAATTAAAAAGGTATTAAAAATATGCCACATAAAATATGGTAGTATAGCAATAACGTCACTGGCCAAGATTATAACAGTTATAATAAAAAGGCTCTGATTTTTGTCTACGGCTAATTGACTCTCTTTTGATTTGCTGTTTGGCTTTTGTAGCTCCACTTTTTTTTCCATCTTGTTCCACCTTCAGTACCTGTTTTTAACACCTGATGAAAGGTAGTAGGAGAAACTTGTTGGTATTAGCCATGTAATATTTAAGGACCTGAATAAGTCCTGTTGACCTTTGAAATTAAGGACACCATTTTCCAAAACACACTCCAGAATTTTTTTAATTACTGAAAATGCTTTTACTCAATCTTATAACCTAAAAATGATTCTGGTCTCACACATACACATACGTATGAGTGAGACAGACAGAGAGAGGGGTTTTGAGAAGGTGATGAAAGCGTCAATGGCAAACTGTCCATTACTTCACACTCTTATCAACTGTTTGCATACACATCTTTACACAGCAGTACTGTGGAGATATAGATGGTCATTATGTCAATATGGTGTTCAACTTCATATAAGTAGGGTTTAAATCAGTTCTATTATTTGATTAAAAAATTGGTAGTTTATATTTCATTGACAGCCCTGTCAAATGTTTTTGTTAACGTTTTAGCACGTTGGATAGTTGTAGTTCGTGTGCATTTCCCAGTGAAAAGCCAAAGTACCGTAAGCTCCAAAGCGGATTGTAAATATTGAAGAAATGCTTTGTTAGCTTTCCATGCTAATCAAAGAAGTGCTAAATATACACGTTTAGGCATAAACTGATAATACAAAAAGTAAAGAAAAATTACAATTAATTAAAGATTTGTTTTATTTTATTTAACCTGCAATACAAAATTTCATGTAACTGGTTTGATAACTTCAACCAAAGGATCTCACAAGCTGTCCAGATGTGTGAGGGTTTCCAGCTGGTTTCTAGGCTAAATCGTCAGCCACCCTGCAATGACATAATGAAATCAGACTGACTGTAGCCTGTTACAGTGCCACATTGAGTCGTCAGGTCGAGCAGTGATTAGTGTTAGGATCCTGCAGAGTTTGATGATCTTTCTGTCAAATCAAAAACTTTTGTGTCAGTGATTCACATTGTGAACATAAATGCTACATGAATCCAGTTTCAGGTCTGTGTGTGTCTCTGAATGCAGGCTAAACACACACGGCAGAGCAGAGGTTTGGAGGTGTTGTCATTTTTAATTGTGCTTTAGAACATAACTGCAGTGAAACCATAAGAAAATAACCTTTTACTTCTCAGATTCACTCCTTTATCTTGTTACCACCATTCCCTCTCTTCATTCAATCTCCGCTCACCTGATCTCTTTTTCTCATTGAGGCTCAAGGAGGATGGGGCAACTGTGCCAGTTTCAGTTTAATATTCTCAAATGGTCCAGTACTTATATAACAGACAGAACTTTGACTAAGACAAGTGCAGCTGTGCAGTGGTAAGTTCATTAACCATAACATAATTAGACTAAGCAGGATGCAGTTTTTATCATATCTGTTGTATCACATCAGCATCTCTGCTGTCCAGGAACCTCAGGTTCTGCGTTGGTCTTGCGGTTAACGCGAAGGACTCGCATGTAGGAGATGGACTTCTCCTCTCATCATTCATTACTCAATGTTTGAAACATGGCTCACCAATTTTATCTGTATAGCAATAGACACCGAAGAAAGCGTAAACTATAAAGCTATAAAGTGATTTAAATGATTTTATTTAGCCTGCTACCAGATACTCTGTGTTAATTTGGACGGATTTAGACCAGGAAAAGGGGGTGGCATCACTCTTTTATTCAGGCTTCACACATGCCTGACCATGTTTCTAATCAGTTTTCTAAAACAGAGCATGTGTATAACAAATGGCTGCAGATGGGAAAAAAAAGGTGAGTTTTTTTAAAACATTTTTAAAACAAAGTCCAAAAGAAGATTTAACTAATACAAAGTGCCTCATAAAAGTCTAAGTAAATCAATTTCCACCACTGATTTTTATTTTATTCAGACAGTTTGCAGTTTAGTGGATCAGCTTTGCGTGGGTCTCATCACTCTTTTTCTCTCCCCTCACTTGCACTGTCACTCTGCATAAACATGACCAAAAGAAACAAAGGTCAGTTTCTGTCACTACACAGTTAAGATCTCTGAATAAATGAATGAATGAAAGGAGAGATCATTAATGGGGCGATGCCACCTCATTTTAAGTCTGACAGAAATTGTAACTAACACAAAATCCCTCTTAGAATTCGAAATAAGTTCCTTTAAAACATTTTTTACAATCATGATTTATATGATTTATTCCACCTTAGATCAGCTGTGCCTCTTCACCTCCTTTTCCTCTCACCGCTGAGCTGTCACTCCAGTAATGTGTCTGAGGTGAAAGAGTAATCAGATGACTCTTCTGCTGCATGTACACACTTAGGTGTAAACTGCAGTCAGAATCGCTTTCTTAACAAACCACAGCCCAAACATCCCATTAAGCTGTGATAAAGTGGCTGCAGTGCTATGCGTTATAGCTCCTTTTGAATCAGATCACAGTTTCTTTTAAGACAACGATCCACTTTTTAAACGCGATCACAATTTATTTTATCGTGTATCATTTCATAAATTATCAGGCATACTGGTTTTAGTTTGAGAGTTACCGTGCTTGTATGTAAAACAATAAAAACCAACAACAGGAAATGTGTCAAATTCAGCTGTCTTTAGTTTTTTAACCTTCCTCTTGTGTCAGCTTTCTGTTACCATCCGTTGTGTTAACGGGTCAGTTTTGATTGATGATTTATCATCCAATGTGTTTCTCATTTCTTGGTTACCTTGTTAGGCTTCCTTTTCCTTGAAAATATTAGTTTTAATGTTTTAGGTGTGGGTCAGCATATCCCTCAATCTCAATATAAAAACTTTGTAAAATGAACATCAATAGAAAAATATAAATAAATAAATAAAATATTGTTTTGTTACCTTAACACAAGAAGAAGGTTAATTAAATAAAAGACACAGCTTCAAGTGGAATTTGAACTTATTTAAGATTCTTCGTATGCATAGGGGCTAAACTGCTCCTGTAGGTGGGATGATGTATCTGTCAGCACCCCCAGCACTGATGGTCCTGGTTCTTAGAAATGAGGGAGGGCTGTTGGTGGCTGTTGGTGGCCGGTGTACCGGTTATCCTTAGTTTTTCTTTATGAAGGTTTGTGACTTTTCCTCATCTGGGGTCATGAACTGGTCTGTAAAATATGGACACTTTGATGTGTCCTGGAATGTTTTTTCAACATAATACAAGGGTTAATATTTTTTTTAAAAATGGTGAGAGACCCCCTACCAGCAGCCAATTGGCACCCATTAGGTGCAGATAGAGAGTCAGTTGCATCTCACGAAAAAAAAAAAAACACTTGTTTTAGCACTTTGCTTTAATGTTGACGTGGATTCTTGTTTGCCTTGCACCTAACTTGTAAGTTGCTTTGGATAATATCTGCCAAATGACTAATAAAATGGTTTATGCTGTCAAAATATGTGAATGATGGTGGCATCAAAATTTAAAAACTATGAGCAGAAAACAAAATATATGCTGCTAAGGTAACTCAGACTCTCTTTATGCTGTAAAACCTGACAAGTCGTACAGAAAGAGCTGTAGTCCTCAAAGCTCTGTTAACTGTTGAGCCATTTCTGCAAGATGCACAACAATAATACTAAAATTCTTTTCAACTGAGTCATCAACAGCCTGCGCTGCTGCCTCGGTACAGTACAGTTACTCCTAAAGGTCAAGCACAGGTTTATGTGCAAGTGTTTTTTTGTGAGCAAAGCACCACCTTCTGGTGGTGCCCTGGAATTGCATGAATGGGGTTTAAATGGGTGCAGTTAATTAGGAAAGTATAGACTGACAGCTAGCTGAGAACTGTATGAAACTCAGCTGATAACTGCCTGTCAGCCAGCTGAGAGCAGCAGGTCTGAGCTGCTGCGTCTGTTTGTTTTAGCCCGCTCTACCTGTAACACTACAGACTAGTTAGCCACAGCTGGTCAGCACATTAGTTACATACATTCCCCATTGCTCGCGTTATTAGTAACTATGATCCAGTGACAATGGAAATAGGCATTTGGACTCTAATGATAACCAGTTATTATTATAAATAAAAAAAGGCTCCCATTACAAGCAACATGCCTCAAAAAACCAAACAAGCAAAACCAACTCTACTCTGCAAACTGCAGCTGGTTTTAAATTTAAGTAACTTTAAATGTTATGCTAATGTTTATGCTTTAAAGCAGCAGTACTTTTTGGCTTATTTGTATTTGTTTACATTTCATGTTAAGTATGTATGTATTTATTTATTTGTATTTATTTATTTGGCATTTTTAATATAAGGCATGGCATGTTTTTTTTAAAGAAGCCTTTTTATGTTGAGGCAAAGTTTATATGAGTTTTGTTTTTTTTTTAATTTGTATTATGTTTTTTCTTTCTTTCTTTTTTAAGATGGACAAACAAAATGTTTTGATGATAAACCTGTTGAATACAATTGCTTCCTGTTTCAAATCAATACTCAGTATTATTACTTTATTTTAAAACACATAATCTTTCCTAACCTTAAATATTTCTGTGCCTCGCTCTAACACTGTGGTTTTTGTGCTGAATGCAGTTTTTGTGCCTAGATGTTACAAAGTATTGGAATCATGACAACGGACATTTTGTGCATGCAGGTAGAGAAGGGACATTGTAATCCATATACACGTAGCTGCTGATAAGACAAACAACAGGCCATTGAACGGTTGATATTGTCTAAGCTTGTGAGTAATGGCTGAGCAGAGTGTAACAGAGCCAGGGGAGGAAGAATTGGGAAAAGGAGAGTGGTCAGCTATGATATTTATAGGGCCAATGTGATTTTTCAGTAGTTGATTTACTACACGTTATTATAGGATTGTGAAAATGTGCACAGGTAAAAGCCAGAGTTCCACTGCCATAAGTGTCCATAAAAGGACATTTACATGGCCTAATTTAATGTATTGTGTCAAAAGAATTGCAAGTTTATATAATTTACTTTATCTTACATAGATTTTCTTGTTGAATTACACATATACGTTTGCACTCAAATTGGTATTTATGAAATACATTGAATAACTGCAAATCAAGACTGACACCTCAGTCATCATCCAAAGTCACAATGGTAATTGATGACGATTAGTTGGAACCTGCTCATATAAATACATTTACTCATAACTTTCCATGATTTAAAAATGAAGTAACAGGGAGGTGAGGCGATGCAGCAACTAAAACCTAAATATGCTAAATAAAATGATAATGACAATAACAACCTTTGAGGCAGAAGTTATTTAAGCAGAGGTTTGGAAAAGTATTGAGTGTTTGAAACGCTGAAATCTGTACTCAGAGTTTCCAGTTTCAATACTGTTTCCTTGTGTTTGCAAGTGTTTGCTTGTGTGCAAGTAAAGACTAATGCAGCAATGCAAATAGTTCATACATCATTATGACAGACACTGAGCTTCTGGCACATTTAGCTGTTTCACAAACACATTCTTCTGTGATTTTGTCTGTCATAAGTTCTTAGGGTGCTATCAGAAGATATATTGTCGCAGCAGAGATTTAAAACTCACCTGTGCTGACGTAAAGAAAAATAAAATCCAATTATCTCATTTTATTTTGGTAAACTTAAAAATGACATTAAAAGCTGACTAAACATATGAAGTTGTTTTTTTGGGGAAAACAATTGCATAAGGTGTAAAATTATACAGATGTATCATATGAATAAATACAGTAAGCTGCTCTGACACCACAGAAGGTTTTTTAAAAATTATTGAAATGACCTTTTTAGGCTTTGTATGATTCTTCTACTTAGCATACCCACTACTTCTTTTCCAGCTTTCGCAATGCTGCGGGTTTGTTGATTATACTGTACTGCTACTCTACTGCCATTTGATTCCCTTTATTGTTTTAAGAGGGGCAACAGTTTAAAGTATTATACGTTGTCAAACAGCAGCATTGCCGACAAGTGTCTACATTCCACTGTATAGCCACATTACAGAGGAGCAAATGATTAAAGATTCATTTCCTATAATTTGGAAATAGCTTTTTCATATAGACACCTATTGTTGTGGAATGTTTAATTATGTAATTATTGTAATGTAATTAAAATAGACAGAAGAGACTTATGGAGAAATAATAATAATAATAATAATCAATTTTCACTTTCAATGCAGTACTGTAAAGACAAGCAACTGTAAGAAAATACTCTGTATCTCCCTTTATCATTTTTCATCCTTAACTCACTCTATAAACAAATCATATTTTTTATTATTCAGTTTTTTATTATACTTCAGTTCTGGCTAAACTTGATCCTTTTATCATTCGCTTTGAGATTTATAGCAAACTCTGGTTACAGAACACATCACTGTGTGCTCTGTAACCTGGTTAGTTGGTACTTCCCTTTCTAATCGCAGGAAGCAGCACTGGTACGTTTTCATTTCTAAGGCCCTACTGGATAAACTACCTCACCATATCAGGTCTACGTTGGTCCCTGTGCAATATTCATACAACCTGAGATCCACCAACCAGCTGCGTTTAAAGGTCCCAACTGTGAGAACTGAAGCTGTTAGAATATGTTTATCATATGTTGGTCCTTGTTCATGCATCGTTTTACAGATCCAATTAAAATTGAACTTTTTCACCTAATTGTCCTCTTTTAAACTGAAATTAACTTCAATTTACACCACGTCCTGCTCCAGTTTTTAGTGATTGTTTTTATTTTAGTTAGTTTTGTCTGTTATGCTTGATGTTTTGTCTTTTTATCTTTTTTTGCCTTATTTTATTGTCCCGTATTTTTAGTTATGCGATCAACCATCGCATAACTATTAAGAAGGGATAATATTATCTCAACTGGTTTTTTTACCTGGTTAAGTAAAAATATATAAATAGATTATTCCTATTCTTAATTTTGTATTCCGTTGTTTCAGTTTTGCAACACCCTCATCTCATCATTATTGTCAATAGTTGTTAGCAATAACAGTTCTGTGGTTCCCAGGCCATGTTCAGCAGCAGCTCACAGCTCACCTAAAGTATAGACAATCCAATATGGATAAGGATGAGGCCCATGAATCAACCTGTCTGAATATGAACCAACACACACACTCACACACACAGAGGGGGCAGGACTCATACAATAGGTACTGAGCTAGACCATGGCTCAATACAACTGCTATGCACCCATTAGCCAAAACAATAATATTAGATGGGGTTTATGAACATGGTGTAGCAAAATAACTATATGTTATACCAGGGATAACATCATCTTTTTTTAGGATTTGTTTGATCTTGTTTTTCTATTGCAAGTATTTTGGATGCTGTGATTCACTTTATAGTCAAATAACTATTACCTCATCCTTCGTCATCCTCCTCATCACATTTGGCCCAGTTCGGTTGGCAGTCAGTGATCATGGATGTCACTGATGTGAATAGACTCCATTTGTTTCTGTGTTCGTTATCACATCTCCATGCCTGCTCTATACTACTTTTCTTTTATGTTTGCCTTCGATTAAACAATTGTTAAAGTTGCAGTGTGTACTTTTAGTTAGGGCTTTCTACACTTTTATGTACTGCCCATCTCTATTACCTTATATGATAAGACACAGTGGGTTTTAAAAAAGTCTGTATTCTGCCACCTCAGCAGCCAGGTTTATGTTATATCCCATCTCATAAACCAGCAGAAAAGATCTCCACAGCCCCCAGCACAAGGGCCAGGAGTCTAGTTGGTAGTGCGGCTGGAGCTGCTGCACTGCTGCTCTACTTCTCTGCAGCTTTATGGTCGACCAGCTACCGTTTGATAGGGGCCCTGCTTTCCTGGCGTGCGGCCTCTCACAGAGTGGGAATATTTGCTGAATAGATGTTTGGATGTCAGTGGTTGTACAATACGTAAACACAGCTCCTCTATGCATCTGATTATCCGTGACCTGTAAAACTGTCTAACTTTATAAACCAGTTTTTTGTTTGTTTCTGGTTTAGAACAAACATGAACATCAAATGCATTATAAAATCAACAATTGTGGGAAATAATTGTGTGCATCCAGGACTCATACCGTTCTTCCTCTGCCACCCTGTGGTGCGTTCGGGAAGTAAAATGTCCAGTGAACTGGTACTTGGAAGTGATAAATGGGGGCTGGTAGACCTGGAGTGTTATCACTGCTACTAAGGCCTGCAAACTAGGAGAACACAGGGTTTGCTCTGGGGTAGGACACAGTCGGGCTATGAGGCTAAGGTTGATATATCGCTGCAAAGCCACAATAGGATTCATGTTGTAAGGGCCTCGGCAAACATTCTGAGAGCAAGAGGGCCAATGGCTGCGAGACTGTGTATAGAGAAAGGCAGACAGTATGTAATTTATGTATGTGTGCACAGTCTAAGAGTCTTCGCACAGTTTCATATGAATTGCTCATACAAAATTCGTGCATGTCATTGAGTTATGTGCGAGGTGAAGTATATTCCACTCTGCAGCAGATGATTGAGATTTTACTAGAACTGTTGTATGTGTGTGCGTGTGTGCTTGATAGATGTGCTTGTTAAAAAACGGGCATGAGGCTGCGAAACGACCAACCAATTAAATCCAATCTGTTCCTGGGGACAGATGACATCATAAAACTGCGTCATTCTGCCAGTGCCTACATGTTACCCCCACACATTTACTCAAAACAAATGTACAGTATCAAGCAAAACAGACTACAGCCCTTTGCAAAAGCTGTAAAATGTTAAACGATTCAACAATTGTGTTGTTTTTATGTAGTTTGAAACCAACGGGTTAGAGAAACTACGTTGAAAATATTTGCCCCAGTATGCAAACACGACACGACTGAGCAAACCGGTTACCACTGAAAGAAAAGTCAGTTAACGCAGGAAACTTTGAAGCTGATTGCACAAAGTTAGAAAAGAATATGGTGTTTTAGTGACTGCATGATATCAACCACTGCAGAGGGAATTTAAGAGAACAACCATTACTCGTACAACTGTGAGATTAAACTTGGTAGATATTGGCAGAACATTTCTTTGTTCAACCAAAATAAATGAGTTTGGATCTGATGTGATATAGGATTTATAGCATAGGCTTGAGCTGCTATTCTGAGTGTACAGTGCCTACCGTTATAAATGGAGGTGTGGGTGTGAGGTTTTTGGGCTCCATAAGTTCCAAATGCGTAGCAAACGTAACTTTCATAAATGGCACGATGAATGAAAAGCTGTGGCCGAAAATATAGGCACCCCTGCAATTCTGTCAGAAAATGCAACCCTTCTCTCATAAAATTGTTCCAATTACAGATGTTTTGGTATTTACATGCTTTTTGTTTTTGTTTGCACTGGAACAATACAAAAAAAAAATAGAAGAAAGGTCAAATCTGATACAATTCCACACAGAAGCAATAAAATGCACTGTTTGTCAAAAATTATTATCGTCACTGCAAAAAAATCTGTATGAGTATAATCCATCCATCCATTAGCTATATCCACTGAAACCCGAGTACTCAGGGGAAGAACACGGAAACTGAAACAAAAAGGCTGACGCTGGCTGGGCAATCGAACCGGGGACCTGTGAGGCGGCAGCGCCCACTCCACCACCGTGCTGCCCAGTATGAGTTTAATGCCACTCACAAAAATTAAAACTTCTCCGTGACCTGGCCATGTATGTCTTCTGTCATAGATCCAATAAAAAAGTTGGGATCCTTTTAATTGATGATGTTGAGCAATAGCTACTCACCCTTTTCCCTGCTAATAAGAATTATCCGTGAAAAATGGCAGAATATCTCTCAAGACCTTCATGTTCAGATCTCAAGATCATCTGCTCATGGATGCCAAGAATGGGGAAACCTAAATGGTTTCAAAATCAGTTGCCATCTTGGGATTTGACAGAATTTGACAGAGGAATAATGTCAAACGTGATGTAGAGACAAAAAAGACAAATTTACTTATAAACAAAGACATCATAACACACCGCGTTATGATTTAAGCTATATTTAACTTTATACGACGGCATAATGTAGCTGTTGGTGCACAGTTGAAGTGTTTGATGACTGGTGAAAACACAAGTTCATTCATAGTTACAGCCCCCAGTGCATCCATATACCATCATCCCTGTTCTAATGTACTTTACCAGTAGTACTGTATTTGCACATTTACATGGTACTGGAGTAGAAAATACATAGAGTAATATTTAATAAAAGAGGCATGAAAAGAGGAACTTTTTTTATAAAGTTTTAAGGCAACATTTTCTGTGTCAGGTTAGTTACTAACACATTATAATTAAAACACTTCAGCACAGGCAGCAGATCGTAGTGGTCGTTTATTAACCACTGCCTAAAATTATTATTCATGATTAGATTAGTTTAAAATTTAACACCTAACTGCATTTTGGACACACAGTAGCCTGTGTGGAAATAGTCATTTAATTCCATCTGACAGACTGGACGAGTAAACAGCAGAATGACAAAAGAGGGTCCATAAACAGCAGCAACTGTGAATTTTTTTCCTTCATTCCAAAGACATGTTGGCTCTAAAATGATTTTACATTTGCAGTTTAGATGCTTAGGAACATTTTAGTGGACAGGGTAAGTGAACATGAATGAAAATCAAGACCCACATTAGAGAGACAGAGACACCAATCTATTGGAAATCTTACGTCCACACATCATCTGACAAAGGCAGCACAAACACAGGGTTATGACAGTGATCGATCATATTTAAAACTGGTGTTCACCACAAACATGAGGATTCTCCATCAGTACTGTGGACTGGGGATGAGAAGGAGGCTTTGCTAAGCCAATCGTACGGCCCAACCTTCTCCTCTCAGGGTTTGGGAATGTGGCGATGAGCTAGTGCCAGGGTTTAATAATAGTTAACATAAATCACAGTTAGTTATTGATACTGTGTGGATTAGTTTGAGTCTTGTTTCCACATTATTGGCCCATAACATATTCGACCTGAATGTTTGTCCTATTGCGTCAAATGGTACAAAGCAAAGGTAAATCTGTCCGAAAGACCACTTCACCAGTCTGTGTCTCCATGCCTCCTATCTGTGCACTGTGGATAAAGGTCGAAACAGTTCCTGCTCATCATCTGACTGAGGTTTCTGAGATCACTATTTTTATTCTACTTTGGATTTTTTCTCTCTCTCAACCTAAACCGTCCTTTTCCTGCCTACTAGTTCGACAGACAGTATGCAGCCAGCGTGCTTGATGCTAAAACATATAAAACCTGCCGTCATAACAAAACCCAAGACAGAACAACATGATAAGTAACAGACAGTTGTTCGAATGAGTTATTGTTGTTTCACCATCACGTCTCCCACTACTTCCATTTTGACTGTAGAGCTTCCAATCTGTTGAGGTAATTAATGCAGGCGTCAGTTATAAAACACTTCTCCTCTTCTCAGCCTTATTGTGTTCCTCCCCCATTTTTTCAAGGCTGTCATGTTAGTGCACAGATGAAAGCGGGCCACACTTTAAGGACGAGATTTCATTCCAGTTTTCTTTTTGCTCTTTACATGTGGGTATCGTTACACAATCCAGCATCACGTTTAGGACAGTAAGAAGACACACACTTTCACACATGTAACGCACAAACACCACCACAAACAGACACACTGCCAGAGTTTCTCCTTTTCTTTTTTTTGCTGTTGTTTTCCCCTTATTTTCCTCATTCCCTCTTTTCATGTTCTCAAATTAGCACTGGCTCCTGGTGAGGTACACACACACACACACACACACAACATACAGAAAGCTTTATTTACCTTTCATCACATGGAAGAATGAGTCTCAAGGATTGCTGAGAATGCTAAAAAAGATGATAGTTAAATTAAAATCTGCATATGGTCAAAAGCCTGTACAACACCAGCGGTAACTTCTAGACATTCTCATGAGCCGGGAGCATTTGTTTTTCGTGTAAAGCCTTTGCAGCAAAAGAAATAGGACGCCACATTATTTTAAGGTGTGAAGGATGCAGATCTACTTGTGACATAACTTTCAAGGAATTGCTCCAGTGGTCTCTTCATCAGGGTGTGGTAAGAAATCAGAACAAACGATGTGGTTTGTGTGTAGCTGAAGTGTGGGAATGTGTGAGAGTTGATGGTACCAGAGTCTTGGCCTTGAATACATATAAAAAAAAAACCCGACACCCCCCCATGCAGCACTCGGGAGCCTGAATTAAAGCGGATTTATGGGAGGTGAGGGTTGGGAGAGAGCAAGGGTTTATAACTCTGTTTGTCATGCCCACCGCTCATAATGAGACGCATTACAGGGCTGATGTTGGAAGATTAGGGTGACTTAAGAGACACGAGCACCCTTACAGATCACAGTGAGGAGGCGATCAGGTGATCCGGCGGGAGTGGAAGAGTCAGGGAGGGCCATGAAGGGATAGGGAGAAAAACGTTTGTATCTAGTGGTGGTAAAGGGAAATGGAAAAAAAAAAAAAGCTGAGGCACATGCAAAGACAGTGCAACTGAGAGATACTCATATATAAGCAATATTAATTTGATTCATCTGTATTGTGTGGACAAAATATTGAATAGGATACAGGTAGAAGAAAAACGAAAGCAGACCAGAGACAAAAAGCAGGCAAAGCAGTGTCTGCATTTCGGGATAAGCACCTGAGAACAGCAGAAAAGCTCTAACAGCTGCTAACAGTGACGTGGCTCCATTTTGCTTCTGCCCCGTCACCATCTTGACTGGAATTCAAAACAGGCCAGAACGTTGACAGGCGCTTGTGTCCCCTTCCAATTAGAGATTCCAGTGAATGAATGAATAAATAAATAACAGAGATCTTCTGCTCATTTATAGCAGCCCACTTGTTTGAGTTGTCTGTGTATTAAAGCTGATGGGGTGATCGCCCCGGTGACGCATTCACAGTCATGTCAGGAATTTTGATACGCACTCAGATTTGTATGGCTGCCAGCTGTTATAGAAAACGTCGAGTATGATATAAATGCCACAAAGTTTAATATCAAAAAATGGTTGTGCTGTTACCACTCCAACATTCAAATAACATCCTTTTATATGTATGTACAACTTCCTTTCAGTTTTATATTTGTGGTTGACTCCTTAATCTTGTTACTTGAATTTCCAACCAGTTTAAGAATCCTGAAGTGAAGTTTTCAAAAACTGTGGTCAACTGTGTAATGATTTCTAGGGAACTATAAAAATATGTAAAGAAAGGGGTTTTAAGTAAAGTTTAAAAAAGCGACAATATAATGTATAAACTTTAGTTGAGGGGGAAAAAAAAACGTGTGCAAGATCGTTTGTGGCTTCCTTGCTTTACTCTATTTGCACTTTATATACAGGAGACTGGATACATACAGTACCTACATACATACTTGATATAGTTGCAGTTGACCTCTACTATGGATTGTGCCCTTTAGAATGAATTCTATTTTTGCCATCCAAGAGGAACCTTTGATAAATGCCTGAGGGTGCAACCAAGGACTTCCCTGATTCACATGGGACTCAGTGACAAACAGCCTTTACTGTGTAACGTAGTTTAATGGGTGACCTTCCAAATGACTTATACAACATCTTCATCACTATATGACTATGGGATCTGAGTTGCGTGATTGCGGACGGTGCTCTGTGTATAAAACGGGCTGTAGCTTTGTGGACTTTGTGGAGATGATCACATTTGTTCCTGTACGTGCTGATTTGCAGTGTCTTGGGGAAATGCATGGCAAGTAGCAATGCACGGGTGACTGTAATTGTAACTGACTGCCGGTCTCTAAACTTGTTCTAAGGTCACATATCTTACTGTTTAGCTTTAAATACGAATGTGACCTAACACGTTTTTACCTTTTACAGCTCAATTTATGCTATGTATATATGGCCAACAGGCTATGTGGAGAAATTGGTTGCAGTGTGACTGATCACAGTGTCATGTGACACACTTAAGAGGTTTTTATTAGAACAGAGCTGGCAATACTGTCTCAAGCATATGTTATATTAATACTGTGTGACAACAGTATGTCACACAACTGAAAAGTAGGTAGGGTCTGTGTATAGTATATTTGTTGAGGTACAGTCAACACCTTTAGTGTCATACAGACTTGGCACTGATACTTAGCTGCCTTCTATAGAAGCGAGCATCACTCATTATTCATCAGGCCAACTAGCTCCTGCACAGTGGGTGCGATTGCACGTTTCTGTACTGGTGTTACAGAATAAAAATGTGGTTTTGTGTTTTTAAGTGTGCATTTCTTTATATCTTTCTTTATAATTACTGTAACATATATTCGATAAATCTAAATCCCCTCTTCCGTTGGTGTTAGCAGCCTAATGTCTTTATGATTTCTTTTATGAACGCACACATTTTCCGAGAGAAATAAAAACAATGGAGGGAAGAGATCTCTTAGTGTGGCCGACTGTTGGTTTTTACTAAGCAGCTAAGCCTGTTTATTTTTTTTCTTAAATTGTTATTCAGGCTTTTTAGAAAGCAACACATTTTCAATATTTGTTATGATCACTTCAAATGTATTTTGTTATGTCTAAAAAGACCCACAACATTTTCACTTCAAGCACTCAACCACCTCCTGGTTCGTCTCCGCTTTGCATCCTGACATCCCCTATTTTTTATGCAATCACCATTCTAAACAGGTTGTAATCAGCCTGACTGGGGAGAGGCTCAATCTGAAGCCTCTGCTCTGATTGGGAACAACAACACATCAGGCACCCAGCTGATGGCAGGACCACTTTGGTTAATCCATTTTATATTCCTCTTTTCTCTTCCCCGTCAAATAGAAACCGACTACATTTTAAGAATGCACACATTTGGGGGGGGGGTTCACAATTGGGGGTTTTCCTGTAATAAACAGTGGAACTCGAGACACATTACACTATGAACATCATAATTCAAAGCATCCAGACATGGAAATAATGTGCTGTTGGTCTCACTTGTTAGAAAAAACACAATGCCACTTTTACCTTTTTTTTTTGCTAAGGTATTAACACAACAGCGACATCAAAGCATCACAGAAATACAATTTAATGTCACGAAAGAAAAAACAAAACTAAGCGAGAAAACCGAAAAAGATAATTCGTGCAGTTGTGTTTGTATTTTTCTGGTTTTCTTTTCCAATTCCACTGCTGCAGTGTTTAGAGATTGCCATATCTTGTTTTTTTATGATGTGGACTCTCTCAGTCTGTTCACAAAGTGCTCATTGCCATTTCTCAGCAGGCTGTACATTTCACCCAAAGGCTTTTTTGGGTTGGAGCATTTGCAGAGTCCTTCACTGGTTTTACATTCAGCTGCTCGAGTGTTTCATGTTAGTACATTTACTTGTTTTAATATATATTGAAACAAGCACAACACACAGTGTAGCTTATCAGACTGGGGTAACCTGCCCTTTTACTTAGTGGAAGTAATATGCTGACGTTATATGACATCTTATGGCAGCTTAGACACTATAATCAGTGGTTAGTAACTTTTACTTAAACTAGTAATCAAGCAGAATTGCAGCATTTACTTATTTACAGCTTAGCAACGTCTGATATATTGTCTTATTGTCATCCAAAGAAAAGTTCCTTTGTACTTAATACAATGTCGCGCACACTGTAGTTCCCCCCTCCAAAGGCTTTTAATTGTGTTTGGCCTTTTTCTACAACAGTGCTTCTGACAATACGGCTCTGATTGTGGTTCTGGTCAAACAATGCCGCTGTGATTTTAGCCACTCGGCCAGTGATTGCCGCCAGAGCAGAATTTCTGACTTTGTATTCTTCTGATGAAGATGGCAGGGGACGACGTCAACATCCTCCTCATGAACCACTCCAGAGTGGGGTTGGTTGTGTTTGTCTGTGGGTGGGTGGCTGTTTACGCTTTTTAGTCTTTCTCTCAGACTTCTCTCTCTAGGTTGTCTTTTCTTTCCAGGAAATGCCTTTGTCAACCCCTTTAATTTTCTAGACATAGCCCGAAAATACCAAAGCCGCAAGCTCTCTTTGCCTCTCAGTTGTTTGCCTTTCTTTGTGTATATGCAATTTCAGTTCCTGGTGGCTAATGATGGGGCTGTATGGCAACTTATTGATTGATTACACAAATCGTGATCTCAAGATTGTTTGGAAAGTGTGGCCTTTGGTTTAAGACAACAAATCAAATGCTGTGCTTTTAAAGAAAAACATCCCTGCACCCGCCAAATTATTAAGTCTCTAGAAGCTGATAAACAACACTTTCAACTCCCTGCAGATACTGCGTATTATGAATTTGTGCAACGGAGCAATGACATTGTGCATTTTGAAGACTACCAACATCGATTATTAGCGTGGCTCTGTGGCCGCACCAGGATCCTCTGAGTGGAAGTTGAGGTCATAGTGAAGGACAAAGGGTGCGAAAGGTCTGTTAGCTGCAGGTTACAGGAATTCAACAGATGAAACACAGCCAAGACTGAGTGCTCAGTAACTGGCCATCGCCTGACACTCTACACTGCTTCCACCTGCAGCAGGTGGTGCGACCCAAACACTTGACACACACTTAGCCAGACAGTGATAGATGACTGTTGGTCCTCTTTGTCATGGCGAGAATGGGTCAGTTTGAATACACACACTCACAAATGGTATTCCATCATGGACGTTGCCCTGCTTCTCCCCTAACAGCTGCCTCTTTGGCTTAGCATCACTCCACATTTAGCTTCTTTTATTCTGCCAGTTTTAATCTGTCCATCTCTCTGACGCAAGCCCAAGACTTTTAAGACCTATTCAGTTTTGAGATGTGTTTATCATATTTACACACAGCAGCTGGCCTTTTTTTTTTTTTTTTTTTCCTGCTGCACTGACCAATTTGATCCCAGCCCTAATAAGCTAATACACGTATCTCCAAATGTCTGTGTTCTCATGGTGCGAGCATAGGCATTTATTCAGACTGGATGCTGATTGACTAAATGCAATCAGAGTCTAAGGTTGAGATACAAAGTGTTTGCTTGTGCATGCCTATGAGACTGTTAAACCATCCAGCCTAATGAGGCTTCCCTCCAAGCTTCACTGACATCAGAATACAGCAAGCAAGATGGATCTTTTTATGGCTCTCTTCAGCTGCCATGCCAGTAGACAACTGATACAGGTAGACAATGACTAAGAAATTGAAT
Organism: Channa argus; assembly: GCF_033026475.1. Taxonomy (NCBI): domain Eukaryota; kingdom Metazoa; phylum Chordata; class Actinopteri; order Anabantiformes; family Channidae; genus Channa; species Channa argus. The sequence continues at coordinate 23,807,741 of NC_090208.1, forward strand.
ATTCAAAGCAAGTTTGCAATGTTACTTCTTGGTTTAGATGTTTTCTTTTGAATCTCAGGTTTTCTAGTTTTAGACAGTGGGCTGTCAATTAATAGACATAACTTTGTAATGCAGAAATTATTTTAAAAATATTTAAAGTCTGGACGTTTTGACACCGTAGAAAGATGAGGTTCATCGTTGTGTCTGATCTCCCGACCTATTAGCCGGCAATTGAAACTTAGGCATAGACCTTAACGACAAAGTCGAGTCTTCATTTCATTTAAAGTTACAACCATTAGCCATAACTTTATGGCCACTGACATGTGGAGTGAATAGCCTTAAACATCTTGCTACAATGGCATCTGGAAGTGGATTGGATATATTAAGCAGCAAGCAAAAATTCTGTAGCTGAAGTTATTGGGCTGTAAGGAGAAAACATGGGCAAGTGTAAAGACTCGTCTGACTTTGACAAGGGCCAAATTGTGATGGCTAGACAATCGGGTTTGATCAATTCCAAAACTGCAGCTCTAATGGGATGTTCTTAGTCTTAGCCTGCAGTGGTCACAACCGACCAAAAGTGGTACAAGAAAGGAAAACTAGTAAACCGGTGACAGCATCATGAGTGGCCAAAGCCCACTGAGGCTAGCTCGTGTAGTCCAGTCCTGAAGGGGAGCTATGGTTTGCTCAAATTGCTAAAAAGAATAAAAAGAGCTTGTGTTTTAGAACTGCTTGGACATTGGCTCATTGCAATTAAGCTTTTGTTATCTTCTTATTTTTATGGTTATTCAACAAAACACCAGAACATTATCTAAAACTATAAAGAAAGTGGTCCATTCAAACAGTAATAATTGTTAGAGAATGTGCACCTTGTGGGCTGTTTGGTTACGAGTGCAGCCTTTCGATCATTTCAGAATGGATGCTCCCCAGAGAGCTTTTGTATTTGCTGCACATACGTGTGCAGGTATTTGTTGAAAAGCGGAACAACCAAACTAGATGAATCAGGATTTCATCAAACAGGAGAACAGTTTATTAACACTTGGGTTAAGTGAATGATAAAATCACAGGTATGAAGTTTATGTGGGTAGATAGATGGAGAGAGAGAGAGAGAGAGAGAGAGAGAGAAGAGGTGAGCTGGTAGCATTGCGTTGGTGGAAGAGAGGATGGCAGGAAGGTGAAGTAGCTTTCTTCTCTAGGCAGGGTTGAGGAGGAAGGTAGGGAAGCAGTAAAGGGCTGGAGGTAGGCAGGAGATCACATCTGATTCAATTATCACAACATATGTTAAACAGATATTGTTTTTTTAAAATAAAAATAATAGATCTTCGCTAATCCAAGCTGCCTCTCATGTAAACAATTTTACAATCCTCCCCTCATACTTCATGAGAATGGATTTGCTTTGTGTGTTCTATATTTTCATTCATGTCTGACCTTAGACATCTCTGCTGAGTTGTGTAGGAGGATTTAACTTAAACCAGCATTACACATTAACCTGGAGGTAATTTCCATAGTTCCTAACAGCATTATTATATTTTAAAGGAACCTTTATGGTCATTAGGTTATACGAGCTGCTAGGCTTTTCCACCTCACTGTAGATTAAATAGTGGAAACCGTGTCATTATTTAGTCATTACGTTGAGAATGATTGGTTATTCGCTTCTTCAGTGCAAGAATATCAGCATTCAACATCGTTATCCCACATCAGTCACATGTCTTAAAGGAAATATAAGAAGCTGAATACCATTTAAACGGAGAAATATAACTCACCGAATAATCTCTACGGTTTTTAAAAATTAGCATTATGCTATGGGAATAAGCTCCCTTGTTATTATGCCTTTGATTAAGGCAAGCAATGGTATAATTTGCTCAAGTAAAGCTGCTTTTGGTCCAGCCGTCCACATATTATGGTATTTTTGTACTTGCTCTTTCACTGTGGACTTGATTTCATTAGGGTGTTCTCTATTGCTAGTCCCAGTGATTTTGACAGCTCTCAGGTACACCACTGTTGATTGGTATTGATAATTTAGCTGTATGCCTTGATGCATCCTCTGAACATAAGAGGAGGAAAGCAGTCATCATGCTACAGAGATATGAGAATGTGAGATGAAACTAAAATCAATTTATGATTCATTCACTGCTGATGTTATTTTCAGCACTTGGAATTATTTTTGCATAGCATGTATGAATTAAATATAATTTTTTTTAAACTGATAGATTTAACTGATGTCCTCCATACAAGTCCAATAAGTCTTTTTGAAGAGTTAGATTCCAACATTTAAAATCCCTTATGTAAAAGAGAAAACAGGATACTAAGAAGCATTTTTCAATAAATGATTATACTAATTTTGCCACTTCATGTCTTAATGTCTTCTAAGTATCCAGTGCTGTCATGAGGTCTATCATTCAATAAAACTAACTTAAAACTAACCAACTCATATATAGAGTATAGAACATCTCTTTTGAATTTGGTTCATAAATTTATTGGAAAAGTTGATCATTTTTTTACCAGTGTTGGCGGTAATGCATGAGGTGTATTACTTTTTCCTGTAACGCAGTAATAGAATGTCTTACTGCATGCGTTTGGTGACTTTATTATTAGTTACTTTATAAATATTTACTAACTATATTGTTATATATGTTTTTAACTTATGATGGATATATTCTAGAAAAACAATATCCCCTTATACATTTTCTTGGTTTTTGACATCCACCTATGAAGAGAAGTGATAATTTTTTGGCTTGACTTGTAAAAACACTAATGTCTCCCTGTGGGAAAGAGCAAAGCAGTGAAAGCTGAAGATCACTTTTATCGTCACTGGTAAAAACGTTGGTCTGTGAAATTGCTAGGGTGGCTTGTAGTTGAGTGGAGGATATGTAGACAATATCAGCAGTGTTTTGACACACTGATGTAGATTCAGTTGGGGCATGAAAAGCTGAGTTTTTAGCTAGTGAGCTGCTTAGATGTAGCAACTTTTGTGTTGTAGCAGGTTAATCTTCAGGCTTTGTAAGTTGAACACATGGCTGTTTGCGTAGTTTATGTGGGAACACTGAAAACATGGGAAATTTCACAGTTGTGTAGTTGATAGTTGGCAAGCATTTTTGTAACTAGGGTATCATAACCCTCCCATCCAAATGTTAGTTTATGGGGATGTTTTGCAAGAGTAAGACAAAAATAAATAAGTTACTGTCTTTGAAAGTAGTATTGTAATGTAACCTGTAATGTTACTTTTAATAAATTGGTAACATCTAGCTTATATGTAGTATATTTCTTTTAACAAAGACCTTCCTTAACAGCTCTCTTACAGCTCATCACCTGATCCAAACAAGTTATATATTTTTATTCCCTTTCTCCTTTTTGACAATCTTATAATACACATTGCTTTACATATTACATATTGTTAGCAAATGGTCAGCTCTTATGTCTATGCAGCATTGGTATCTGACTGTTAGAGCTGGTTCTTCGATTGAAAATCGAATGGAGGCTCTGTTGAGGACGGTTTAATTGCTTGGGGATTTCTAAGGCAAAATGCCATCGTTGGAATGAAAGAAAATAAGTTCTGCCCACTGAGTAAATGAAGGAGAAACTGCTGAGGCATTGAAATTCCAGCTCTATAGTCCCACCCTATTCTTTTCAAAAAAAATTTGACTCTCTGAAGTTACGATCCTCTCAGAGTTTTGTCAGTGACTTGAGCACAAAGAAATAGCATGTCGTCAGCATAGATCATTAGTCTTTGTAGAAGTCTCTACTGTTGACTCCGGGAAAGAAAGAAAAAGCCTGGCTGAGATTAAGTATTAGTGCAGCACCACAGGTGGCCTGACTCTGCAGGACCAGATCTTGGATCACAAACTGCATCCAGTCTTATAGGAACTGCCAAATATTGGGCTGTAATTACATTACATCCATCATGCCTAATAAAGGCCAAAGCCTACTCCTGTAGTCTAATTTACTCTTTTTTTAAGGGTGCAATTTATGTATGTATTCATGCTTGCATGCATGATTAAGTATATGATGAATTACATGCATTAGAATGGAAATTGCTGTAGTTCCAGAGAAAACACAGTTGGTGGTTTGACCTAAAAACTGCCTCTATACAGTGCATGCATTTGATTAAAACGAGTGCTTAAACTTAATGTTGTTTGGCCCCTGGACATACAAAAGCAGAGAGTTGTGTGAGAGTGTGTATGTATATGCTCATGTGTTTATCATTCTTTCTGAGTTCACATGTATGCATTCTTACTTACTGAACATGCTGCTATTTTTGCAAACACCCCCGTTGCCCTCCGTGTCAGCCCATGCAGCTCATTAGGGCTAAGGGCACATCTTGATTCTGCCATCGTCATGGCAACACTAGCATTAAACTTCTCAGAGCATCTCTGCCTCTTTCAGAGCCCTCACCTCCCAGCCACTTAGGAAATCACGTGGAAGTTGTATTTGGTGTGCAGCTGTATGCACAAGTGCAGAGACTGATGTGTGTTTGTTCGCCCGTGCAACCCGCCTGTACCAAGTGGAATGAGGCTCTTTATAGGTGAGGATCCAAATTGCCGTGACCTGTGCATGGCCCTACAGACGCTTGTCTTTGCCTTGAGACGCCAATAAAAGTTGTCTCTCTGCGGCAGTAGCCAGAACCACTTATCTACCTGACAGGATGAAAGCTGAGTAGAGCGGCAATTTGTATGCACAGAAACACTCTGACTGTCACGGGGTGGGCTAACCCAGGAGATTAAGAACCCGTAGAGGCTTTAGTGTTGGGAAGAGATCATGTTTTGGTCTTAGTGATCAGCACTAGCTGCCACATGACAGTGTGATAAACAGGCGACTGAGGCAGCACATCTTGGTTGATTTAAATAGCCCCTCACACTCACCTCACTATTAATGGGGCCATAGCTACTTTGAAGGATGCACTCTCGAAGCCTCGTGAAATATCTTGGTTAGCAAAGGCAGAGCGGGGAAAAGGTGATATATGGCAATATAGAAAGAAAGGAGAGATGATTTACTGTCCAGAACCGTGATCAAGTTATTGTGGGGGGAAAAGCACTACCAATGGGATTACTGAAGAAATGGAATATAGGGTTGGGGGTGGGTCGTTGAGTTTGGTGGGTGACTTAATGTTGCTTGCCATTCTAAATTAGCTCTTTTGGATGCTGTTTACTTCTTTGATTTGTCTCTTTGTCAATATACTGCCTCTATTGTAACAGCCAATATTCTCCGTGTGGAGATTTTCAGCCAAGATGGGTTTTACCTTATGACTTCCAGTATTACTCAGCCCGGCTTACTAACTTTTCTCTAGGTTTCAAGGGAAGTGATATTGTTTTAATGGTGAATGTCTTTATTTTGAACAGCTTCTGGGCAGTATATTCATAAAATGTAATCTGGCTTTCGGACGGAAGAAAAAAACATCAGCATGAGAATGAATTTTTTCTTCCTTCAAACCAATGCGGTCTTCTGTGCTTAGAGTGGGGGAGTGGGCTTTGTGTTGGCCCTTTGGGATGTGTGTAAGTAGGCTTTATCCATGTAGCATAATTCCTTATACAGCCTGCTTTGTTGTCCCAAATAGGATTCAGTGTCCACTAGACAAGCACTAATCCAAGGCAACTGTGTATAACGTTTTAGTCATATATCAAGATTTACAGTATATTGTTAGTTTCTCGCATTAAGCTCGCCTGACTTATTTTCTCTTCACTTCAGTTAGTTAGTAGGGAATAAATAAAGGAGTGTAGCAGCCAGTGTATCAGGCCTTTTGGGCTCGTTGATTATATAATCAGGCATGTTGTAGCTTTTGGATCAAACCTATGCGTTGCCAAGACCTTTTAGCACCTAATGCTAACAAACACGATGTGTCGAGATGGAAATAGGACAGAAGGTGAATGACAAGGGGATGGAGGAAAAATAGATGAATAAAGAGAAATGGAGGGGGGCATCTCAGTTGGAGGAACATAATGGATCTGAACTTAATCAGCAATCAACATTAATGTTGCTGTTGCTGTGTTTATTCAAATTAATCATCAAGGACAGGGCCCCCTCCTCCCCCTGCCAGGAGAGCAGAGAATTCATCTCTGCAGTTCCTTGCCAGGGAAATTGATGATGAATTACTTCGTTTATCAAGTCTCCCCCATTAACGAGCCTGCTGACGGCCCTGTCTCCATCCCAGAAGATGTTTTCTTTGGCTTCAGTGATGGTAATTTGATCCTTCTATTTTTTTTTTTCCCACTTCCTCTGCTTGTCGCCTCACTGAAAAGTAAAACTGCAACAAGCGTCTGTGGTAATGGCTAGGTGCGATGCTGAACCCTAATGCTTTTCGCTTAACATTTCATCCGTTAGATAAGTGGATGAGTAGCAGTGGAAGGAGCAGTTGCACTGAAGTGAGGAAGCACGAGTGTACATAAATCCCAGGGTACCTTCTTTGGCAGCTCCGGGTAAACACAGATTAATGTTGTTCGACCAACACATCAGACAGGATGTGTGCTCAGATAATCAAGACCTAGTCAGGCAGTGTTCAGATTCCTCTTGACGTTTTCCCCCAATAATCGGGGATCAGTGGGATCTGTCACTGAAGTATTAAAACTAAATACACAAAGATGCAGTTAAAAAAGTTTTAGTTATGCACACAAATTACCATTAAAAGCTCTTCCAAACCAAAAACTGAAAGTCTTTCTCCAAATTGCATTTCGCTTAACCGAACAAAGGTAAGTATTTGGCTTAGCTCAGCAAAGATGGGTCTAACTTGTCAGGCTATAGATTGAAACTAAATGAAAAACATTGGAGATTCATTAACCGCCGACCTTCCATTAAAGATAGATAGCTGAGGACAGCAATAAAAGAGGTTGAGAAAGAAAAAGAAGCAATCAGATGAAAGGGTGAAGAAAAGCTTGTGGCAGAGGAAAAATGGCCAGATATCAGAGCACACATTTCTTGTGTAGGCTATTCATCATGTAGCACTGGAATGGGAAGGGGAGAATGGATGGAGGTTTCGGAGGGAGTAACGAAGGAGAGTCTGAGGCTGGGGAGTGATGAACAGTTGGCCTATCCCATCAAGGATGCCTTCTAACCTGTGCCACAAAGAGGGGCATCCATCACACAGGCAGGCGGCGGTGCTTTACACAAATGCACAAACATAGCAACACACTGCTCACACGCTGGGCTCACACTCGCAAAGGGCACAGTGATCACAGCCAGGGCTGCTGTGCATCACCCAGCAAACTCTATTACTCTATAAGATGTAGAGAGATGTTCTACTACACTGTTTTTGAGGTGCAGGATTGCGTTGTTTATTCGCGTTCTTACCAAGTAGTTTGTATTAGTAACTTTTTAACTGGATTGAACTGAAGATGTTTGTGTGTGTTGTAAAGAAAGTAGCCCGAGCTACTTGTTGAACCATGGTATTATTTTGAGTTATCAAAGTGTGTGCAACACAACTCTCCAGCTCTCTGTATTCCATGGAAGGTCAGGTCTTTCAAGAGAGTTTAGAAATGTCCAAGTGCCAGCTCACCGAATGACCTAATAATGGTAATTTTTGCTGTTACTGAGTCTTGTATTGTAGATAAGTATTGTAATAAGGACAGAAGAAACTCAGGTTGTGCATACTGTCAAATTCTTATTTCTCGTGTATGTTTTTTACTTTTGTACATGACACATTGGTGTCTGCTTTTCTGTTTCAGTCAGGTCTTTTTCATCCTTGAAGGGCCCTTCCATGAACTCCAGGGCCAGCATTTATCTGCACGGCCCTGACACTCACCCAGCTTTGTGTAGAATGAACTGCATGTATGTGTATTATGTGAAAATGTCCATGTCACATAGGTTTGTGTGTGTGTGTGTGTGGGTGGGTGTTAATTTGTTTCCTCTATCGCCGCCCTGTTTACGATACTGGGATACTAGTATCGCTCCTGGCCTGGCAGATGTTGGCGCTAACGCCACTCAACTGTTCACTCTTAATCATGTGGGCACACGTCAGACACCCTGCTGCTGCAGTTATGGATTAGTCTCTTCCAGCTATTGACTGCTAGGGAAGCTGAAGGCTGGGGAGAGGCTGATAAAAGACACCGGAGTGTGTGTGGCATGCCAGGGTCCCGACTGTGGTTTTTATTGATTACCTGGCTTAATCAACACTCAAAGCCAAAGGCAGAGCTTGTTTTCAGCCATGTACTGCTTAGATACCTTCATGATGTAGGGTCGTAGGTGAATGGGGTGTTTGTGCAAATTTAAATGTAAGTTCACAAAATAGAAAGGGGAAGAATACAGGTGCTGGAACACATGCAGAGAAATGCAGAGTACATATTTCCAGTTATGGTGTTGCATAAATACGTATGTTCTGCTGTTGGGATAAACTTCAACTCTCAGCACAGCCTTTAGTTGGAGTCTTGTTCAACAGTAATTAATGTCCTTGTCTGCATTTTTGTTTTTCAGGTTATCTCCTTAGTTAAAAAGTGCAGTTTTTCCTGACCCACACATAAACTGAGAGGAGATACGGGCAACAGTTTCTGTTTCCGATGAATAACTAGTTTGAAAGAATTATGAAAATATCTAAAGATACATTCAGATTTGTTCAGATTTGTAGCATCAATAACAGCAAGTGTAAATGCTTACAAACCCTCAATTTAATAAATGCTACCCAACTTATGCTTTTTACTAATATTTATCCATGTGTAATATTTGGCCTTTTATATTTGTCCGGTTACCTCTTAGAGCAAGCACAGACTTCCATGCCGACATGTCTTCACAGGCTTTTTTTTTTCTTTTGCCTCCATTTTTGCACCTCTCATTAGCGAAGTAGATACAGTGGCAGTACTGTGTTTGCAAAAAACAAACATAATTAAGGGATGAAATGGAATATTTATTTTGCGCCTCAATAAGCAACAACCGAGCAAAAAATAAATGAATAAAGAGATGGTGTGTGCACCCTTTTTAAAATAATTGTTAGCAGTAGTCTTTTTTCCAGCGATAAACTCTGCAAGACGATATCTTTAAAGCAATTACTTCCTTGGCATAACTTTTTTGTTTATACACAATTAACATGTAATTGAAATTACACATACATTTTTTTTCCCCAATATATTGACTGTCAAACCGCCACTTTGAATGCTGTTAACAAATGTCACAGTTTTGGACTTTATGTGTGAAGACAAATAAAAGAGGAGGAATAAGGCAGGAAGTGAGTCTAGTGGGTGGATGGAGGAATGATATCCTTAGTTAAGCATTATAAAAAATGAATGAGGGCATTAGCTTCTTTTTTCAATATCTGATTTAGAGTTAATGAGAGAAATTAGAGTAAGGGGAGTGGAAAAAAAAAAAAAAAACACTGATTGTACCAGGGAGTGGGGACGAAACTATGTTCATAGTGCTTGAAACCTTTGTTGCCATGGAGATCATTGGGGAGGCAATTAGAAATGTGCAGATCGTGTTTGAATAGTGTATGCATAATTGATTAAAATCATCTACACTGTGGTTATGGCAGTATTCGTGATGGAAACCAGGAAAAACACAGATGACAAATCAATAGTTCATTCTGTGGTGAATGTTGAAAATAAATGTCATCAGGATGTTTTCTCAGTTACAACTTAAACAGACCTCTGCAGCACAAATGCTTAGTGCATTTGTGCACCAAGACCCAAGATCACTCGTGTGTGTTTGGCTGTGTTTTGATGTTTAGTCTGACAGACTGGTTTTCATTAAAAGGGTTTGGTTTTTAAAACAGGTGGGAGACATAATCCATATAATATTTTCCCACTTTACGCTCATGGGTTTACTCTTTCTCCGGTTCTCCGCATTTTTCTGAGTGGAGTCATCTTTTCTCAATATCTAAATGTCAGCTCACCAACATTCATGGTGGCTGCTTTATTTTTATGGTTCAAGGTGGATGAAACTGTCATTGATGGTTCCCAGTTTTGTTGTTGTCTTGGGGGTTTTGCTTTACAATGTTGTTGACCTTCATTTGCAAAAAGAGCCTGCTTTGGGAAATCATTTTCTATTTCTAGCTGCACAGGTGACTCTCAACTCACTACGAGTGTGTTATAAAAAGTGCGTGGATAGTGTTTAAAATGCATCTTTTCCATGTATGTATAAATCTCCTTTTCCATAGGTTTAATTATGACATTATGTGCCACCTTTTTTCACACAAACAATTTAGACAATTGTTAAGTATATTATACGTAACGTTACAACATTTTAGTGAAGCACAGACATTTTTACTTAACAGCTGTTAATAGATTAATAGTCTTAATATATTATATTGCATGATGTATATTCGAGTAATATTGACTGGTCACAAATTAAAGGATAAGCCTGATGTTTGACCCCTACATTAAGGGGACCGGTCAGGAAGGTAGAGCGCTCGTCCACCAATCCAGTGGTTGTTGGTTCGATCCCCGACTCCTCCGGTCACGCGTCAAAGTGTCCCTGAGATACACACTGAACCCCAACTTAGTTGCTCCCGGTGAGCGTTGGCCAGCTTCCCCGTCGGTGTGTGAGAGCATGTGTGTGATTGTGAGTGCGAATGGGTGAATGACAAACAGTGTAACGTGCTTTGAGTGCTAATAGGTAGAAAAGTGCTACATTTACCATTTACGTCTCCATTTAAAAGTAAGGTTCACTGTAAATCAATACTAAGTTGTTATGAGCGATGATCTTTCATTTTTATCCTGATGGTCTATTGTGGGATAACAATGTCACCATGCATAGAACACAAGGGATCATACAACGGTTTGATAGGAAACTGTAACCTCAGTTGGACACCTATGGGAGACTTGGAATGACATGTTAGACAGCGCTTTCCACCATCATCATCAACACACTAAATAAGGGAATGTGTTTTGGAAGAATGGTGTTCCATCCCTCCAGTAGAGTTGACTTGAAGAATCAATGCTAAAGTGCACTTTTTGGTCGCCCACCTGTATGAATATTAAAAGGTCGATTACATTGTGTTTATACCTTCTTTAAATCTTCCTTCTTATCCTCAGTTGTAGTAAAAGGTAGGAGATCAGACTGTATTTACCCTGTGATCCCCGTTGCACTTTGTGCATTTATTTGTCTTGGCTTGTTTTAGAAATATTTTTAATTGATTTCTTAGCCAAAATTATTGTTGCTGTATAAAATGTAATTTTAGTCACTGTGTCTTCAGAAATAAGAGAAAAACATGTAAATATTTAAAGTTGAAAATTGAAGAAAACGTGGTTAAAACAAACAAACTAAAAAAAAAATCATTACTATATTTTTATTTATTCATTTTGAAGAAACTCAATCAGCTCGGGTACCACCCATGTTTCTCAAAGTGCTCGGTGCACTAGATTGGCGGTGGTATCTCCCATGTTTGGAAGAAGGTAAAGCATTTTTAATATTCTGTGGTCTAAAGAGAACATTTAATATTAAAAGTGAAAAGCTTTACGGGAGGCTTACTTGAATTGAAGAAATGGTTTGGCAGCATCCAGCAGCTGCTTTGTACCATCTGCAGAGGTTGTGATTATGTCATGTTGTGTCCTGAGGACCATGAATCACAAGTACACTTACATTTATAGTATGTTCCTTATTACAAAACTATACAAAAGTAATAAATGTGCATATGAAAAGAAGGACTAGGCCTTCTTCCAGTATTTTCTATCTGGTGATATGAGGGCAGGGCGCCTCTTATTGTCTCTTAACAGGTACCTGTTGCTTTCTTTTTGCCTCTTTCTTTATCACCCCTATGCATTTTTCCATGGCTGTAACATTGTCTGCCTCCCAGTCAGGACCCTGTTTCCATGGTAATTGGGTGTCTATGCCTCTGCTTGGCATCGGCCCTCCAGAGATTTGCCGTTTGTTGGGCTTGCTGCCAAGCCTGCCTCTTTGCAGGTGCCAGTGTTTTGTACACTGAAAAACGGTTGAATCCATGACACACAGTAGTGTTTGCAACTTTGTCAGTTTGACACCTGACTTCTGAAAAGGTTTGGCAATGTAGTTCAGACAAATGTGCAACCAAGTTTTAAAAAGTACTTTTGTTAAAACCCAGATACCAAGTATTGTTTATTGCATAACTCTGTGTTCTGCATAACTGTAAACACTATTTAACTGCTGCACAGCACAAGTGGAAATTTTATTTTAATGAGATTTTTTCACAACAATTTTTATAGTAAGATTTTAGTGTGTGTTTTCCTCCTTATATTATTATAATATTTACTCATTGCTCCCCTTTTTGAGCTTCATACACATTTTGAGGGTGGTAAATGATATCTTTTTTTTTTCCGAGATCACATGATTTAGATAAGTAGGAACAGCAAGCCAAGCTAAAGTTGTAGCCTTTACAATTTCTTATTCTGTCCTAATGCAATAATTTGGGCTTGCAGGAGAATTTCACTTGTTTATTTAACATTTACTCACAGACTCATTTAGGTCTCATACATACATGAAACCATAATAATTAAATAAACATTCTTTTCAAGTGAGGATTCTTCGCCTTACGTTCTTCTTATCTTGTGCATACTGTATTTTTAGGGGCTCTTTGACATGCTAACACTGAAAGCTTCTGCCAAATTAATATATTTTAACTTTGAAGTTACGAATATATTTGGTAAACTGGAATATAATATTAGTTGAACTTCATATCCAGAGGGAACTGCACAGAGTTTTCCAGGGGCTAGAAGTGGCCAGTTGATTAGTTTGCCCTTTAACAAATTTGTGAATGGAATTTTCCTTGTAACCCTCTGAACATTTTAGTATTATAATGTGCCACTTTTTTTCACGTTAAATCATATGAATTATTAAATGATGACTTTAGATTAAGTTATTGTAAGCAGATTCTTTCCCATTGTAGCAGAGATCATTTTAAATGCCTACAGTCAATAGCATTAATGATACACTGTCTACATAATTTCCGTAAACATGAAAAAATACTTTTTTTTTATTAACAGCTACATAAAGTCTATAAGCTTTTGTAACGAGGATTTAATAACATTTGAACAAAATGCCAGCAATGACAGATTGTCACATGCTATAGATGCAAGCGTGTGCTTGATGTGGACACAACAATCCAAGTCTCATCTTTATCAAGACACATATTATAAAATGGCTTTGTGTGTTGAAACTAACACAGTTTTATACCTGCGACTCTGATTTGGAGGGAAGCGCTTTGAATTGTTCCATGCCCACTACCGCTCCGCCCCACACCGCCCTGCCCTCAACCCCTTAGTCTTCTGGATGTTCAGGGTCTCACCTGTGTCATTGACATTCAATCTGACATTCATTTGCATCAGCTTCCTAAGATAAGAGGGATCGACGAAAGGGAAATGCACTTAGATTTCTAACACGAACATCACCTTTGTCTCTGAGACTTTTCCATCTGTTACATATTTGTCTCCCCCGCCCTCCTTTCCCTTATTCCTTTTTAACTTTTTCACTGCATACACTGTTTCTGTGACCACTGCCACCATCTGGTTCTGCATAAGATACAATCTTTCTAATTTCCTCTAGGGCTAAGGTGTTTGTAAAGCTGCATGAGAGGCAGCAACAGATGGGATATTGATATCAGATATTCGGTATATTGTATACCAAGAAAACTCTTTCCTCCATAGTTGTTGTATGCTGTCAAAACATGGCAGTGGCCTGGACCTTAATGTCCCCTGCTGGTCAAGTTCATGGATTGAACTGTCCTCAGTTTTGTGTGGACTAAAACAAAACGCAAAACAACAATGGCTCTATAACAATGCCACATGAAACACACTAATAACATAATGACATGTAACACCGTCATGTGATAAGTAAAACAAATGGCATAATTTGCTATTATGACAATTATGTCTACTGTCACAATTTTCAGTGCTACTAAAAGCCTTGCTTCAAAATCGCCATCCTACTCTTTATTCAAATATTGCAATATTATGGTTACCGTCTCTTGTATACAGTATATTATATGTCCCCCGTAACATAAAGGCTCTTTTCACTCACCGACCCAGAGTAACGTGCACATTAGTTTAGCAGTGGATCATGGCGGGTCCTTTTTCAGGGCCTCCCTGTGCTCCCCCATAGATAATGGCACCATGTTTATAATTTGTTGGGCTTTTTGGATCTGCACAATCAGTGCTCACATGCAACAATATGATCTGTGTCAAAGCGGCACAATGCAATGCATAATAATCCAGAAGATCCAATTGAACTGTTTCGGTTAACCAAAGCTATGATATGACGAAGATGACACTGAAACTAAATAAAAGTATTGTTTGACAACAAAACCAAAAAAAAAATGTGACAATAGTTTCTATAAGAATAGGTGGTTCTAATGTTTTGGCCACCCAATTTAAAATGGTATAACCCTGCAAAAATTCATGATTGCATTAAAAGCCACAGGTGGTCATAATGTTATGCCGGATAAGTGTACATGTATACTGTATCTATACATGTCTATACATAGACAATGCTAAAATGCCAACGGCCGTTCACCTTGGTGTTGTCATCTTCTTTCTGCACGCTGGCAGCTCAGACTGTTTTCTTTCTCCCCCTCCCCCTCCCTCTTGCATCATCTCAGTGTGCAATAAGTCGCCTAAGCACCTCATTATGCATGTTGCAGCTCTACACGCTTCATACTGCGACATGCTCAGATTGTAAATGGTGATAGATGGTCTGCGTAGAGGGTGGTGGATTGTGGGTGGATAGTGATCGCACAGGGGGGGGGGGGGTCCTCCTCCATAAATCAAGTGTGTTAAATTACAAGATTGTGTTACATGATTAGCATCTACATAATGAGAGGAGTTCATTAGCCTCCTTTATTAGTTGTGACTGGGCTTTCCGGACGCCGTGTTGGAAAAGCTTTCCAGGTTTGGGTGCATATATGTTTATTGGGTGACGGATTTGTTAACTGCATTTCAAGGGTGCGTGGGTGTGTTGTTTTTAGTGTTTATTCACAGAGGCATTTTATGATATGTGGAGCCAGAGTAAAACCAGTAAGAATTTGTGCATATGAACAGTCATGTGTGGGAAACATATGCACTTGCCTGTGTTCTGTTGTTACCCTTTCACACACAGTCGCTAAATCCATTTAGTCCATATGGCTCTGCCACATCTCTTCTCCAGTGTGTGCAGCACATGTGTGTGTGTGTGTGTGTGGGGGGGGGGTTTAATTGTACCTGACTAGGCTTTAAAATCCGGTCAGCCCCTCTAAAACCTCCCCTGGGATAGCACATGATTTCCCTTAAACTCTTTAGCAAACCAATTACAAATATGTTTTATACTCTTTTAATTTCTGCTTCCTGTGTCTAATTGCTACATCGTGTTGAGTGTGTGAAATGTGTGTGTGATCATTTAATGTACATATTTTAATTTACAGTGCATTCAGAAAGTTTTCAAACCACTTTTTCTTCTTTCAGTTTTATGTTCCAGGCTGACACTTACAGAGATTTTTCAAAATTCGGTTTTCACTTTGTCATTATGGGGCACTGAGTATTGAATTGAAAAGGAATGAATTTAAAACAACTGTAGCATCAGGCTGCAACATAACAAAATTGACAAAAGCGAGGGGGGTCTGACAACCTTCTGAATGCACTGTATATTTGCTGCTGCTCTGAAAATGACACACTGTGGTTCTATAAGTTTACATAAACAAGAAAACTGTATTTTCAGTTTATACCACTGTTATCTGAAGACTCTTAATTGTGTTCCATTGTGTGTCAATATCTATATTTGACTCACCACCACAGCACTGTCTTCATATATTCTGCAGAAATTGAGCATAGATGCTGAAACGGACACAAACATATTCCCTGAGTGCTCTTTGGCCTCTTTCACCCCTTCGCGTTTTATCTCTCTTGGTCCGTCGGACGTGTCGTAAGTGTGGGATGGGGATGTGAAGTAGTAAGTGGCAAGGCATGACCCTTCCTCTTCTTCGTGCGCGCACACACACACCCAAACACACGGCGGCTTGTGCCTGTATCTCTCTGATCCTATCCCAGCGGTATGGAGGGTGCTATCTCTCTTTAAGCTGTCAAAGTTGTCAGAGGTACTGATGGATGGCAAACAGATAGGGTGGAGGGCAGAACTGAAGCATCATGACATAAACAATGCTTCTTTCTCCAGCATGCCACGGGTCTGTCCGAGCCTCCACGAGCACCTGCTGGCTGCTAGAAAGCACAGAGGGCCTTGTTTTAAACATATTTCACATTCACATTTCAGTCAGTTTTCCCCCGGAACACACTGGTACAGATGTTTGAATCTGTGTGTCTTTTTCAGCTTGTTGTGCCACGATAGAGGGCCTCTGTAGTTGGGCTTTATAGTGGTTCAAATGGATTCATCAAAAGTGTTCTTTGACAGTTAGCATTGTTGGATGTGTTTGGGATGTCTTTGTGTTTGCAGTGCCAGAAGCCGGCCAGTGTTTCGTTACTGTACACATGCCAAAGCAGACTGTCCAGTTAGATTTTTTTCTCTGCGGTGCACTTGTGTCGGAGTTGGAAATATTTAGAGGCAGAATCCTACTCTGATAAAATGAGCAAGGCTGGGAAAATGATGATTCGTTGATGATTAATTGCAAATTTTACAGACTGCTCCCAGTGACTCTTCTGAGATTAATCATATCCTTTACTGATTTATTTCAAAAGGGAAAATGTAATTAGACCAAAACCAAATTCAGCACAGTGAACTCAAATTGCATCTAACTCTTTCAGTGCCATTTCAGCTGATAAGAGGTGTGGAATGTTTTTTTTTTTTTTTCTTCCTTTCATCAGAGTATGTCAAAGATGTTTGCGAATTAAGGTTCACAAGTACAAAAGCAAATGGTCACTTGATTCCATATTTCCCGTGCTGTAGGTGGTCTTTTACCATGAGTACAGTGGACACCTGCCTATGCACACTGGCTGTTGAGCGAGCGCTCAAAGAACAGTGCATGGAAATCTACCATACATGTTATTTATGACAGCAAGCTGCTCAGTGAGGTCAGCACAGGCTACAGTTTACATCTATGAAATGTAATTATGTGGCAGTTGCTAAAGTGCGCATTTGACAATTTATAGGTGACTTGCTCCTAATGGATGACGACGGATCCACTCAACACACACACCCACTGTTTCAAGGCCCTGGTTCAGATTAGAATAAATGAGGGGAGGGAATGTAGAGGTGTAGGTGATGAGTGCATGGCCCGGTACAAGGAGAGGGCAGTGGAGGTATTCTGTGTGTGATTGATCTCCAAGCTGATAACACCTGTCTCATTCAGGGTTAGTCCTATAAATTTGAAGCTTATGAAAGTTTCCAGTATTACCAAAGAGCAATTTTACCGCGATACAACATGAGACATTATATACGTGCTACAGTTTCACATATTCAAGCCTGGCTTTCCACTTTCCATTTACCTGAGGTATGTTAAACGGGAAAGTAACCTTATAAAAACACCCACTCACCCTCTCGGTTAGAACAGCGCGCAGCTTGAAAGCTTCAAGGTCAGTTGATGGAGATCATACAAGGAGCAATTTAGTGTTCTGAAAGGGCGCTCGGCCTTGCCGGGATTGTTTTCCTGTGGACATAATTAACTGTGAATAGCGATTAGGATTATCTCATTTAAGTAATCTGGCCCAGGAGTCCCCAGCCTGCAGTGGTTGGGAGAGATAGAGGAGGATAAATTGGTAATGTCTTATAATGAGTAGCTACAACAGGCCTGCTTTGGCCCCAACCAGACGAATAAGCATGCAGTCGCCCCATTGCCTTCTCCCTCCATTGTGACAGGGCCCAAAATGGGAAATCATTTTTCCATTTATTTTTTAATCATTTTCTCAATTTTCCCTTTCCCCATCGTCCGTGCCTAAAGTAATTTAATCTGTGGGCCACTTCAAAAGAAACATTTCTGTGCGCATGCTCACGGTCTGCCAAATAACACACACTGCATAGAGTAGTCTGGAGACTCGGGTGCACATACAGTCGCACTTTTTCACTTTCCTTTTCCCAGACAGTGTGGTCAGTTTGGGAGATCTGCCCTTAAGTTACTTTGCTACTATATGCTCAATGTTATTTACTTTAGATATAATATTATCCCTGGAAGGTTATCCATGGCACAGTCGTTCAAGTAATGAGAAAACATGAACCGAAAAAGAAAACTGGATCCACAACAAACCCATTTTTGCTCGCAGACCCTGGAATCATTATCTTGGAAAATGTTCTGTCTCAACTTTGGCACAGACGTCATTGTTTGTTGTCACCCGAAGAAAGGGCTTGAATAAAATGCACGCTGGTTTCCAAATGAATCAAGCTTCTAGACTTTGCTTTTATCATGAGGCCATAGTCGCCAGTAGCTTTGCAGTGCACACGGGCTCAACAGTTTAGATCTCCACTTACTAGCAGTCTAAGTGGAACGGTTTCTAACAGCTACCAAACACTGGTTTTCCTTACAACGCTATGGAATCTGAAGATTTTAGTTTACCCCATTTACACTGGCCGTACAGAGAGGGGTCCAACCAATGATGATTTTCTCAATATGTGTATCTATGTTGCAAACTTCCAGATGCTAAATCATTCCTGGTGACAAATAATAAAGGAGAGGTAGGGGATTGTAGGCACTAGCCTATAAATATTTAAGGACTGGAATATTATTACACAGTTGGGATTTATGGGAAGCTCAGACTATGATTGTAGTGGCTTGGAGGGATTGAAATTGTGTGCCCGTGCTGCTGTAGCATCCAGCTTCATGCATTTTACCAACTTGTGTGTTCATGATTTTGTTTATTCTTTTTGAGAATAATTCTGGTATTTTATGACTGCAATTTAACACCTCGCTGTCTATTTAATGTGCATCGGATCTGTTTTGAGAACACCATCAGTGTTGCCTGTGCTTCATTTTATTTTCATTATCTCATTGTTGTCTAAAGTGATTTTTTTTTTCGATTTGATTTTCTTATGCGGCTTTTTGGTGATAGCTATGGCCAGAGGCATGTTTCAGGTTTTCCATTCGCCCGTATGTTTATGCCATTTTCATAAATTCAATATCTCCACAATGTCTTGGGGGAATTTCATAGAATTTGTCCGAGGTGTCCACTTGGACGCAAGGATGAACGTATCTGATTATTGTGGTCAAAGGTCAAGGTTACTATAACCCCACATCCCTCCCATTCTTATGAATGCAATATCTCGGGAATTGCCTTTAGGAATTTTCTTCAAGTTAGACACAAACATCAACCTTCAAGTACGAGCATCTTAGAATTTGCTAGTCCCATTTCACCAAGCCATTATCTTAGGATGCCTAGATGAAATTTCATTACATCCGGCACAAACAGCCATTTGAACTCATTGATGAACTGATAATAATGATAGTATGAGTCCAGTGGTTGCCAGTATGACAGTGATAATAACCAATAGTCGGTTTGAGAACCAAATGAGGATGTGATTTCTTATTTTATAATTTTCTTCCCTTACTTATTTATTTATTTTGTTAAACCTCATGCATAAATCAAACCCCAGTTTAGTGTCTGGCAGGGCATTTGCAGTGTGGGTAATAACATTAAGACATCATGAACAGTGTATCAACGCAGAAGAGTGTGGGGGTGGGTGTGTTTGCACAGACTTTGCACGTCTGAGGATTCCCTGCATGCCCTCTGCAGTCACCCCACTGACCCTCAGCCATTCCCTAGTGGTGCAGATCAGCTCCTGCCTTCCTCCTGGTTCCTGTTGGTTGGTGGATGATGAGAAATTACTGTGACAATAGCTATTGATTACACATTAACACACTGGGCTTCAACACTGCCCCAGACACATTGATTTCTGTTTTGGTTGTCACCGGAGAACACAAAAAAAAAGGTGAGGTCTGCATGGTTGTGTAAAATGAACAGGGTGTCCTTTAAAAAGATAACTGTCAGCTCACAACGTGGTGCTTTCCCAGAGCCAAAGGCATCCTGCGTGGTCTAGACTTTTTTTTTTTTGCATTGACCAACATGTCCAATTATAAACCTAAACAGCAGGAACAATTTCCTTGTTTGTCCAAATTTCGTTAAAACACCTCCCACCATGACATCGAAAGAAGAGCAGGCAAAGGAATAGCCCCCCTCCACATCTCAGCCAAATTTTGAATCACACTGCGTGATTTGCCACCCTTCAGCTGTGAAAGGCTTTTTGCATATGTTGACATGATTAGCCAACACTATAAAAATGTGTTGTGTAGCTGCTACGATAGTATCACGGTCTTTGTTCAGCATCTGGCTAGTGGTGCAGAGGGAGGCCTGCACACAGGATAATGGAGCTGATGGCAGGTGGCGATTTGTGTTGGGGATCCATAATCTTTTTCTCTACGATGTTCAGTGGACGGTCATGCCAGGGTGGGCACGTGAGAATATGCCAGGCAGTGGCGTCCAGCTCTGCCTGTGCGTCACTTGGTCTGATTATTTGTTTGTTGGTGTGCTGGTGATTTGGCTTAATCCAAACACCAGATGGCAAAGCATCAAGAGTGAAAGTAGCTAATTACATTTAATACTGTTCCTTCAATTAGCAGCTCTTTGTGCATTGTGCTTTATTGGGTATTTGGGATAAAGTCAGGCATTTTAGTTGCAGCGTTGCTCTAAGTGGTGCACCTCACCACATTCGGAGAGGCACTGATAAACAGTACATGACTGGCCAGTCACAAAACCTTTGGGTTTTGAATGCTTGTGATAAAAACGATGGTGATGCGTATTCATCCCTCTTAATAGTTATTGAGTTAGGGACTTATTCCTTGTTTTACAATGCAATGAGCTTTTTTTTTATTTTTTTTTTCTTTATCCCAAGCATGTTTTGCTGACTACACTGTCACGTTTCTACAGATTTACTTTAAACTGTCATCGCCTCAGACGTAAACCACGTTATTCTGGCAAAGTCGCAGAAATGCAACCGATACGTTTCAGCCGATCACTGCATCTGAGAGATGGTGCTGTGTAACATGTCAACATTTCATGGCTGAAAAACCAGGGAACTGTGACAGCTTTTATGTCAATCTCATCATATCTGATATACATTTTAATGAAAATGCAGACATTATAAAGACCTAGTACGACCCAGGTCAATGTCATTGTTCAGTCCTTACTTTTTACATACCTTTCCATTTTTATCACCAGCATCCACAAACAATGAAGCAAGTACATTTAAAAAAAATTTTTTTACTAACTAAACCATAATGAATACTCTGTCTGTATGGTAATGGTTATATGTTTATATATTGTAATGTTATTTATTAATGATAGTCCATTACTTCATGTAAAACATATTTTACATATGTATTATTACCATGAAGACATATCCTCCCGTGCGTGCATAATGTCAGTCTTCTACAAATCAAACAGAGATTTTTCACAGATGATTCATTTTAGCTGCTTTTTTTGCTAGAAGGGTTTTGTTGCTCTACCTTATGCTTTAAGATACTCCAGTGATTTAGTAAAACACACGACTGGATTCAGTTCAGTTGAGATTCTTGGCCAGATCCCTCTTTACCTTTTTTTAGTACTTGGGATCTCTTGCCAAGCTCCTTTGACCTGGGAGCCTTCTTTTTTATTCATTATTTGCGTTTACAGACTGTCTATAGATGTCATTTCCTTCATACCTTTCATGCTCAAGCAACCTCATATCTTCCCTTTTCCACATCCATATTTCACTGTCTGCACTATGCAGTCAATGTCATTTTTGCCATTTTGAACCTGTAAGGGTTTTTTTTTTTTTTCTGGTAACCTGTTCGTAGAGGTTGACTTGCATTTGCAGAGGTTGCAATGTTTTTCATACTGTTTGCTGCTGTTTTGTTATTTAGGTTATTTTATAACCTTTGTCATGCAATTAACTTCATTTGTTGAAGGCAGGAAGCCAGTTATCAAAGAAACCCTTTGTGTGGTTAGGTATACATAAGATTAAATACTAGTTTTGAATGTCTTCCTGCTATTTCACAGGTGTTGCTGAATGTGCTTAAGTGCTTAAGGATTTGAACCAATAATATATCATATAAAATAAGTTTCTGTTCTAATGTCTATAGAGTAAAAGCCCACGGTAGGTCTCAAAGGAGTGAAATTAAAGCCTCACCACTTTTTCCTTGTCATTTTGTCAAGAGCACAGTTTTGAACCTCCAGGGCAGAAGTGACATTGTTTCTGCACATGTGAGTGTGTGTGTCTATAATAGAGAACGTAAGAGATTGATGATTAAATCAGGGGGTGCTTACTCATAAGGTCTCCCTCAGTCAACGTTTGCTCCCAAAGCTCCCCCGGCAGCTAACAATGTCAAAACCAATGAGTGTGAGATGTTAGTTGAGCAGATATGATTGATGTGTGTGTTTTGATGAAGAAAGACAATAACTCCTACATCTGACAATGTCTCCACTTTATATTAGGATGGTACATATTATGCACTGTATTAATTTTACCCAGAGAACATTACTCGAAAATGGTATAAATCATGCAAAAACAATCAATAATTAGAGACTGTCCAGTACATGTACAGCAATGAAAATGGTCATGTTTGATTCTATAGAATGATTTCAATGGCTAAATCTAAGTCCTGTGGTGCCTATGGTGGGTGGGATGGTCCCTTTCACTGACTAGTGAAAGGGTAATTGACTACCCGTTTATTCACACAACAATAACCTTAAGAATCAAGCAGACAATTCAGTATTTGTAATGTGATTTCATCCCGGAAAGTCAATTTCTTTTTCACAATCATCCTATATGTCCCACAGCTTTAAAGGAAGACAACTTTATCTTACTATTAGGGCTAAATTACATCACACAGACACACACACACACACACCTTCCCTCACCTTTCTCCGCAGTCCCATCACTAGCAAGTGGTTCTTAAATCTTCCTCTTCACTCACATGAAATTTCAGTTCAAAGGTAGCTGAATACCACTCATCGCACGCTCCCACCTTCAGCTGCTACACATGTCTGCGACAAAAAATAAACTCATCACCACATCTACTTCACTGCTGTTGTCAAGCATTTGCATAATCTTTAATCCTGACAGCTGCCCTTCCTGAAAGTCAGACTTTTTCAGCTTTTTCTAAGTGCTCACTCACTGACTTTACATTTTGATCTGGCTCATGAAAACAGGTGCATTTTGCTATGAATTTTTGATCCAACTATTTGTCTACATGAACATTGTAGATGCAGGACAAACCATAAGTAAGCCCTGCAACATAATGGTGCTGTCAAATTATAGACCTATTTTCACAAATGTGAAAATATCTTTCGTTTTAAAAATACAGTGCTACAGCAATGCACATGGAAATATGTATATAGAAGTGCACAGAGAGACTTAGTGTTATTAGTTTATGACAAAAACCCATGGTAATGACTTTAATTAAGGTTACAATATACAACTCACGATCAATCATACAAATGCTGAAACTGTGTTAAAGCCTGGGGTCTCCGACAGATTTGTGCAAGGTACCAATTTGCCTCTGTATGTAACACGCAGGGTTTGACCTTCGCTGTCTGACTGGTTAGAAGGGAGAGTCTAGTTCAAAAACCCTTAGAAGGCAACATCTTGCTTCCGTGAGTCAAAGAAGGCATTGACAGCACCTCTCCACATTTAGATCAGTCATGGAGAAGACTGTACTAAAGAAATAATTCAATGAACTTACATAGTCTAGCTTTAAACATTAGGTGGTTTATTTCTTGGAGAAAAATCCCCACAGTTTACAGGTGCACTAACATCAAACAGCATTAGTGACTGACATAGTAGATAACGTAACTGTTTGTGCTTGAGATTATTTAGGCCCATCAGTCGCTGTCCCTTCCTGCCATCTCCCAATCCTGCACTTCTCTATAGCAACCCTTTACCCCCTGTTTCATCTTAAACTCTGTGTGATTTCTTTTCAAATTTCTCCTTCTCACAGCTCATTTAGTTGTATACTCAGGGCTAAATGTGATCAGGTGCTGACTTCATTTCTCACCTCATATCTGGGGGACGCACGGTGTTGGTGCTTTTAGGATAAACTGATGAGAAGATGCAAGATTGCAGACAAGGATGTCCCTACAGTGGGACAGTAATAGAAGAAGAAAGGAGCAGAGAAATTGGGAGGAGATGCAGTGGGAAAAAAATACAACACTTGATTTCTATCATAGATAAAAAGAGATGTAGGTGGAGAGAAAGTGTCATGGGGGGAATATTCAGGCAGAGAGGAGCGATGATGGAGAATCCAGAGATATAGATTGAGAGGCAGGATGATTTTGACGATGATGATGATGATGATGATGATACATCCCCAGCACAGTTAATAAAGAGAGAAAAAGAGAAATGGACAGAGGAAAAGAAGAAAGAGAGGAAATGTCCATACAATTACTGTGGCTGCCAGAAAGAGGCTAATCAAATGGTACTTGGCACAGCGGGCCTCTGCTCCACGCAGCTGGTGGAGGAGGTAGAGAATGGGCTTTGACAGCCGGGAGAAAAGACGGGAGGGAGGAAGTGAGAGCTGCAGAGGAGAGGTTGCAAGGGATGCAAAGGGGAACCAGCTTGGAGGGATGGGGGGGGGGGTATGCTTACTGTAAAAAATGGGAGACAAAATCCGAGATGTCAGAACATGAATATGGAGCGAAGGAGGAGGAAAGGATGAAGGGCTGCTGGCAAGCAGAGCAAATGGAGGGAAATTTGGTGGATGGCTGTGAGATGGGGAGCAGCCATGCCACAGGACATGGTGTTTCCTCATGTCGGGCTACTGCATGAAAAGTAGAATCAACTTTTACACTTAAATATATCAATATCGTAGTCCAAGCTGCCTTACTCGGAATAATATGTTTTAGATTCATAATACTGCACCAGTGTTTGTATTTAGTGCAAATGGTAAAAAAAAAAAAGTGATTTTAAATAAAAAAATTAAAATAGCAAACACACAGCAGTTTCTCAGGCAGTGTGATTTTATGCTTTGCACTATGTGATGATTTGGTACATGTGTGTGTTTATCTGTGTGACTGAGTCAATCACAAGAGCCCATGTTACTAGAATGAAGAGAAAGCTGAGGTGATCAAAGCAGGGAGAGAATCTTTTCTGGCACTCGGCGGCAACAAGATGGGCAGTCAATGCTAATTTTAATAACTCTTTAATTACTGGTGCCAGAGCTCCTTTATATCATTTTGCGGTGTGTGAGCAAGCAAGATGGAGAACAGAGAGGAGGAGAGGCGGTAAGATAGGGATTCTCAGTACTAAAATATTTATAAAATATTAATGATAGGAGATATGAAAGAGGGGGGGGTGGGGTGGGGGGTGGGGGGTGAGGAAAATGTCTCTTCTCTAATATTGATGTTCAGAGTTTAGTTGTGGAGGGAACTTTAGATGGAAGTGAGGCAGAGGAGATGAAAGGTTAAACTTCTTTCTCACTAACTCAAGTACTTCTCTCTGTGTATTTTATCTCAACTCCCATAAGAACTCACTTTCATTTTTTTTACATCTCTTTTTCCTGTTAACATTACCCTCCTCTTCTGTTAAGCTCTCGTAGTCCTCCCTTGTTGCGGGGAATACCTGACATTATGCCAGCGCCTCTTCTTTTCTCGACGTCCCTCTTCTGCTTCGAGACGACACGGCTTGAGCATATACGATACTGTCCCATTTATCCACATGTCACTTTTTGTGCGTCCGCAGATGCAAACAAGTCCAAAACAGTTTGCTGCTACTCCATGTCCTCTTCCCAGGATACATTATACTGAAATGTGGTTATATAATGAGGAGACAGGCAGCTCATCAACTAGAATGGGCTTTTATTGCCCCATCCAGAACAGCTAGCATCAGAGTTTGGAACCAGCCATTCCTCCACCCCTAAAAAAGAAAAGCAGTAAAATAGTTTATCTGACTGATTTCCTTTTTTTTTTTTTTTTTTTTTTAAATATAAAAAGGCTTTATGTTATGATGTAAAAACACACAAATGTCCATTTCCTGACCCTGGTATGTCCTGTCTTTTTCCTGCCTACCCCTCCTCCTACAAAGCTTGGTGGGAATTCCCACTCCGTACCTTCTTCAAATTAATAGAACACCATGTTAGCGAATGTGGATCAGCAGATGCTCAGTGCTCCGAGTAGGATGCTTCAAATACACAATGCCAGGCCTGTCTGTGTTGTCAGGGTGCAGTACCACTTGTTGACTTTCCCAGGGCTGTTTAGTGACATTTTGTGATGATGATCTAAAAGATACACTCTGTTAAACCAGTTTTGAGTTATGAGTAATTAAAACAGATTTGCTTTACGTCACTCACAGCAACAGTATTTAGTCCACACATTATACAATAAGGTCAACATCAACAGGAGTATTTGTTGCATCGTTACAGCTAAACCTGATCTAAATAACATAAACTGGAAAAACTCCCCTCATACATTTAAAATTGGGCACCTAAAATATTACCACTACTTCATAATATAGTGCACTCTGGTACAGCTTCACCACTATGACTTTAGTAATAAAACACTGTATAATTTACAGTTTTCTGACACGTTCAACTTAAATCTCAGAAATTATAATTTGTTAAAGTACAATTAAATTGCTGTATTTGTTTGTACAGATTTGCCAAGTGGCTAGTGGAATTATAATTATTTTAATTGAAGGCTCCCAAACAAACAAGCTGCACAAAACCTACTTTTTTACAGTAACAAGTTAGACTTGCTTGCTAAGACAAGCAAGTCTTAGCTTGGTTGCATGTAGCTTTCTTTTACTTTTTTATGCTGTGATAGAAAATAACAATTTTTTGACATAGTCTATGCTATTTATGTAAAAAAACAAAAAACAAAACAATAAATCCACTTTTATACCTTCATAATTTGACCACCAAGAAATGGGATCCAATAACATTTTATCAAATCCTTTCAAATATACTATCATATTTTGTGAATAGTTTGTTAATGTTCTGTGTAATACTGTATTGTACACTAGAAAAACTAATTAGCTTATAAACCTAAAACATAGAGGTTACACTGACATAATGTCCAACATGTTAATAATCTGTAAAATATTTTGAATTGCTATAACTTAGAGTTAGATTTTTTTTTTTAAAAACACATATTTAAAATTATACTTGTATGTTTTTCAGTGAATATTAATTGCATACAATAAGTTGATAAACACTGACACTGTTTGTCCAAACACCGGCGGCACAAGTGAAAAAGTATTTCAAAGTTTAAAATTAAACACTGTTTTCTACGAACTGTCACAGGTTTATAATCTCTGACAGTCTGGAAGAAGCCCACACCTGACTGGAAGTTCTGGGGTAGACAAATCCACAAATCTTGCAAAAATGGAAATATTTGCATGTTCTTCTGGCACAGTAAATATGGTGACTGTCATTTTATAAATAGATTTAATTTTGCTAAAAAATAAACAAAACAAAGTACAGATTTGGGGTTTGATCCTGGATGGAGATTCTACAAAGGAAACAAAATACAGCTGACGTAAGGTTACGTTCTAGTTCCTGTAGATCACCCTCAGTCACCGAGTTTAGTCATAAACATTAAATATGTTATAAATTATTCTCTTAAAATATGACAATGCCTGTTAGTAATTGGATCTTAAAACTTATTGTAGCAGAATAGCACTTGCAGTTGCAGTTATTGTCACTTACGTTGTTCCACCTCAGCCTATCTGCTAAACCAACACGAGGCTAACATACAGGTAGCATTGGATGCAGTATCTGAGAAGTTTTACAAGTACATGTACACAAGGACAGTATTGGACATACCTAGTTAACATCTTATATAATTGCATGGACTTGCTCATAAAAGAAAATTTCATCAACAACCTTCTAAAAATATTGCATTTTGCAGTTGTTCCCTGTAATGTCACTTATCACACATTTGTGTATGTGATGTTTCTTCTTTCTTTATTCCTTTGAAGAAACATTTTTGATAAGATATTTGTTTGGCTGTCTAGCTTATCATTTCTTGGTGCATTACAGACTTAGACTACTGTTTAAAAACTCAATCCATCCTAAATACTTGGAATACTTGGGGTATTTTTTTCATCAATACAACATTAACACTCACATATTGCATAGCAACAGACATTGGCTGGAGTTGTCATAGTACATCCTGCAGAGTCAGACATACCTTATCATTTTAGCTCCTTATTCAAGGTTAACCAGCTGGCCCTCAGGGAGTACTTCAGACTTCTAGAGCATCAAGAGTTACGACATTGGCACAGGAGTCACACTGGAGTCATGTATCTTACAGTCGACTAGTTTGTAATGAGGCCGCCATCATATTAAGAGAAAAGGCAGAGCTTGCTGCCTGGTTGTCAATGCAAAGCAAACTCAGGCAAGAAGATGTCTACAGTTTGAGAATGGTATGCCCTAGAAAGAAACTCAACAGTATCCCTAAATACCCACAGAGCCTGTGGCTATTTACACATACACACTGCAGCACATTTGGAATGAAACACCCACATGCACACTTTTCAAATGACTGCCCACACTGCTGCGTACAGAAGTGTTTGCGTGTGCTTGTGTATGTGTGATTTCTTTGCAAAGCTCTTCTAGGCCTAGAGATAGTCAGGGGGAGTCAGGGAATAAGTGGGGCAGATACGGCCCAATGTCTAATTAACTCAGTGTCTTAAAAGACATGTGTGTCCCTAAATTCAAGACAAACGATGACCACTGTGGTGTAGAGGGGGAGAGGCGGAGTGAACAGGAGAAGGGGGCTGCAGAGAAGAAGAGACAGACATTTGTGAGACATGGCAATTAATTGTATGCAAGTATCATGCAAGAACAGAATTGTGCGTATACACTGGATGAAGGTTAACTGCTCCATTTTCACCAACTGTTTCCATATCATTCATTTATTTCCCTAAAAAATAGAATTTTACTGAAAAATATCCTATGGCCTGCTCCTCCATAAGCAAAATTCCCCACTGTTAAGAGTCAGGTATTGAATTCTGCAAAACACCTGATAGTTGTTTAGTTGTTGATAGTGGTTTTACATTCAGGCTTTCTCTGAACCGAAATTCCCTGGGACGTTACATCTACAGTATGTGCTCGTAGACGAGAAAGGCAGGGGTCGGCTAGTATGACTGCAAACAGCACACTCTGTGGGAGTGAAAAGTAAGCCTCACTAAGATGCAGAAGACATACAGGAAGAGATGGAGAGGCAGGGGGCAGAGGGAAGCAGTGAATTAGTCTTTAATTAGACTAGACACAGAATGCTGTCGGCGTGTATCACACAGGCTAGGCCTAAAGAGAAGAGTATAAAGGGAAAGTCACTTTCAAGCTCCACTAATATAATGGGGCCCTCGTGGGACAAAGCAGGGGGTAGATGTTTTACTTTTTTTGGTTTACTGCTGTGTGTCTATCTGTCTCAGCAAAAGTTTCCCTGTATTCCACCTGCTATAAGGTGAGCTCAAACAGATGACGTTAGCAGTGCAGACGATGAGGTTAATGTGTGACTTCTTGCCTTTATCATCCTCAGCAGCAGTACAGCAGCACACAAATAGAGCTTCTTGCTAAGCCTGGTGTCATATCAGTCTTGTGTGGCTAAGCAGGCTGTTCAGTCAGATGTGAAATTGAAATGCAGCCTCAGTTATTAGACAAACAGCCCATCACCCTTACTGCTAGTTCACTGTCAATAGCCACTGGTGCATCAACTAACAACACAACTCTTTTGTTGATTAAAAAAAGCTTTGCGGGTGCAGTATGTTGTGTGCGCGAGCACTGAAGTTTTTTATGTTGGTGTGTGCCACTTGCAATTCGGCACCATCAGCCAATGCATCACTGAGGTTACATGTTTGAAATATTATCCTTAGCAGCAGCACAAATGAAAACATGACTTCTGGTTAAATATTCCATTTGAATCCATTTACCCACTGACAGAGGTATACAAATATGATTTTACACTTTAGTGTGCTGTGTATACACATCTACAGGATTTCTTCTCAATGCAAAAGGTATTTTTGTTTGGGTGAAACTTTAGTCCTTTGCACATAAAGGAAACAGGGACAGTTTCATACCTTTTCAACTCTCTATATATTACATATTCCAGAATAAGGTCATCTACATTAAATCAAATCCAATAAACAACCAGGATCAGCACTGTGAGCAATCCAAGTAGCCAAGTGACCATTTCAGAGTTATTGTTTTTAAATTATAGGGCCCAAAACATATCTATAGTAGGAAGAGAAATTATGAGTAGGATGCAATAAAAATACTCCAAAATAAAAGTGCAAAGTTAATTTCTTCAGGTTTATCTAATACAAGTATAGATAAAATGTATTTGCAAGGAAAACCCCATGTGGGTCAGTGGAGGTAAAGACATAAATCATCTATACAGGTCTTTCCACAACAAGCAGCCGTTCCTGCACACACAGGGTTGACCTTAGTGTCCCTATACTGTGCTTACTATGGCTTGTTCAAAATAAAATCCACTTACGTGACTGACACAAAGTACTGTACTCTCACCGGCCACTTTATTAGATACACCTATTAAACTGCTTATTAATCCAAATACTTTATCTAATGAGGCAGTCACATGGTGGAAGCTCAGTCCCTTTAGGCAAGTGGACATGGACTGTGTTTGCATGCAATTAAGTAACCATGTCATTCAGAGAAACCATCTTTCTCTTGAAATGGCGAATGGTGTTTACATGCACTTAAGAAACCCGGTGCAGCAGCAGAGCAATGTGATTTCTTTTCCACCTTATTTTAGAAGCATGGTAGAGGCATGGTGTCGATTTTAACTGTATATTGCGAGAAAGCACTGCTTTCTGATTTTCCTTTATTTTTATTTCTTTTTTTCTTTTTGGGGGGTGTGTCTGTGTGTTTGTGTTACAGCAGAGAAGAATCACAGCGAAAAAGAAAGGAAAAGAGAACGAAGAGACAAACAGCTGATCCACAGCGCAAACTGTCTGAACTAAAAAAAAAAATCAGTTGGGAAGAGTCATTGTTTAGGACTTATTTAGACTTCTACAAGGAACCTTGTGTTGATTAAATTTCCTGTCTGACTAGTCGGACTTTGCTTTCAAAAGAAGGCGGCATCACTCACAGTTAATGATCTATACCTCACTCAGACAATTGCTTGTTCCCATTTGCAGACTTTTGGCATATGCACTGTTGGAGAAAGCCGATAAGAACATGGTTACGCGTAAACATGGAAAAAACAATTGGACAGAAATCTACCTGGGGAAATTGGGTTTCGCTAATTCTCTACCGTGATTTCTGGAAACCAGCATTCCCTTTGACACGACAGTTAAGAAATGAACTTTACAGAGAAAGCCGATGGTAACGTGGTTACTCGATTTCATGGAAACGCATCAGAATGGGAAGAAACATAATTTAAATGGCTTGGTTGTGGGTGCCAGATGGGCCGGTCTAAGTATTTCAAAAACTGCTGATCTAATTACACATTCGCTTCACAGAGGGCAAAAACGGCAAAAACGGTCTCCACGGTTACTAGATTTTAATCCAATGGGAGGTGCAGTCAAAAAAAATCTGCTGAAACTGCGTGAGGCTGCCGTGTCACTATGGACCCAAATGTTTAGGGGATGTTTCCAGCACCTTGTTAGATCTATGCCAGGAAGAATTAAGGGAGTTTTGAAGGCAACAGGCATCTAACACTGTGCTTCCTGGGTGTATCTGATAAAATTACGACTGTAATTGAACCTGATTTCCTGTCCAGATGAACCAATGGATCCTTATGGAAGAATAGACAAAATTATATTTTAAGCTACATGGCAAGTTCATAGGTTTCAAAAACAGCCAATGGACAAAAAGCCAATACTCCAAAACTCCAAACTACTTTTCAGGTTTTTAAAGCCTAAATACAATAGTCAGAAGTAAAAAGCCTTTGTTAGGCTGTGGCTAAATGAACTATGCCATGGCCACATGAGTTTAACATACTAAAGTTAAAATTTGTAATTTTATTTAACATACCTACTCCTTGTAAACATGAATTGTAAACCCTTAAGGCTGTGAAAGCCTTTCTTCTTATAGATGCCTGATATAGCTTTTGACTATAAGTGTAAAACTCAATGAGACTGTACAGTAAGTACATCTACTGTAAGTAGATGAATCTTGTTCCCGAAAACTTCTGATAATCTCATTAACATGTTTAAGGTGTTAGAACAAAACTTAAAACCAGATTTAGATCCCAGTACCTCAGTTGGAAACCTAGGTAGACAAACTAAGTTTGTCCTGGCCCTGGGGTAAAGTCCCTTCGAGTTTTAAACATGAACTGTATATTTGGTTAATTATAGGCTTTATTAGAGTTTTATTAGACCAACATTAGGGTGTGAATTGTTGGGTTGCTCAATGTCACTGCAGTTTTGCCATGTTAGCATCCCCTGTTTAAAGGTTGTCAGATACTACATGGCAAAACCTCCCTTTTTGTGCCTCGTACCAAACTTTGCTTGTCTGCAAACAGCCAAGGCTTCCATTTCTTCTGTGGGTAGTTTCACGGTTCTTTTTCAAAAGGTCAAATGCCTTTAGTGACAAGTTTTGCTTTTAAACCTCTTCCTCAGCTGTATGAATGTCTTATTAGTTGTTCACCATGCTGGATTACTTACTGTCTATCGGCATTCACTCAAACTTGACCTAAAGTAAAGTTGTCAGTCTCCCCTTTGCAACTTTAGCAGTAGCAATTTTTTTTTTTTTTTTATGATGAAGTTACTTCTAACAATAATGTGGGGAGGGCTGGAGCCATGTGGTACCCTCTTGACACCTGGTGTTCCAGCCTCTTTCTACCGGCCAGTGATGAATCTTGCACACTATCTCACTGGAGTTTCAGGAGCTGCCATTTCAGCAGCATGAATTTAAACACCCACCTTCTTTCTAGTTTGCTGGACTGCATGGCCATTATTGGGAAACTGTCTTTGTGGGGTCGGAATGGCAAACATATTGTAACGGCCCGGCAAGTGGGTTAGTTTGGGGCTGGCACACTGAGCCCCGGGGAATTATGGGTAAAACCCATGTGAATAGTTCTCTGTGTTTAATGTGCATGATTTGTGTTAGGATTAGTGTTATTAGGTGTGTGGAGGGTCCTGCCTTGCTAGTGCTTGCAGACCGACTCCCAGAGGATCGTCGGGAGCTCCGATCCATGATTGCCGCTATCAAACGGTGCCGCGGGCAGAAGACCTCCGTTGAGCAGAGCAGAGAACAGCTAGCCGGCCGCTAAAGACAAGAGGGAGAGAGCTTAGAGGCCTTCGCCAATGATGTGCAGCTCTACACCCAACGCGGCTACCCCACCTTCCCAGTTGCAGCCCGAGAGGAACTAGGTCTCCACTCCTTTCTGCGGGGGCTAGCACCAGAGCGGCTTCGCCAACAGGTCCGCCTGGCCACACCCCGCGACTGCAAGTGAAGTATCTTGATCTCTGACGCTTTGGCTGAAATGGCCC
This sequence comes from Channa argus, assembly GCF_033026475.1. Taxonomy (NCBI): domain Eukaryota; kingdom Metazoa; phylum Chordata; class Actinopteri; order Anabantiformes; family Channidae; genus Channa; species Channa argus. Next base: position 23,840,936 of record NC_090208.1, read on the forward strand.
GCCATTCCGGTCGTTGTCGAGTCTCCGGCCAGCTCCGAACCTCAGCCAGCACCGGATCGTTCTCTTGGTGCTGCCACAGCGTCCATCGTACGCGCGCTTTTGTCGGACCCCAGCGCCCCCTTGAGATCCTCGAACCAGCTGATGAACCACACTAAGGCGCTGCTTGAGCCGCCTTAGATAATCCAACTCTGGGCCCCCACCAATTTCAGCCTCTGGCCCAAAAACCAAGTCCACTGGTGTCCAGCCACTGTTGGGTGTTCAAAATAAAGCTCAGCTATCTCTGTAGGTAGCTGTAAAAAGGTAGCTGTAAAAAGGCAACAGCTGTACTGTCATCGCTTCCTGATAGACAGCTTCAGAGACTCTGAGTCGTGCGGTGTATGGGGCTAAAGTGCTCTCCCTTCCGCCTGCCATTTTGAACAAGCTTGCTCTCGCATCAGCCCGCTAGCACCCAAGCTAGCCAATTAGCTTAGTTAGCTAAGTCACTAAGGGTTAGCCTTATCTTCAGCTTTGCTGCCCTCCCACAGTTAGCTCCCATAAGCCGTGGGTCGCTACAATATTGCTAAAAGGGTGCAAAAGAGTATAATTATCTTGTCTGTGTGTCTTGTCAAACATAGATGATCAATGACTAAACAATGTGCTGAACACTACTTTGCTGAGTGAGGTTTGAGGCAAACTCAGTCCTGCAGCTTTGGCTGGTTTCAATCTAATGATGGGCACGCAATCGGACCTGATACACTAATTCATTCTACTGCCAGCTATGACATTAACATGTTAACTAAAGCAGTTCACAATTGATAAAAAGAAAACAACACCAGGCACCCTTCCAAATAAACATCACATCTTTCATTTTCTGTTTTCTTTATTGACACTGATATTTGATAAACTGTGCAATGTGTGCATTTTATGGGATTTCTCCTTACATCTTACATTTCTTTAAGTATAATGTGTATGCTATAATTGCAGACCATAATGTCCTTTGATCCCCATTTTTAAACACATCTTTGTGGAAATACGCAAGATGGTCTGTACATTGTGTGAACTGTTTAATCACAGTACAGTATAGACATATTTAGCCAACCCCAATGCTTTGTGGATCCCTGGACTTGTCATGGCTTCTCTCATGTTCTGAAGTTACAGTATAAATATACAGGCATTACCCTGATCTTTGTAGTACAGGCACACAGTCATGGGACTCAGTGTACAAATGGGTGCGTAGGTGCATCTGATGAAGGGGTTGCAGTGGTGAGGGTGGGGAAACATGAGTGAGCTTGAGTGAAGGACATTTTCTGGTTCAAGCTAATTGGGCTTATTACAGTATATGCTAAGCTTATCTTGCAGTCAACTTGCCGTTGGCTAAGGAGCCGTTCAGGAGCACATGAGCCTATTGTTAGTGTCAGTTTACTTGACATTTTCTTTGTGTCCTGGCTGAACCCAGAGACTGAACAGGCCTGCAACGGGATAATAGTCACTTGCCAGACACCCACAGAGGAGGAGAAAAGAAATGATAGAAAAATCAGACCAGGAGAAGGCAGTGAAAATCAGTGCATTCAGAAAGAATTCAGACCCCCTCTACTTTTTTTTTTTCTATTTTGTTATGTCGTAGCCTGATACTACAATCATTCAAATTCATTTTTCCTCATTAATCTATACTCAGTACCCCAAAAGTGAAAACAGAATTTTAGAAATGTTTGCAAGTGTATTAAAAAGGGAAACTGAAATATCACACTGGCGATAGAAATTTAGCACAGGTGACTTACATTGCATACTGTATCAGAGCAAAACCCATGAGGTCAAGGGGAACAGCCCGCAGAGCTCAGAGACATGATTATTGCAAAGCACAGATCTGGTGAAGGCTACAAAAAATTATTCTGCACTGCAGGTTTGAAAGAGCAAGGTGACCTCCAATATTCTCAAATAGAAGGAGTTTGGCACAACCTGGACTCTTCCGTGAGCTGGTCACCCAGTCAAACTGCACAATCAGGGGATCCGGGCCTTAGTAAGAGAGGTGACCAAAAACCCAATGATCACTGAAAGAAGAAGAAGATAAGATAAGTTCAATTGTAAGCAGTATGTTTGGAGAAAACCATACACTGCTTATCACCTGCCCAATACCATCCCCGTACTGAAGCATGGTGGTGGCAGCATCACGCTATGGGGGTGTTTTTCAGCAGCGGGGACTGGGAAACTGTTCAGCGTTGAGGAAGAGTAAAGTACAGACAGCCCTGACTTTAATCCTTTTGGGTATCTCCAGAAAAACCTGAAAATGGCTGTCCACCACTGGTGACCATCTAACCTGACTCAGCTTGAGAGGATTTGCAAGAAAGAATGGCAGAAAATCCAGGTGTCAAAGGCTTGTTGTGTCCTAACCAAAAAGACTCAAGGCTGTAATTGCTGCCAAAGATGCTTAAGCAGTTTACGGAGTAAAGAGTACTGAACACAGAGTCACGATTAACAGCACTGTGAGAAATAGAACAGCAAAAAACTCATACAAATACAAATAGACACAGGGTGAAAGAGTTACCTACCTTAGAGCTACCTTAGCCCTCTCTTTGCTTATACAGCTCAACTGGGGACAGCTTGTTTTCAGTGTCATGTCAAGGTTATGTGACCCAAGTTACAGTACATGTGCAGCAAGAACCGATTTAGTATATAAATCAGGCTTGATTGTCTTTTTAATAGCTCTGAATTTACTCACCTTTGTCATTTGCACAGTCTTCCAGCCACCTTCAGATACTGTCAATCAAAACAACAGCATAGGGGAATAAATTAAAATGAGCCACACAGTTTTTAAAATGTGACCTGCAGCTACATTTAAAGGCGGAGGATCAAAAAGAATCTAATCAAATGTCTTTATGCCAAGGGCTCTTAAAATGCATGTCCTCTGCCAGAACACTTACTCGGAATAAACTCTAGAGGCACATTATAGACATACATTTTCTAATTTTCTAAAGACAAAGTGATTGGAATGACATATACTGACATGGCAAAATTCTTTTAGTGCTATTAAACCTTGTTGAAAAGGCCTAGTCAATGCTACAAAAGAATCACCATGTTGCTTTGACCACAACTATTAATATAATTCCAAAGTTCAGGGTTAATGGTGTGAGGGAAATTTCAAAATCTAGGTAACACTGTTTCACTGTTTTCACACTTCTCACAGACCCAGTATCAAACCTGCTTACACCAGTGCTTCCTCACCTTTTGCTCCCCAGCAAGACATCATGTCTCTGGCCACACAAAGAAGTGTCTTAGCTAGATATCAACCATAAAACTACCTACACCTGAACATTTGCTTCCTAGAAGGGAGCCCGTGGGAACCAGCACAAATGATCAATCTCAAGCACTTAAAAGACAATGAACATGCTAAATAAGACTCCTGACCACATTGTATGAAGGTTGATTTGCATTGACTCATCCCTTTGTTCTTTGTGTGAACCCAGCTGTTGAGTTGTATGTATAAAAGGCTGAACAACCAACACATCTTGGTCAATCTGATTGACCCACTCATGAGTGTAGCTCTGTTCTGCTCTGCATGTTTCTCCATTTTGCTGATTAAATTCACCGTTATCATTCACTTGTAAGTTGCCTTTTGCCTCCTAACTTGCCTTACAGTTTTTGCCACGACAAATGGAACTGCAGAAACCCTTCCTGCACATGATCTGGACATGAAGACAGTTTACCCTAGATTAAAAAGGATAGTTGGCCTGATGGACAAAGAAAAGAATCCAGGAAGACTTGAACACAGGTTCAAGGTGACCTTCAAGATCAACAATGAGAGCTTTGTGGCTTTTGTGGCAGCTCAGTGTTTACATAGGATAAAAGTAGGCTTTCAAAGAAAAGAAAACCAGTCAGATCAGATTATCAAGGCATCTTGGGACATCCCTTCACTACGACTGCAATATGCCAAAACATAGATTTTAAATCCCCACAAATGGGAAAATGGGATTGTTGTGACCTGACTGTGGATCTCTCCAACTAAACATCTACACAGAGCCCTGAACATCACAGTTAGAAGGAGGTTCCCATCAAACCTGAGAGCACTGGAGCAGTAAGATTGACTTATGTCAGTCAGAGCTTAGTTCAGAGAAAATTGTAGTTTTTTCTACTACTACCATTACATTTAGTCATGCCAGTACACGCATATTGTAAATTAAACAGCAATCCGTCGGATAAAAGCACTTCAAAATTATTAATGTAATCTATAAGCCTATTCAATGTGATATATCTATTTTTTTAGAGGCTTTTCTTTTTCTTTTTAGTTAATCTTGAGCTAGATACAGTATACGCTCATTCTCTATAGCCATTCTAGAGAAACATGATGCAAATCTCTACAATCCCCCTCATCCACCCAATCCTTTATCTATTTGTGTTATTCCCACAAAGTGGGAGGCTGTATCATTTAAAAACTAGGCTCAACCATACTTTGGTAAAAGTAATTTGCATCTGGCCTAGGAGCAAGAAAAAGCCACCCCACACATTGGAGACAGCTTAAATGACTCCCGTTTTCATATATTACCTCACTGTGGAAAGCTTAATCAATATTGACCGTGTTGCTCCTTTGGCAGGATTCCTTATAACAAAAGAAACACAGTGGATGGCATGACAGCATATTCACTATGGATCAACCAGCACTACTTAGGTGAAGAAAGATTTGTCGTTGCAACAAAGAACCTTGGCCTCCAGCAAATGAGCTGGGCAGACAGGAATCTATAACTCCTTCATTAAAGTATTGCAATCAGTTCAGGGATCGATACGTACAGTAATGACCAGTTGTGCAGACTAGGGACAGTATAGAGGATTGGGGGTGGTGACAGCATTCTTCTAATTTACCCTTATGTCAGTAGCCTTACAAGAGAATGGAGGCAGAGATCCATAACTGTCCATAATCTACAAGTTACCAATAGTGCTAACAAGGCAAAGTCACAAGCAATGTCATAGCTGAGCTTCGAGGAAAACAGGCAAGAGTCAACTTTAACAGAGAATGAGTTAGACATTAACCAAATTATTTATCATCAGTACATCCCCAGCCATATAATACGCTAAACCATTTTCTGAAAAACATGCGCTGTATATTCTTTTTAAGGTAAACTAATTTAGTTTAAATTATCTACTGCAGCTTGTCCTCTAATGTCTCATAACTTACTAAAGTCTAAAACCAGCATCTGAGTGTATTTCAAGCAAATCAATGTCGCTTTATCTAATGAAAAACTTTGACATTTTGATGAGCACGAAAGGTGGTGAATAGTTTTTCTCACTTTCGTTCTAACTTGTATGATGGTGTCTTTCTAGTTTGTATGTTTGTCCAAGTTCTATAACACTGACCAAAACTTACTGAGCTAACTAGGACTTTCCCAGCAGTTCGTAAGCCTGTGCCTTGGAGCTAGCACAGGACAGTAGCCGCTGTCTGCGGACCCAGCAGGCCTATTTGATTCATGAAGCAGCATCAAAGCTTTTATATGCCCCCTACATTTTCCACTGCTCCCTCTCATCTCACTGTTGAACCGTTTCTCCAAAGCTGTCAAATACTCTCTGCGGGGTGGATGGCACTCGTCGGAAGCTAATAGAGGGTGACTGTATACTGCGCATGTGGGTGTGTTTGTATGTGTGTGTATAAGAACAGCAAGGTAATGTGATGTGACGAGTGGATTTGCCAGCATGTGGTAATCTAGATTTGGGATGTTTTCACATGCACGTACACACACACACACACTTGTCTTATTACGGTCTCTCTTATCTAATTCCCCTAAAACTACGTAATTATTTCAAATATGTAATCCAATCGGCCAAAAAGCAGTATGTTAAGGTTCATTATGTGTTTACTAATGCACCACCACCAAGTTTGGATGGAGCTATTCATGCAGCTCATCTTATTAAACCTGCACACTCTCTCTCTCTCATTGTGTGTGTGTGTGTGTGTGTCTGAGCTGAATTTAATAACATATGCTGCACTGCGCCTTTATTACAGTACTGTTCACCAAACTATAATCTAAAATGGCACTTTGAGGAAAGCTGTGGAAAAACAGATTTTATTTAGTTCTTATGACATTTCCCAACCATTTATGAGGCAGTTTTGTAGAATATGGACACTTATTATAAATATCTGAAGATTGTACATCAGCGCTGCTGCAGGGCGGCGAGATAGCATACTTATCCTGGCACCCAAGTGTAGCTATAGCAGGATTTTTAGGATCATGTAGGGAGAGTGTGTGTGTGGCCTGGAGTGTGTGACAATCAATGGCATTGATCCTGCTCTGGCTGGAATTTCCATCCTTGTCCTCAGGTTCTCCTCCTCCTCATGCTTTCAGTGTGTAGCTAACAGGAATGAAGCATCCTCTCCAGGATAATGAAGGCCAGGGGGTTGCTAAGGGTTAGCTGCTTGACAAGGCAACTGTGGAGAAGCACTTAGCTATGGCTGGTCGCATGATTGTGGCAGAGGTTGAGGTTATTTAGTTCTTTTTGTGTTAAGTATCAAAGAACTAGACAAGTAAGGACAAGTAAGAAGCCAAAATCCATCTTGTTTAAAAACTGGTGTTAGAGAAGTGGTGTGATATTTGTGCATTCTTGGATTAAAACGTTTTTTTCTCTTCCAGAACAATCAGTTGAGGATGTAGTGAATTAGCTGGTAGAAGTTTGAGGCTCCTTAGTTATTACAGAAACAGCTGTTTTACAGTACCAGTGAGCTGCAACCATACTGACTTTATAAGTGGAATCTTTCAGTCTGCATTTCCCTTTGTGTTTTTTTTTTTTTTTTTTTTTTTTAATGCTAAATGTTTGAAGTCACCGAACATCTGAATCAGATGCGTAGGAGAAAGCAGCCTGAAGTGCAAGCATTATGAAAAGCTAGTGAAGCCAGTAGATACATGTGGGCAGATTATAAACACCAGCTTGCCTCATTACATCTGTTTATTCATGAGACAATTGTTGGTTGGATTTCCCTGCCTAGACACCGGGAGTATCATTGTTGACCCCTAAAAATACCCAGTGTTAAAGGTCTGTCCACCAAAAGCAATGAAATCAAATACTAGACAACATTCAATTAATAATAAAGACACTATTACGGCTGGCTAAATTTCAATTGAGTCATTTCTGTAATGTAGTCGGGGCCTTTTTGTGAGGTTAATTGAGACCTAGACAGCACTTTAGTCTGAGCTGCACGCTTGTATTTCTTGTTTTACCTCGCCGTCGGCTCTTGGGCTTTATGGAAAGAGATTTGATCAGAGTGAAATGCGTATGTGTGCATGTAATCACAAGAGTGCTACCATGGGAGTGAGGGGAATAAGATAGGGCCGCACGGTCGACATAAGTGGAGAAACAGATGCATAGCGACAAACACACACTCGCAGAAGCTGAAGTGGTCTCAGAGACGGAAAGCAGAGTCCTTTTTTTTTTTTTGTTTTCATGTTGTGAAAGCTGAGATGTGAAGTGATCATTTTTTCTCCTGGGAATCTGGGAGGAGGACTTTCCCACTTTAGACAAAGATCTCTGACTTTGTGGAACATTCAAGAGGTTTGAGAAATGATTTTAAGATAAGTTGGGTTACTATGATTTCCAAATCATTTGAAATTGATTGCAAACACAGTGGTATATGTTTTTGTATGTGTGCCCCTGTGCCAACATTTAAAATGTGTTGCTTGCATAGTTCAAAACATTTCAACGCATCAATTTGTAATTTTCAGCCGTTAATATGCTATATCTGCATTATTTACAATCAATTTTTTTTTTCTTTTGCAAATCATTGCATTCTGGTTTTATTTACAGTTTACGCAGTGTCACAGTGACTTTTCTCTAAATAGAGTTTGTCCTTAACTGTAAAGGATCCAAGTACATTTTTGGATAACAGTCAGTTTTGTTTTGTCCGACATCTGGCTCTAATTTCAAATTTCTTTCATCAAAATAAATAAATCATTTAAATCATTAATGGGGGGGGGGGGGGGGGGGACTTATTAATGTTGTGGCCAGACTGACTGGTGCAACAGTAAAAACAGTTCTCTCGTCACTCGCTGATGCTCTCTAGCTTTATCTCCTCCTCTCAGCCTTCTGTTCATTAAACAGCCACAAACAAAGGGAAGTTTTTTTTGTTTGCAGCTTGGGCCCCTCTGTCGCATGCAGCTCAATCTCACAGAGCTCATAGAAGCGAGCACAAGCTGTTTGTTGCTTACTGGTAACAGCCCATACTTTAGAAAACGGGGGTTCAACCTAATACATAATTGAAAATGGTTGCTTTGGTCCATTTGCTACGATTTTGTCCTTCTTACATCAGCAATGCAGGCACCGCCAAGAGGCTGCTCCTGGGGGGTTAGCTTTGGTTTTTTTTTTTTTTCCTCTATCATTTTCCCCCTCCATCTCTTTCTTCTCTTCTTTGATGCCATTTTTTGATGACAATTCACACTTCAGTTGAGATTGCTCTAAATTTCGATTTCAGCCAAAATGGCCTTTTAAGTAGCTGTCTGTGTCTGGATGCTATTTGTCCATCACTTCCTTCTTTTTTCTCTTCACTACATAAAATGTTGTCTTTTATGTGAGTGCATGCACCCATATTATGTCACTGTGTTTGTCTCAAAGTGAGCTCCATCATCCGCTAATGTTCCAGGAGTCTAGCACTTAGTACATCACTTAACACAGGCCTCCTTCTGCCTTTCACCAAAAGCTACTTTCATTTGACATATCTCACATCCTTTATTCAGCAATAATTTATAAACTTGCTGTTAATAAATTAGCCTAATGAAGTTAGGTAGGCAACCACATATTCAACTCTCCATGGTCATATCAAAATACAAAGTGCACAGTATCAAATAGAGACACCATCACCACTCTCCTCCTGTCACCTGAGATTGTTATTGTGGCAAACTTGCTCCCTCGTGAGGTTTTGCTTTCAATCTGTCTGCCAGCGGACCACCCCCTCTGGCCAGTCCCAGTCTCTCTCCCTGTGGAAATGCACCAAAGTCTTGAAGTGATTTTGCTATAATGGAACTTAAGGATAAACTAGATTTTTGATCCACCCATACAGGGGGCCCTCTTGGAGGTTTGAGTTTGCTATTTCTCCCTCCTGTTCCTGCCCTGAACCTCATTACCTGATGCCAATCCTTTAATCTAGCATCCCATGGGAAACAAAGGTAGGGATGGGGGCAAACGAACGCAGGAAGTGGAGTCTCACTTCGGATCACAGCTCACATTGGAGGGAGTTGATTTTCTACTTAGTTGAAAGTTGACTGAACTTGCTGTTATTGGTGGTGCATCAGTTTTACTCCTGACCTTCAGCCCTTCTGCTCGAAGAAGCATCTGATTTGTACCACACAGCTTAGGATTTGTAGTATTCAGTCTGAGAATATGACTTCTTTTTTGTTTTCATATCTAAGTTGAGATAAACTCTTTTAAAACTGGTGGCTAATGAGGTCATCACTGTAGCCAAAGTAATATGGTTCAGTGGCAAAGACACTGTGAGTTCCATTCAGTGCAAATAGAAGCAAACAGTATGGAAGACTTACACTTAGACTGCAGTGCTGATGTCAACTGTATGCAGCTTATTGAGTATGAGACTAGGATAATTACAAGTGCCTCACACGGTTGCAAGATGCGAAAAGGTTGTCTTCATGCTCACAAGCTCCAAGCCATCTGTTGGAAATCTGGGCATAATCGTTGATTCAAATTTGACCCTACAATAGGTCACTTAGTAACTGGCTTTATCAGTTGAAATCTGTCCGCTGCTGACCCAGACAAAGTTATTCATGCCTTTATTACATCCTATCTGGACTATTGTAAATCTTAGAATTGAAAAAAAAATCCCTTCTCTGCCTTTAATTGTATTACAATTTATACAATTTTACAGGTTGAATTGTCCACACCAACTTTTCTTTGACTCTTGTGATTGAGCTATCATTGTTGTGAATACTGCTGCAGAAGTACTTTCTGTTGTGACAGCTGCAGGTGTTTGTTCACTTCCTGACAGATGCACACTGTCCCCCCCCCCCCCCACCCCCCCCACCCCCCCCACCCCCCCACCCCCCCACCCCACCCCTGCTGTGGTTAGGCTGCTGTTTGACATGTGTCCACTGTACAAACTGGCTGTTTTGACTGGTTGTGTGTGAACAAAGCTCACTGCAGTGGAAGTAGACCATGTGCCGTAGGCGGACTGACAGGCGTTAGCAAAGTTGTCAACACGTTTTCTTCCATTTTGAGTTACTCTGCTAATCCACTTTGCTTGCTCTTGGTATTTGTGTTTTTTTTTTCTTATCATTGTCTTCGTAGTTTCTCTCTGTCTTTATCTTTCTTTCCCCCCCCCTTGCTCAATAACACCTTCCTATATAATCCTAACATAGCTGTTGGCGTTGCAGTGATGCCACTGTATTATTCCACAGCAGATGATCACTCTACACTTAAGTTCTTTTTATATGTTGTTTTCTATATTAATGTGTTCAGTTTTTAATAGTACAAATAGCCCTTAAGCTTCCATCATGAAAACGTTGGAGTTGGAACAATCAGTCTTGTAAAACTGGAATCAGTAACGTCAATTCTGTCTCATATCTCATTGGCAAAGCAAAGTGATAATGTTATATCAGTGTTAGTCCAGTATTGTCTCATTGAATCTGTGGGCAAATACCAAATGTTTAGAAGTTAATCTGCTCAGGGATGGTATGCTTGACTTTTAATAACAGAAACATGGCTTTATAATCTTTTCATTAAAGTTCCCCTGCAGGCATGTTTTAAGGACATTTAAAAATACTATGCTTGGAATAATAATGCCAGTAATGATGTCTGCTTGATATTTTTCCCACATTCACATAAATTCTTAATACGATAACTACTCTTTAGCTATTATTAATAATATCAGATATTCACATTAAATAGATTTAGGGTGAACAAAGAGGAAACTACCCCCCTTCAGCAGATCCAGCTATTTTAGAACAACTTGTGCACACAGAAGTGAAAAAGACAAAATAGTGCACATTTCTGAGCAGAGACGACTTAATTGCATTTGTTTTAGCTTTAACCACTTGGTGATGCCAAATAAGCTGCAGCGTAATATTAATATGCTATAGATATATGCTATATTGACTTTTAACATACAGTTAAATACATACTGAACGTATTTTTGAAATCTTGCATTTATACCGTCCTTTTCAAACATACATATTTTTTCTTTGCTCTTTTGTCCAGGTAAGGAAGAGTCGGTGGCCACCTTCAAAGGCAATGAGTTCTTCTGCTATGACCTGTCGCTGACGCCTATCCAGAGCAGCACCGACGAGATCACACTTTCCTTCCGCACCCTGCAACGCAACGGTCTCATGCTACACACCGGCAAGTCAGCTGACTATGTCAACCTTTCTTTAAAGAGTGGTGCAGTTTGGCTGGTCATCAACCTAGGCTCGGGGGCCTTTGAGGCCTTGGTGGAGCCGGTCAACGGAAAGTTCAACGACAACACCTGGCACGATGTTCGTGTTACCCGCAACCTGCGCCAGGTAAACATTGCCCGCATAATCCAGGGCCACTCTAGTCAACAGTGGAGCCTCTTTTAGCCACCTACCTTACGTCTGCTGCTTTGTTTAAATCTCCATTTTTGTATGTTTTCTCTCGGACTATGGGAGTACGCAGGACGTGTTGGTCTCACTGTCTTTCTCTCTTGTTCAACACCTTAACATAAGTTTCCTTTATGCAGGTAAAAGACGAACAGGAACCTGGCGCTTTTTTTGTTAGTTTTGGCTTCACATTGTTTATTTCTGAAAATGACCAAAATTCCATGTGACCTTCATATTAGGAGGTCGTTGAAAGTTTAAATGGTAAAGAAGCATCAAAAGTTGAATGCAAATGAGACCAGTTACAGTTATAGTTAACATATTGAACATTACAGGTACCTTTGCAGATTTAAGCTGTTCCCGACCACATTGTTTAGTGCTGTTATTAATGAACAAGTGCAGAAAGTGCTATGCTCAGGATGTATTCACATAATGTACTCAGCTGCACAAAGAGAATGAACCCCAATTTATCAAAGGTGACAATGCACTTAAATCCTTTCTGAACAAATTACCAAACACATCTTTACAAAGCTTTAATCGTAGCTAATGGAAAACAAACAACCTAAATGTCTGTGTGTGTGTGTCTGTGCGAAGTGACACCCCAGTCTACACACATGCACAACAAAGGACTAAGTATATGCGCATATAATACACTCTGTGGATACTGCACTCCTAAAGATGCACCAGGTCATCAATTGGCATTTCCAGGTACAAGCAGTGAGATACAATCGATTGTTGCACTTACACTTGCCGTGCTTACTTCTTCACAATTTTTTTCCGGGGGGGGTGGGGGGGTAATTGGAACGAATGGCTTGTCAGACCTAATAATGGGCATTGTAAGCAACCCAGAATGCAAAATTCCCTGATTTGAACTGATTAACACAAAGCTTTTACATCAGCTTCTTTGTATGTGCCTGCCAAAGCATCCTCTGAAAGTTTGAAAGAGAGCAGAGGAAAAAATACAAGACAAAAGTATCAAACTCATGTACTTTTAGACGACGAAGAAATTCCTCCCAACGCAAAAAGGAAAACCTGAGAGCAAAGTGATTCTTAATGTGGACTAAGTGCTGTTAAATTATAGGGAAAAATTTCCATGCCAGCCACACTCTGCAATTTCTGTCACATTGCAATACTATTATTTTATATTTCAGTGTGGCAACGCAGACAAGGAAATAGTCCAAGATTTGTGGGGCTGATGTTTTATTAGCATATGCTGTACTTGCCTTAGGATATGGGCAAATGATCACGCACTTAGAGTCACACACAAAAACTCATATGCACCATCTGAGAGACACACGCACGCACAGTCAGGGTCAAATATGTTATGCTGTTGAAATTTTTGTGATCAGCAGAGTGAGACTAGCTTAATGAGTCTGGGAAGCAAACCCGGTTTTAAAGATTTACAGCATGAGCCAACCCACCTACCACCAACTGCACCATAATGGCCATTAGGCAAATAAGTAAAACATGCACGTACATGCATGCTAAACTGAGACACAATTAGTAACTGCATCTCTTTCTATCAATCTATCCAACGGTCTATCAATCTATCCAACACGTTTTTTCTTAACGTGTCTTGCTGATGTATCGAGCATAACTTGACATTATACCATACAAGACAACATGAAAAAAAATTAGCAAGCAATCTGAAATTCTACCCAAAGTTAAAGCTAAGATGTGCAACACTTTTCACATATTTTAAAAACACCTCCATAATTTATCTGAATGGGGTGAGGTGCAATTGAATCCTCCCACGATACAGCATTAGCAGCAGTGCAGAGATATGTATGCAGATAAAAGGATAGGGGCGATATAAAGTCTTTGTGACTTTGGTGTTGTTGGAATTAATGGATTTTCTGTCAGTTGTCAGATTTTTTGATTTACAAAGTCAGTATCATGTTCTATCTTGATGTAAGGTTTTTTTTTTGTAATGGTTGGACCCAGTGAAAAACTAGAGATGGAATGAATTGTGCTTAAATTAAAATAATAAAATTGGAGACTGTAGGGGACGGTAGGCGGTGGCTAGAGAAGGACAGGTGTACTTCTGCTCTTGACCTCCTGGTTGGTAGGTTTTTTTTTAGTCATTTATTCATTCATGTTTACAGAACTTTTTTTTTTTTTTGAGGATGTCGCAGATTATGTCGGTGCTAATCTTCAATAGTGGTTTACAGTAGGAATCTTGAAAGGCTGTATCAGTGACAGCGATAATGTTCCTGTCCTAGTTAGTTTAAATGGTTTTGTAAATAAAATAAACCAGTCGAAATGTTGGAAGAATGTCTCAGAGATTCCAAATGTTCGTTAAATGGGAGAATTGCAAGGAGAAAGAAAATTCACATCAATTATTGGGAAAGGTGATAGATTGCATTATCTTCTATTATTTTATTTACACTTTTGTTAACTTTGACACTCTCAATCAAAATGAATACATTGTGATAGGAGGTTTATTTTATTTATTATTAGTTATGTAAAACAAAATGTGAGGAAGAAAAGAAAACATTCTCTTCTTACATTCTCTCTTCTTATACACTGATTTGCATTTGTTAGAAAATCCCGGTCAAATAAAATGCAAAACTGAATCGGATTAGTGATATGACTATATGATATGATATGATATGATATGATATGATATGATATGATATGATATGATATGATACGAAAATTGTAATTTGTTGTAGAAAATACAGTGCTGGCACTTTGAGGAGATATAAATACTACTGAACTAAAAGCAAGTGGATGGAGATGAGGAAAGTTGTGATAATATTTTTCACATATTAAAGACATGATGAGAGAATGCAGCAGTTAAAAAATGGCTTAATGATTGTGATAAATAATTATGTGCATGTAAACATAAAATGGGTATTCAAAATTTAATACGGATTTTGTTTTTGCAAAATGGGAAAAATGATTTTGCTACTTTATTCTCTGCAAATAATTAAATATCTGAGTCGGGTGGCATTTTTCTTGCGGAGATAATTAAGAACAATATGCAGCTGCAGCAGGAGGAATATATTTGTATGTTTTACAGAGGATAAAGTTAAGAAAGCAAATGATAAGTCTATATTCAAAAAGCAACAATTTCTAAAAACATCTCTGATTAATTCTTAAAGGAGCCTTGTTTATTTATTTTATATATTTCATCTCCTATATGAATCCCTTGGTTTCGTATTATTTTATTATAATGTTCATTCCTAAATCTGCACCAATTGCTTCAGAAGTTTCCAAAAATTATAGAGGGATAAGTCTTCTTGGTTATGTTTTGAAATTATTGTGTAATATTCTTAATAAAAGATCCCAAACATGAATTGAAGTCATCTGGCAGATGAACAAAATAAGTTTGGCAGAAATATAGGTTGAAGTGCTCACATATATTCTTTTTCCATAATTATTCTGGCAAGAATGCCGGAAAGTCGAGCCACCATTTGTTTTTTCATAAATCTCTAGAAAGGCTTTTGATATTGATAGTGTAAACAATGACCCTCGTAGCTTTAAGTAATTTAAATCTGTTATTGAGGGGAAATGTGTAAAAAAAAGACTCAAATCGGTTCAGCTGTTCACTTTCTTACCCATAACCTGGCACAACAGTCCCCGGCCGATCACTCTTTTAACATAATAGGTGACCTAAGTGTTAAATAGCTGTCTAGTCCACGTTTGACCACCCCCACTGAGAGATGCAAAGACTGAGGGGTCGATAACATTGACCACCTATGACCCTGTGTTTACTGCTGTGCTGATACCCAGCTGATCGATGACAACTTGTATGCTTAGAGCTCTTGTAAAGCACATGCATTTACACAGTGACATGAGTCGGAGGAGTCACAGTTGTGAAGGTTTTACTCGAGCGGCCAAATACTTAACTGAAACTGCAGCCCTTTGGATAAAATTACTAAATAAGCAGACAGTTTACTACAGAACAGTGCCACAATTCTGTGACATAAGAGTTTTCTAAATAAGTTAAGCATCCATCTTTATTTTCCCCCAAGTAACATGTTTCTTGGCTTAAGTGTGGCCATGCAAAGAAGGAGCTAAGAACTGCAGACACTGGTTGATTAACATGCACGTCTTGTCCCTCTTGCCACATTTGGTGTGGTTCAAATGCTGAAATACTGTCAATTATATCATCCAATCTTTAAACCAATCTGAAAATCTAAACAGCACACGCACACAAAGACCCCATTATTGTTTTCTATTGCTCTTCTTGAGCTAAGATGATATCTAGCAATAAAAATATCCTGCAGTCCTCAAGACAAGTGGTGGAATCCAGCTGAGGTTATCATACGGCCCCAGTGGTCTGTAAAGTCTCATCCGTTCTCTTGTCTATTGTTCCTAATGGCTCTTGCAACGTCATGCATATCTGCTGCTGCATCAGTAAACTCCACAAAACAAGTGGAGGCTGTAAGGCTGTCTCTCTCTCTCTCTCTCTCTGATTCACTCGTCCTTTCTATGTGCATGTGTATATTCACCATCTTTCTCAACAAAACCTATGAATTTGTCAGCTTTGTGCAGGATAAAATGAAGCAGACAGAATTAGGTGAGGTGATAGGGACTCTCTGCCAAGAGTGAGGAAAGAGAGAGGAGGGGCGCGGAGGAATATGCTGTATGGCGAAGGCACGATCACAGGTTCAGAGCTCCCCCTGGTGGTATCCGACAGTACTACAAGTGGTCTATGTATGAGGACTTTGGCTGGTCCCTTTTTGTGTGCAGTTGATAGGCAGGTAAGCACACTCACATTGACCTCCCATGAGTGCAGATGACACCACTGCGCACACACATATTTACCCATCGCTGCACTTATTGGTTAGCGTAACCAGCAAGATACCTCTTCTTCACCCCGTTCTGTCCCTGACATAATAAACTGCCATCTTGGTAATCGTGTAGGCATCAACAGTGGTGACTGTCCTTGCTCTTTCCCATCCCCCACAGTACACACATTGTCTATACACACTGCAGAAGAAGGGCAAAGACAAATATGATAGCGCAGTGTGATGATAGATACATTCAATACCAAAAGAGAACACATTGTGAAAATAGGTCAGACTTTACGTGGCACAGACATTGTAGCCAGCAGGGATCTGACAGTTCTCTTAATACCTGCACATTACAGAGTTTGTGGGTATATGTCGTCTGATTTACTAAAAACTCAAACTCTCTCTGTAGGACTATCTTCCGATTTTGAAATCACTCATATAATCATGACGGTCTCACAGTGGTGGCATATTTTGACATTGGAATTTTCCTACATGCCACTATTATCGTTTGTTGTCAAGTATAGAGAGTCGGAAAATTAAGTGTAGTGCTGCTATCTGAGACTAAATGGGGGACGAGGGGAGCACTGGGAGACCCATAGCAGTTTGCTCTCTACTATGAAAAGACTAACAGAGGCAAGCTTTATTTTTTACTCCCCAATGCTACTTTGTAACTGAAATATTGAACATTCACAGTGTCACATAACTGGGAAAGTAGTTTAGCTGGTGTCTAGAGAGGGAGAGACCTTTGAACCCAATATCTATGTTTTTTGCAGCCCCATTTTGTATCGCCGTCACCCTTTCCTCGTTTTTTTCTCTCACCTACATCATCATATGTCCTTCTCTTGTGTCTGTCTGCCTCTCACTTTCTGCCTACCTTGATTTTCCATGAGTCCTCCCAACCATTATACACGTCTTTTTTTTTTTTTTTTTTCTCCATATAATTGAACCTTTAATGAAGCCGTTGGATTAATAATGACTCAAACTGATTCTTTCATGGCCTTTTACTGTTGAATGCATAGCCCTGAGGTTCAACCGTTGGCCCATAGCAGGAGTAGGCAGCCTCTGATCTACATCAAGATGAAGTTCAGTAAGAGTCACATTGAGAATTCTAATCTCTTTCACATAGGCATTGAGAGCTGTAAGCCATATTGGAATCCAGTGACGTACAGCCATTTTGAAAAAGTATGCATATTTCATTACACATAGACTGATACACATACAAATGTTTGCTTTGCCATAGCCCCATTATATTATGGCACTTTGTAACAGCTGTAACGCTTTTTTTCCTTTGGTTAAACCTCAGCAGAGAAGGTAGTTAGCATAAGTCAAGCAATGGCTATTACACAATGACCCAAAATGTCACAGTTGGGGTCATTGGGAATCCACAGAAATGCATGCAGCTGTTTAGGATTGTGGAGCACACCCTCCAAGTCAATAATGTATAATAAAACCCGACACATACGCATTTCGTAAGCAGTAAGACAGCACTGAGTAAAAGCTGATAAAGGCAAACATAGTTATTCAGTTGAGTGCACAAACACACCACATCCAAAATTCAAACGTTTTCCAAGTACCTATGTCTCCCATACATAGCAGAAGTTGGTCAATGGATGGAACACGTTCACAAAATAAATCAACACAAATAAATCCACACATAAATACGTTTCAAAAGATGATATGAAAATGAAACATTGTAACCGTTCAGTTGCTATTAGGAAAAAAAAAAAAGGAATCATTTAGAATCGTTGTCATTTATTAGTGGTATAAGATCTTGCAGTGAGATTTTCTGACGGCATTATTCCATTGGAAGATAAATTAAAATGCACAAGTCTTTTAAACCTTGAATTGCCAGGAAGTGATGGGTTGTAGTTGTTGCTACTAAGTTTATCATATTTAGGAGTTATTTTTAACGAGTAGGCCCCGTTTTATTTTTTATTTTTTGGAGACAACGCACTGAGAACAACACCGCTCCTTTGAATCATGGACACTCCCCTTTGTTTTACCTACTCCTCAGATCTCTGTCTCTAATTATTTGTTTAGATTGTTTTTCAATCGTAAGCAAATGATGCCCTCCCTCCTCCTCCTCCTCCTTTTCCTTCCATCCATCCTTCCTCTCCCTCCCCTCTTATCCATCCTCCCTCCAAAAGGCAGACAGGATTCCTAAGAGAGACCAAATCAATTCCTCTCCTACTCATCTTCCCCTCCCTTTCTCTCTCATTTTCACTCTGTCTTTCTCTTCCATTCTTGCTACCAATTTGTCACTTAGCAACGGTGTCTGCTATGCCTTTGGGTAGTGAGTTGTCCCTAGCTACAGTACTCCAGTAGCTGTATTAACCCCTTCCATTCAACTTAGTCATCCACTTAAATACTATTATTGGTATATTTAAAAAGTCTAAAAAAAGGTCTAATTTACTAGGTAACATCAGAGCTCGGACAAAGGACAAGTACGCACAAGGACAATACAAAGGTGAAAATATGACCCAGGTAACCGTGTTAGCAAATTAGCAAGAATCTTTTAAAGCCTCCAAATTAAATCTACAATAAGCAACTTTTTGCAATACTCTGCATAGTACAGCGGGGAGACGGAGAGCTCGAAAGAATGAAATGGATTAATTTTCAATCTGATACTATCACGAGCCTAAATTGCATATTGCAGCTTGAACTTAATGAATGACGGGTTATTCAAGCTTTTTTTAATCTAGGACCTTCAGCTTAAACGCCATGACCACCCCGCACATGCACAGTGTGGATTAGCTCCTACCATTTAAATGCGAACATCTCAATAGGGTCAGCATAATGCATTTAGCATAATGACAGATTGAACCTCTCATGGCCAAATTGAAAATGCCATTTAGAGTGCTCGGCTTTGCCAACACATACACCAATGCTTTTTTTTTTTTATGGTAGGAATTGCTATTCAAGGCAGGCAGGGGTAGTGCATTTGTTTGATGCACATAATGACATGCTAAAACCCCTGTAATCCTTTTTCAGTTTACTGCCAGTGACATTTTAGGTATTCCTAATGTGCTCCAACTGTGCTTAGAGGAGGTGGGAGGGGTGTTGCAGTCATCATGTGGATGTGCATTTAGGATTTTTAAGGATATTTATTGCCCCCTGTTTTCCTTTTACTCGTGTTGATCGGAGGACGACGCTTCAAGATCAGATTCGTCCTGTACATGGCTGAGGCCGCATGCATTGTCCTGGCTGTATGCTACCGACAGTGAAACTGCATTTTGGGGGGTGGGGGGGATGGGCCGTAAAGCTAATTTGCATCACATTTCCAAAGCATTAGCATATTCATCCACAATCCCACACTCACTCACTTATCAGCCTCATTTGCCAATACCTGCTCCAGCACTTTCATGTTTATTCATCCCTCTGTCTCACAAAACCTGTGATCAGATAACAAATCTCTGCCCCATTAGCACATTCACACAGGTGGAAACTGTTTATAAAATGAGAGTGAGACAGAAAAAGGGAAGCGAATGAAGACGAGATTGTGGAAGAGCACAGGGTGAGTCAGCCGGGGCGAGGGATTCGAGAAAGAGAAGGTAAAAGAAATAACGAAGAAAGACCAGTAGTGAAGACATTGTTCATTCTTCATTAGTTTCTTCCTCCATGCTTCCTCCATCCAAGTTGGGAAAGTGCTGTCATTGGATTTCCTAATCTAGTCTGGCTCACTTAGTGGTATCTCAGAGGACTCGTCTGGATTGATAAAAAGGAAATGGTAGTCAAACGATAGCGTCATTTGTTGAGATACTAACGTCTTTGTTCATACAAATACATACAGTATATTTTTAACAAACAAACAAACAGCAAACCCACTAAACCTTTACTGCTTTTTTTTCGCCGTTAATTTAGATTTTGAGACTTAATTTTTTTCCCCTAAATTACTCACAGTGTACATATGAAAATAGGCATTCTCTTTTTTTCACTGGCTTTTTTTCTTTTTTTTTCTTACCGCAGGTAAGATTTAATTAGATATTTTGTACATTAGCTTAGCTGGAGCAACAATTATCACCAAACTTGTTAACAAGAATATAGAAAATACAGACAATTAAGAACAGCTGGAGTTACTTTCTTTTATACATGCATATTAATGTTCAGTTGCTATAGCGTTGTTCTCAAACCCAGATAAGATTTTATAAGATAGTATAGAAGTAAAAGTGAACTACACAATTTAATTTTACCACATTGTATTATTAATCCCTAAATTCCCACCTTTACTCTCGACTAGTTCATTTACATGAGCCACATGTCTGTAGGAAATAGTGTGGGAAATATAAGCTAGTTTCATGTAGAGAAGGTACTGGTTCCATTGAAGGTAAGTACATGACACAACACTGTATCAACACGGTGTCACATTGTTTATTTGACACAATCCAAAGAACATTTGATCAGTATTTCAATTATTTAGCTTAGTTTCTTATGAATCTTTAATGTAATGGTTTGCAATTTGAACAGCTGCACCTGTTTGACTTGGGCCACGAAAAAAAGAAGGGCAAATGTTCAAAGAGACTGTCGGTCAGTCAGTCAGTCAGTCAGTCAGAGATGTCATTGATAGGAAGTAGATCAGAGAAGGGGGGATAATTATGGCCATGTGCATTGAAATACACAATATGTTCCACCGCAGATTCCATGTACACATATCCTCACACATACCCTGTTTGTTTGCAGACGTGTCTCCTCTGTAATTGCAGTGACATTTATATTTGCACCTGAAGCCTGTCTGCCACTTTCTATTACTTGTAGCCAGACTTAGAGAGAGGAGGACTAGACTGAATGCTGGATGATTGAAGTGAACGTGGAACCATATGTGGCTGAAAAGGCTATTTGGAGTCACTCCATCTGACAGGGTCACCCTCAAAGAATATAATCATATACCACACATGCATAACTTCAGCCAGTTGCATAGATGCATATAATATCACACTTAGTGCAGCTAAACATCTTGCATGCACTTACATGTCTACAACTAAACTATTGTACTCTCATGTGTCATTACTCCAGACTTTGAAATGTTCACCTGAGGACAAATAGCACATAGGTTATATCCTCCTATCCCATAATACGGTTTCCACAATATCAGTTTTATCATTTATTTCTAAAGGCCATTATTGAAAATTTATAGAAGAATGGTCATCAGTCTTAGGACTTTCTCGGTTACAGTGATAAATCTATTTGGACTGGGAATCTTGGCTCCACTGCACTACCCATTTATCATTTTCACAGCTTTGTCATTAAATATTTATTGAGCTTATTCGTTGGTGGCCGTAGTTTAGTGACGTCCACTCTGACAAGTGTGCAAAAAGATCAGTAACGCAACAAAAACATAATTTTACATCTTCGCCAACTCTGGCTGGAATCCTGCAGGGCTACTGTACATGTTACCAGAGCTGTGTCAGCCACTTTGAATGTATGTGAAACCTACATTCAAACAACATTCATACAACAGCTATGAAATACAGATTACTATGTTAACAATATTAGTATTTCTTCATTCCCCTCATTTCCCCTCAATATTTATTACACGAAGATTTCTTAGCCCAGGGGCCCCTTCGAGATGGATGCAACACAAAGTTGTTTGTCTGGGCCCGTGGTTGTTTACATGACTGGGAGCTTTATCCTTCCTCAGCAAACATCGGCATTCGCAGCCTTCGTTTTCCCACACGGGTCAATTACAGAGAGGATGATGGGCTGTCACAGTAGGAGCTCTGGGCGTGTTCCGTGTGAGGCAAAGTTGAAACAAATGCGGTGCATTGAGGAGGGAATTTACTGTAAAAGAGTAATAGCCATGTGGGAAATGTGAGTTTTAAGAATCTTGTGTGGTAGAGTTGTTGTCAAGTCCTAAATCCTTATGTAGATTTATCTTTGGGTTCTTTGGGTTGTTGTCAGCCCACTGTATGTCGTCTATACTGTCTCACTGAAACAGCTTGAAACTCCTGGAGTGCTTCCTTTCGGATACTGTTGCAGAGGACGAATCCTATATCCATCATCGATTGGAGTTGCACAGACTCTGTTCTTAAGCATTTTGGAGCACGGTAAAATTAAAACGATAAAAAACCAACCAACTAGTTACCATTCTGTCAGCTGCTAAATAATGAAAATAGAACGAAAGTTTAATATTCGGCATCACTGATCTCGAGTTCAGTAGTATTTACAGCACTTAGGCCTAAATCTTAAAGTAGATCTTACCTACGTCCCTACAACTGTTTTTAACACACTTCTGTCTTTGTTGGCTCATTTTGCTCTTTCAACCTAGTCTTCAAATCATGTCGTAGTCGAACTCCACAATGTTTAACGCTTAACATCATATTTTGGTAATTATGTGTGTTTATGAACCTAAAACAAAACAATAACAAAAAATCATAATTTAGTTCCAAAATTAGCTGTTGGACTTTCAGCATCCATGTGCGCACATTCTCCTTAGTAACACAACTGCGTAGACTGACACACAGACATACTGTCTCCACAGTGTTCACTCACTGTAGGAGATTATGCAGCCACTCCACATACAGAAATCCATAGGCAATCTCTCCCTGTCATCTTTTCACCCCTTGCTATCATCGAACTGTGTCATTTCGAACATCATCAGCACTTTTTGAAGGATACATTTTCCACAACCATCCCTGCGTTGTTCTTTCCAATAACTGATAAAAAAAAAGATAAGCTTAAAAATCCAGACATCAAATGCATGTGAGGGCTCTAAAAATAACACAATTCAAAATTTTCAATTAATATTCTCTCACTTTCCCCCCGACTATATCACAGACTATCTTTCAACAAGTTTAAAAAAAAAAAAAACCCAGAGTCATTGTCACCTTTGTTAAGGGTACATTTGTCTAGTCTAATAAAGCTTTGTCCCATGTCCATCCTTCGACGTATCAGTCGTTCTTAGCTCGGAGACATGGACGTGCCGTGTGATGTGCATATGCAAATTTACATCCACCATTGAATCTTATTAACCTAATTAACTGAGGGTGTGTATGCCTGAAGCCTCAACGTGGCCAGTAAACCCAATGGGGAGAACTCGATTATGGCAACTCCACAACTCCTACACATAAGGCATCAGCACATAGTAATACACACACAAACACACCCCCTTAATATTGTACATCCTGCACATACTTCAAAACTGCTTATCAGTCGGAAAAACAAATTCT
The DNA here is from genome assembly GCF_033026475.1 of Channa argus. Classification (NCBI taxonomy): domain Eukaryota; kingdom Metazoa; phylum Chordata; class Actinopteri; order Anabantiformes; family Channidae; genus Channa; species Channa argus. Next base: position 23,864,354 of record NC_090208.1, read on the forward strand.
CAGTGGAACAACATACAGTTGCCTTTCTTCTCCGAATTCTCTGTCAGATACAGTGTGGTTCACCTACGGCAGCTGACGATTTCAGCTTTCAGATCAAGGAATAAGATGTCCCCTAGATGTCCTCTCTGGCCTCAGGGAAGACTAACGCCAGATCTTCAAATATCCTTACTGCAATTTGCCAACTTGCACAGTGTCCCAAACACTCTTTATGGCACATATGCAGCTTGAGATGTGATATAATACTAAGAATGTGCAGGTGACAGGTGTAGAATATGTGACATCAAACCATTATACATGTATGCTGATTTATTTATTTTCATTTCCTATTGTATTGATGTTTCCTCTTCCCAGGGACTGTGAACATTGCCCTTAATTGTGGAAGTGCCTTATATTGATAAGTAAACTTTTCTTTCTCTTTCAGGATATTGCTGATGCCAGAACCCCCAAAGAAATTCTTCTCATTCTTTTTACCCTCCTCTATCCTTTAGCATTTTCTCTGAGTCCTATGCTAAATTAATTCTCTTTTTCTAAATGCCCTGATAACGTCACATCATTCCCTGGAAATGCACTGTGTTGCACAGTTGTCCATTTTTGCAACGCAACCATTTGTTTTCTCTTGCAATTATCATAGTACAGTAACCCCCCCACTTGGGCAGCTGTTGCTTAGGGATTTCCAAGTCGCCCACACATGATTGGCCACGCCCAGTACTAATGAACACCATTTTGAAATGGGGTAAACCTGAGCGCCGGCAAGTCCCCTCAACCAGATTAGCCTGTCAGATTAAATCCAAAACGTAATCTTTGTTTCTTACCCACTCAAAACAAACATCCCCATTAAAACTACCAAATCCCCTCTGTGGAAGTTGAGTTGCTAACTCTTGTCTTTTTTACTAACAACACGCTTCCGATTTCTTCAAATTTGATTCCTTTCCCCCTCTTTACCTTTTATGATTTCAACAACTAACATTGTGTCACTCACGGAATGTGAACCATCTGTTTTTTTCTACTTAACTTGCGACTTACATACTAACAAATATATTGTTATCCTTTTATTCCTTTGTTCTTTACATTTTTATTTTGTAGATGACCCTTCAAAACCAAATGGTTTACGCAATTGCTTTCTTTATTTCTTTATTTGGATGTTTTATTACACAAACAATAAGGAAAAAGATGCATTTCTTTCAATCCTTTTTTTTTTTTTTTACTAATACCGAAAGGTTTTTGCTTAGCATCAAATCGCAATATTTAACGGAGAAGCTGGTTTTTGCTAAAGACATTTTTTTCTTATATTTCTTCACACCTTTGGGGTTGAGGTGTGTTTTCTTGAGTTTAAGGTTTGTCATTATTATTATTTTTTCTTTCTCCTCCCCCTGTTTTCTCCTAAAGCACGCAGGCATTGGACACGCTATGGTAAACAAACTGCATTATATGGTAGATATCATTCTAATTGTCTTATACTTTGGTTTGCCCTGGGTTTTCCGTTACCTCTTTCTATTCTGTTTGCTTTACTGAAAGTACAATCTGCCATCAATACCAAGGTAGCTGAAAAACTCCACCTCTCTGTTTTTCTTTTAACCTTCTCTCTCTATATTATATATGTTCTTTGCTTTTTATCGCCATTCAGTCCCCCCTCCCCCTCCCCTCCCCTCCCCTCCCCTCGACAAGAATTATAGATTTCATCTAAAGAGGTCTGTCCAAAAAGAAAGAGAAACTACATGCATTTAGATTTAATTTGTTTTGCTTTTTTTTTCTGATCCTTTTTATTATTGTTGTTTATTTATTTCTTTATTTTTTTCTTTACTTCAAACACTATCCGTATGAAGAAATAAAGAACCATAATGCAAGATATTGTCTCACTTGAGTATTAAAAAAGTGTTCCGAAGTTATTACTTTTGTTAATTTTTGGTTTCCCTCCTGATTTATTTACTTGGAAGAACCCTTATGAAGTGAGCGCACACGGCCGACTTCTCAAGTAGACAAATAGCCAACTGTGGCAACTCCAGTGAAAAAAAGTAAAACATTTCATCGTTTAATTCACTGACTTTCCAAACATGTGCTTTTCTTTAACAATGTGAGAAAATATATTGACAAATTGCACTGAAGAGGCACATTTTGCTATGTTGTAACGGGTTGGACTCGCTCTGTCATGGAGCCTCCAGTTATCTGAGCCTGACATCCTCTTGTTTATAGACTCATGAGGATTATTTACAATTCTTGATTTAGTGGACCAAGCCCTCGGTGTAAAGTAGGCCTCAAATGAGGGCCTGATCCCATTAGTGGCCTTAGACTGATTTATGATCAAGATGAGCGCTTCCCAGCCCGACACCTTAACACACTTCCTCTCTTACCAACACGTGTTCACCCTTAATAAAAGTGCCTCAATCTGGCTCTAATGGTCCCTTAAACAAGGGTGCAGAGCAGCTCAAACCAAGAGTACTAATCAAAGCTCATAAATGACAGTAAAACAGCAATTGCATCTTTATTAGGCTATAAAGTGGGAGATGTTTGCCAGCATAATATACTTTTGCATATATTTATCTAGTGCCCCCCCCCTATGAAACTGTGCTGTGCCGGTGCAAACTTGGACATTGTGAGCAATCCTACTTGCTTTCACTGGACCTTTCCAATCATTCAATAAAATGCTCTGTCCTTTGATGCAGACCATTTAGCAAACTGCCTGGGAAGTCTGGCCTATGTGCGATCAAACCCCGTCATTACCACTAACACTAACTTATACTACTTATATTTTATATTTTACGGGCCTCACCCCCTTGCATGTAGACGCCCCCCCCCCACCCCCCAATGTTTTTTTTTATTCTTATTTGGATATACAGATTGCATTGAGTATATATGTATATGTATATATCTTGGCTAACATATATACATACATATATCAATTATTCTAATATAATCAATATAGCCATAAAACATATTAGCCACTCCCCCGTCTTTAATTTATTTTAATTTTAGTTTGAGTTTTTTTGTTGTTGTTGTTGTTTTTGTTTTACTTTATTTTTTAAGTTTAACTTCAAATTAATATACTAAAAGAAACAATGACCTCACACCTTATCTTGCTGAAACAAAAAAAAAAAGAAAAAAAAAGGGAAAAAGTAAAGAGGGAAAACAGACTTTGATTTTCTGGGTGAATAGAGGTTTGCTATCTGATATTTTGTGGTGTCCTGTCCTGGTTTAAATTTGACATAAGTAATTTTGAGCTCCGGGAGTAAAATTATAGTGGAGGAATAATGAAGACTGCAATCATGAGTACATATTTGTGTGTGTGTGTGTGTGTGTGTGTGTGTGTGTGTGTGTGTGTGTGTGTGTGTGTGTGTTTGTGTAATAGCATGAAGGGCAGAGATAATAATGATGCAATATATCCTACCATTGGAATATTAATTTCCTCTATTCACCAAGAAAGTAATGTCCTTTACTCCCTTTCAATTTTTCCCATTCTTTAAAAAACCCTCTCATTTCCATTTATTTCATCTGTGATTGGTGACAGTGATGCCATCCTGTCCCATGTCCACCTCCAAATTGACAGTATCCAGTGGTTGTTTTCCTGGACCCTGTTTGCATGTTTCTGTTGGCTAGAACGTCCTCACATCAGCATCCTCACTGGGTGTAAATGCTGCTCTAGCCCAGCACGTGTCAGTCTATTGTACACGTGTCTACACGGGTTTTTTTCCGTTGCATTCTTGTCTAAACACCGAGAAATGTTAACACTGAAAGCTTCCTTTCTTCATGATTTGTCCGGTTTTGTGGTGCTCTGAAATTGGATTTATTTTCCCTATTTTGCTGCATCTTGCCAGTCGTTTTTTTTTTCTTTTTGGTTTTAATAGTTGGTCTGTTTGTGTTGTGTGAAATGGATCTCTCCTCCCCCTCCATCCCCCATTCTCCCTGTCATCTTTCCATTTAAGTGCATGGCTTATGTGTCACCCTGTTAGCTTGGATGGATTCATTTTGTTTCTTCGTGACCAAAACAAACCCTTTGTCACATGAAATAACACATTCAGTCCAAATCTGGATCTGGTTTGAGCAATCAAATTGCAGAGGACTTTTAAAGAATCCTCACCTACTCTTACCACGTTGACAGAATTTACTAAAACAGTGTTACTAATCTACTGTTTGAATCAAACCTTTGTTGTAACTGTACTAACAACCATTTTTGTGTCTGACTTTCCCTTACTTACAAAAGTACTAACCAATTCCGTTCACCCTCCAACCCTTTTAACTCTTTTTGGCACACCGCCCAAGAACATACCCCTTTCTCTCCCCCATCCACTTAATAACTCAAAATAGCTCTTGCCCCAAGCTTTTAAATCCTCTTTATTGTCTTCACTAACCAAGAGATGTAGCCTAGCCCCAAAATTCGGGTTTACCTTACCAAACTACATATTTTGTGTTGAACGACAGCACCGTCCCTCAACGAAAATGGTACCATTTTGACATGCTGCCAGACACCTATCAAAGTCCACCACGGTGTGGGAACTCTTTCTTACTCTTTCTCTCTCGAGCATCCTCTGTTACTTGGGTCTGTGACTTTAACTGTATGATGAAATGTATTAACGCCCAAACATGACACATTTCTCCCTGCAAAAGATCTTTACCAGTATGTTGGGTCAACAAGGGTAAGTGATACATCTTCAAGGTAAGCGCATTGCCCTCTCTCATCACGGGTTAGGATATTAATGTATGAAAGTACTGATAGATGTTTTGACTGATTGTTTTCTCCAAAGTCAAAATTCCAAAGAGACTAGAGACAATATATGTTAGCGATTCAGAGAATAAATTCAGGCTGCCATCGGGAATTGTAGGTAAAACACGGGCTATTCCTGAATTGAAGTATGGTGAGAGTGAGTGACTCACACAAAGCTATGTCCTATCGTATGAACTGAAGGCACATCAGAATATAGCTTCAAATATAATAACGTGTAACGTTCCCTTTTATATTGGGATTGGCTGACATAATGCTTGTCTGTGGCCAGTTCTACCACTGTTAAAGTTTACAGAGGCCATTTTATGTGCAGTGTAAGTGTGGTCAGTGTAATCCCTAACACAGCTGGAATCATGTTGGCCCTTGTTTGCTTGATAAGAGGGGGATCTACTTTCCAGAGCCCTCAGCAGCCTCCAGCCTGCAGTCATGGAGTCAGATATGGTCAATGAGGCAGTGACACGCTTAGCTGAGCACACTGCAGGACTCCACATGGAGAATGTCTCCAGCGCCATATTCTACATACAATGGAGAATGCTATTCTAAAGGTAGTCGGTGATTTGCGAGGTACAGGCACAGTGAAAAGCTGACTGAATCGTAGGGAGGTTAGGAATCCAGTTCAGTCGCATGTGAATGGGTAAAATAAAATGCTTTTTGTGATTTGAGTTTTAGAGCTGTGCCAAGCTTTCCACAGTATATTCAACTGCTGTGCTTTCTATTCTATCTGCAACACAGAGTTCGGGGAAGATCAGGCAGCTCATGCTGTTTGCTTTCTGTGTGGATGGACTAAGTTTGCAGAGCATGCAGGGTTCAAAAATAAAAACAAGTAATAGATACAGCAAGTGGGCTTCTGAATGTGTTATCTATTTCTTATTAGTCGGCTGCTTGTTTTCAATATGTACGAAACGTGGAACTAGTAGAACACTGGTGTATTGATAGTCACCAACACTGGCTACCACTTGGAATATTCCGTACAATGAAGGAAACACACTTTTGATGGTATTTTATTTTATAATTTCTAGTCAACAGTGTGATCTACAGTTTTGTGCAAATGTTTGCATCCCATTATTTTGAAGTGGCAAAACAACGAAAGCAAATATTTTTTTAATTATAAATCAACACAATATCTAATGCAGGATCAGCTAGTACAAATGTTGCTGATTTTTAATTAATTCATCGTGAGGAAGGCAAACTTTAGCTTTTGTTTTTTTACACTCTGTGTTCCATTTTTTTACTACTGACTAACTGAAGGTGCACGATTAAATATGCAAGGTTTAGCTTTAATTTTGCATCGCCTTACATGGAAATTGCACTAAAAATTAATTCAATTCTTTGTCTTAATCTTTTTGCCATTTTAAATGAAGGGAATGCAAACGTTGCAACCAACTGCATTCTCGATATTAAACCCAGTATACAGAATAATTTCACCTATGCTAATTTGGCCATGATGTATCAAAGTGTGAAACTTTAACACGACGTTTCAGTAATTCCCTGATTGCTGTTTGCTGCAAACAGATTTACAGTGAGCAAGATCAGGAGGGTGAGTCATCTACCTCTGGTTACTATTGCAGGTGCTGTCTTGTAAAAAAATTAAGTAAAAAGAATTCCACAATTAATGTATTAGTTGAAGCTTGAGTTATTTATGCTGAATAGTAAACAAACTTACAAAAACATATCGTCATATTGAGACCAGGAAACCAAAATCTCTTGCATGCTGCTTGGCTGTAGGCTTTATAGCTTCTAGGCTATAGGAGAATATTTCCAACTAGCAACCTGTGATATCATCACTCCGTCTCCTCCTCTGGTCAGTGATGCAAGTGCTTGTAATGTCTGGCTGAAGACAAGACAACCTAAATCTGAGAATAATTAGAATTATAATGAATTACCTCAGGGGAAACATTGTGATAATGCACATGCTTGTTGTGGATTTTTGACGTTGTCTCTGTGGGGTTCTGATTGCTGTTTAGGTCAAACCTCTGAGCACACAGTAAATCATGGAAACAGATGTCATGGCCCATGGGTGATTCCTTTCCAATGCTGCATGCATTTAAGACTTTGATGAACCTTTTTAAGTGGTGGAATCGGGGATAATGGAGAGAGCAAGGAAGAGAAAGATTTACATTAACAACCTCGGATTTTTCCTCTTTAGCCTGAAACTTTATAGGTGTCTGGCAGGTAGACAGTGACATTCACACAGACCTAAAGATGCACTATCACAACAAATCTACGCAAAAATTCTCACACCTAAACAAAATTAGCTTAGCCATAAAATCCTTTATGTCCTTTATGTCAACATTACATTCCGCAAGCAGATTATATCTCTCCATTTTTGACGTCTTGCGTCCTATATGGTTACAATGAGTAGGGGCTACACCAGTGCTCTGTACGAACTTGCTTTAAAGTGTATACGTTGTTAGACTTGGACTCTCTCCTGACACTGTGGAATAAATGAAGTAACCCTGCTGAAAGCCCCGTCCGACGAGCTCCAAAATGATCCTAATACACAGGCCGCTGTCAGCCACAGATGATTCCTGCCAATACAACCCCCATTCATCGCCAAGTTCCAACAGCAGACATAAAAATGAGTTGCCCTGTTAACAAGGGAAGTACGTTCCAAAACGAACCCAAAAAAAGGACAACAAATGGGAAAAAGCAGTCAAGGAAAAGAGAATATAAGCACTCAGCTGGGGTGACTGATCTGTTGAGTGCAGTTGCTAAGGTTTCTCCTCAGTCTCTGCTTTCCTGTGTTTGCTGTCAGGGCTTCGGACCTGAACATCCTAATCTTAGGTTGTGCAATAGATAAAACATATTGAAATACATAATTTTGTATTGTTTAAAAATTTGCTTATGGTTGCTACACTAGGCCAAAAGAATTACTCTGTATCTATTCAAAATGAAGTACAGCTGCTTAAAAAAAGGTAATTGCAAATATGTAGAGCGTAAAGTTGGACTTGAGTTGAAATGAAGGTAGTTGTGGGTGGTTGTCGCTACCAGATCTGTTAAGATATTCAGACGATACATAAGACTTTTCTCCCAAATCAAACAGCATTATTTGGAAGGTTGTTTGTGTAGCAGCAAATGTGCAGCACAGCTAGTTAATATAGCAATGATGTAATACAATTAGCCAAATTATGCTTTTTAGCATTTTTATCAGGTAATGTAGTGCACTGCATTGTAATGAGTAAAATGTGAAAGGAACAGTTTTTATGTGTGATGACTCCTTGAAACCTAAGTGGAGAATATTCTCGTTATTCGAGGTGCATTCTGAATTCAACAGGGCATGTCTCCTGTCTCATTTTTATGCTTTTATGCTTCTGATTTTTAAGCAGCAGCCGCTGCTTCACCTCGTCTTGTAAGGTCTAGTGTTACATCAGTACGTTTCTACACATGCTGTTGTAATTTAGCTTAGAACCCTTTTGTTAGTAATGTTCCAGTAATACCAGGCTATTATTACAGACATCAAAATATAATTTGAGGTAAATAAATAAAAAAAAAAACTCACTAAAAAGCCTGGGGGAGCTTTAAAAAAAAGACAGTTTTTAAAACATATATATATTAAAATTAAGTCTCGATTCTGTTTTTCAATTCACACTACATCATAGCTTGTGTCTGTGAGTTTGATGCCACTTTCCGCTTTGTTAGCGATCAAACATGCAGCACATAATGTGTAACCTTGAACAAAAAGATGAGACTTGAGGCAATTAAATACTGAAAAGGGAGTTTTTTTTTTGTTTTGTTTTTTTTTTTGATGGTAGTTCCTTGAATGAGGACTAGTTCAGCAAAGGAACGTTGCAGAATAGTTATGTCTGTCTCAGGGGAAGCCCAGTTAAAATAGCGTCAGGTGTAATACGATGTTCTGGTGCTTTATTTCAGGTTAAGTGTCCTTTGGGCACATCACATGCCTGTCAGGTTACTGTTAAAGCCCATTTTGTCCTCCCTTAGTCAGCTAAATAACAGCTGATCCTCTACTACTACCATTGATTAGTCAGTGACCCTTGACTGTTTTTTTTTTGAAGCAACTGCACTCTAGAGTGAACTCCCCCAGTCTGACTGTCACCAAAAGCAACCAAACAAGCAATGCCACTTAGGGGGCAGCCTTACCTCTCACCGGTGTTTAATCCACTTTCTTCCTTGTTTTTCCTTCTCATTCCTCTAATTTCTCTACCTACGATTTTCTCTCTCTCTGTCTCTTTCTGCTCCACTTTTTCTATTCCTCTGCCTCTTTTTATCTGTATCTTTTGGGCCATGCCTATGCCAGGTGACCATCTCAGTGGATGGTATACTGACCACCACTGGTTATACGCAGGAAGATTACACCATGCTGGGCTCAGATGACTTCTTCTATATTGGAGGGAGCCCCAACACTGCCGATCTGCCTGGATCTCCAGTCAGCAACAACTTCATGGGCTGCCTTAAAGATGTGAGTGTCACAGTGGGGTCGGTTCGGCTGTATACACCCGATTGAACATGCAAACCGTGTGTTTACGCTTTATCTCCTTGCCTGAGGCTGGTAGGTTCCTTACTTTGGAAACAATCCAGATTGCACCATCCTGTGGTGTTTGATCAATTTCAAATACAGTATCACACCTCACTTTGTTGGAGCATGTGAACGTGTGTGCAATTTCAGCCGTCACTTACCGATAACAAGACAAACTAAATCATAAATACAAACTTGGTGAGAACGCACAACATGTTCAACTGTGGTATAGCATCATCCTCACACACGCTCACACAAACACATTTTTGTTGACTCTGACACAGTCACATGATAATCAACACTGCGCAGATATAACTCCCATATGTGAGAGCAGGAGGTGTCAGACATACAGTTTCCTGAATTTCAAGTGTTTATTTCCTCCGTGCTTCCTCACTCTCTGCCTTACAATAGTACAGAGTATCCACAACCACTCGGATGACAAAAAGTGGGAAGAATTTTAATTATTATTTATAGCAATGCAAGCACAAATTAATAGATATGTAGAGGACACTTGACTTATAAAACTTTATTTCTTCAACTTAAAAAAAAAAAACTCTTTTATTTTGACCAGGGCTTTAATTCACTGCTTAACAAGCTGTCAAGAGGACCAATCAGAGCTTAAAGTCTTATGCCCTTGTAAATGTAATGACTTGTATAGAGGCGACACAACATGGTGCCATTGCATTTCCTCATAAAACCACACTGATTGAATAAGTAATTACTTTTGCCATCACTTTTAATGGATCGCACAGTAATCGTCCCATCTCTAACTTAATTATGCCTGTGGAATTACATTTTCATTATTTGGGTTGCTATCTGAAGGATCCCTAGTGGGTCTTAAACTTTTCAAGGCGTTTAACTATCTTCTTTCTCATCAAGACACAAGGCTGGATTTACAGTCAGCGTACAGCCTGAGCACAGGGAGGGGTGGGGGATGGGGGTGGGGGCGGGGGTTGAACGGTTGGAAACCGTGACAATGATGAGAGCTAACAACTACAAATAGAGGTGAAAGCAAAGAGGCAGTGTTGTCAAAGAGCCAGAAATAGAACGTTAGAACAGATGGTTAGAGTGGAGAACATATAAGAGTTTGTTTGACTTATAGACTTGAATAGACACCAATAGGTAGCTAAGTAAGAGCAGGTGGTGCTGGTTTAAAAAAATAAATAAATCCCCAAACTGAATATATAGCAAATTAAACAGAGATAATGTTTTATGGAATAATAAAGCATTTGCAACATGCACTGCAAAGTACTAAATATGAGAAGAGGAAAGTGAACAAGATCATTTTAGGGTAAAGGGGAGATGTAGTTGACAGAGAAGGGAACAGGTTCTGGACAAAACTCGTGAAGGAAGTACGTTTACTACTGTATTCAAGTTGGACCTTCTGCCGAGGGCTTCAGTTTTCATTTGGGAGCTTGGGTTGTGGTTGGTATTGAAAACCATTTGTCGAGTAACTTCAGAAGTCTGGGTATTTTTGTGACCCTTTTCCCTTAAAATAATCCATTTGAAACTGCATAACAGAGGCACGGAGGTGTGTTTGCGAACTAGAAAGTGTTTCTAAAGGGTCACTTGTTATTTTGAAGTCTTCTGAGCTGAGTTTATTCACGTGTGGTCGAGCTCTAATGACTACATTAGCTGAACTGGGCCAGAAAGGTAACTATGGAAGAAAGGCACGGCGAAAACGTGCAAGGAGAATAACCGAGAGTGCCAGGTGGAGGAGTAGTGGCTGTGCAGTAAAGCAGAGAGTGAGTGGTTGGAGGACGGACAGTGGTGTTTTTCATCTTGTGCTAGTTCAGTGACACAGCTTGGATTATCAGTGGTGTTATGGTCTGGGCCGAGGCTTTCATGCCGCCACCATGGTCAAATGCCTTTGATACGCTTCGCCAGCCCCCTCCAGGCAGCCAACATTTCAAGGAAGAGCACAGCAGAAGAAGTGTAAAAAGACACCAAAAGAGGCAGTGAAGCCCTGTAAAAAAAAATAAAATAAAAAAAATAAATAAAAAATTGTGTGTGGGGGTGGGTGGGTGGGTGTCTGTGTTCAAAGTCACCCTTATGCTATGATCATACACTGTGTGCCGTATCTAGGTTTCCTAGGCTCCAATTCTGAGTGGTGGTGTGTGAAATCAGGTCTCTGTGCTCTTCAGCCCCCAAGTCTTGTTTTCAGAGATTCCTCTGTTCTTCTGTACATCACCATCTGTCTCTCCACTGCAGCCTCCACCTCTCCATCTCTCTCTGAGACAGTGACCTTGGTTTATGCCTATTTCACACCCCTCCCTCCATTTCTCTCTTCTTGCCCTCCTGCTTATCTTCTTCACTCGCCCCACCTCTCTCATCACTTCCCTACACCTCTCTCTGCCTCTCATCTTCCCTTTCTCGAGGGCAGTTTTGTGTAATTAAGTCCATGGTAGCGCTGTTGGTACGCCAGGTTTGCCATCCTGACAGCCAAATTAAAAATTGATTTCTTCGACTGATTCCTTGCGCTGGATGAATGCTCCAGCCCTCCTCTGTGCCCTCACCCTCTTTCACTCTCTCCCCCTTTCTGCCCTCCCAACTTCATATTGATGCTTTACCTCTTCGACTTCCACTTCCTCCTAGCCTCACCTTTGTTGCTTGATAAAATCTGCTGGAGTTACCTATCTGCCCCCCCCCCCACTTACATTCTTAATAGCAAAAGTCACATTTATTTGGTACTGTGGTTTGTTGGAAGGTCAAAGTGGATGAGCTGTCAGTTATTGTCAGTAAAATATTCAGAAAAAAATATTTGATAGATCACACAATATTGGCATCTTCAAGTACTGATTAGTGTCTTGTCTTTGAATGTATTGCTTTTATGTATTGCTATTATCTTTTTAATGGCAGGCGCAAACAATGTGTTTTGTGATATGCTATATATATATATATATATATATATATATATATAATGTTGAGCATGCTCTGTGTGTGTCTGTGTTCTGTTGACCCTCAGAGTTTTGGATTTGCAGACTTTCTCAATGACAGATCAATCACCCCTGAGGAAGGCCTTGGCCTTGTGTTTGTCATACCATTAGAAGTCTGAGAAAAGCATGTTAAGCAAGTTAAAAATCCATGTCAGGGACACACAGATTCTGATTTTTGAAGGATCACAAGCAAAAAATACCCTGACACTCCGCTACTCAAAGCAATGAATTCAGAAAGTCAAAAAGTTATGATCAAATCAAAAGAGGACAAATACTCTGCTCCATATTTGAACGTTTTACAGGAGTCTGGCAGTTTGCTCATTAGAAAATCACTGCTAACATTGAAAAAGATAGCCATGTTGATTTTTATTACCTAAACAGGTAATAATATGAACAAGACGTACACAATGTACATGCTGAGCCTACAAACACATTTAATTCGAACCTGCTGGCCCTGACTGAGTGCAGATCATGTGAGTCTTTTGCTTTGCAAAGCACAAATTACGTAATAAACCTTTCAAAGTGGGTCCTGCATGTCTCACACACCGGTGCTCCCAGGCTTCCCTCTGATACCCTCACTGTGCTCAGATTTGTCGTTCACCACCATTTTCTCCTGTCTCGCCTAGAGTGCTTAACACTTTTCCCTCGCAGTCTCCCACCTTATTTTGTGTTGTACTATTTGCTTTCATTGTGCCCCTGGCAACTCCTCTCCATTTATTTGTGTTCTTTTGCTGGGGACACACTGGAGGACTTACGAGACTGTGAAAAGATATCTTTTTATATGCTTAGTGACCAGCTAACACAGCATATTCTTGTCTTGCCCTTGTTGAATTGAACATATCATTCTGCAAGCTGGATTTGGGCACAGTTACAGCTGATATTGGAGCAAGATAATTCTGGATCTCTGTATTAATGGACTGGCTTTCTCAAGGAAAGTCATTTCTTAACTGCTTTTAAAAACAGTTCTGTCTAAGGTCCAACCAAAAGAGAATGTAACACACATCCAAAATGGCTGACACAAAGTCAAAATCAATGTATTCTGCTATATATTTCTTCAGCCATGCTTTACTGCATACTGTAAGGTTAGGTTACGGTAAGTTAGGTTTGCATATACATGCATTGAGGTAGTGAAGAGTACAGACCAGGCTGCATATTTCTGACCAGGTTCAAAATGTGCAATCTAAAGTGCATGTCAATACTTAAACCATTAACTATTTACTCTATGTAACCAGGTTAGTCTAGTGTTTATTGTTCTGATTGGTTACATATTGGATTGAACAAAATCCTCCTGACTTGTCTTGATATCAATGACTTGCAGTAAAATAGAAGAGCACTGGTAATTTATTCAATTCAACTTTATTTATATAGCGCCAATTTACAACAAAGTCATCTCAAGGCACTTTACAGAATAAAGTCTAGACTACACAAGTATGTAGAAGCAACCCAACAAATCCCCCTGGAGCAAGCCCTAGGCAACAGTGGAGAGGAAAAACTCCCTTTAATGGGAGGAACCTCCAGCAGAACCAGGCTCAGGGTGGGCGGCCATCTGCCTTGACCGGATGGGGTGAGTGGAAAGTGAAGAGAGAAAAGAAAAGAGCAACAAAAGCAACAACAAAACAACAACAAAAAGCAACAACAAAACATTATACAGGTTGGTAGGACACAAAATTAATAGCATGCAGTGGTGACAAATAAATGTATAGAGAAAAAGAGGAGGGGAGCTCATTGCACTTGCAGGAGTCCCCCAACACTCTAAACCTATAGTGTCTTAAGTAGGAGCTAGTTCAGGTTGAGTGACCAGCTTTAACCATAAGCTTTATCAAAAAGGAAGGTTTTAAGCCTAGTCTTAAAAGTAGAGATGGTGTCTGTCCCCCGAATCTGGATTGGTAGGTGGTTCCACAGGAGAGGAGCTTGATAGCTAAAGGCTCTGCCTCCCATTCTAATTTTGCAAACTCTGGGAACCACAAGTAGGCCTGCATTCTGGGATCGAAGTGGTCTAATCCGGCGATACAGAACTATGAGATCTTTTAAATATGATGGAGCTTGACCATTAAGAGTTTTGTATGTAAGAAGGAGGGTTTTGAATTCTATTCTACATTTTATGGGAAGCAAATGGAGAGAAGCTAGTGAAGATGAAATATGATCTCTCTTCCCTAATCCAGTTAGCACTGGTTGATTTAAGGTGCTCTGCTTAGCTGCATGTGTGTGCGAGGTGCTCAGCTCTCACGTAAACAGCAGCCAACAGAGAGAAAAAAGGGAAAAAAGAAACAAGCTAGAAATGAGTAGTAGTTACAGAAAACTCTAGGTTACAAGTTGGTAGTTTGCTGTATGGCAAAAGAATCTGATGATCTCATGTACATAATTATAAATAGTTTGATTTGGGAATCAAACGGGAGACTTCTGGCACAGCATGTTCCCAGCTTTGTTTTCTGACTCATCTTTTCCTCACATGCTGTATCATCGTTTGATCAATGCACACATATGAAACAAGGTTATATGTATTTGTAGAAATGGAGCAGCATAGTTAGCCAAAATTAAATATCTTAAAATAAATATAAATTCTCTGTCCTCCCACTGCCTTTTCTCTCGTTCACCTACCCCTCTCTTTTTCTAACACCTTAAGCCAGGCAAGCTTACACTATATTAGCTGCCAGTTTTCACATTATCATGGCTAATTACCAGGACTAATCTCTGCTAATGACGACATTATGAGGTGTACAGTACATGTGGCAGCGTGGCCAATGTAGGAGATAACCAAAAGAAGCTTAAGTTCAAGAATAACCCAGCGTATGTGTTCTTGTGATTCATTCTGTGCCTGTGTGTAGGTGCTGTGTTTGACAGAGAGGAGGAGGTAGAAGGAGAGAGAGTGCATACATGGGAAAAATAGGTGAGAATTGAAGGCATCTGAAAGAGATACCGTGAAAGACTATGAGGAATGACAGCGGCAGTCTGGTGAAATTACCAGTCAAAAACCAATTCAGTGAACCACATCACACTGGATAAGCCTTTCCGTGATGCAAATATGAAAACCGGCCGATGTCAACAAAAGAGAAGAGTGGCTTTTTTTTTTTTTTTCTGTTTGCATTCCATAGTAGTTTGGCAGAATAATCAAATTAACTATGACTACTCCAGAAGTCATAGTTGAGGATTTGTTTCTTAAAATTGTGCAAATTTATGCTTTGCACCCATTCATTTGAAATTAAGTTGATGGTGTTTTTAGACTAAAAGAAATGAAGCATATGAGGAAAAGAACAAACTGTTCAAAATACCAATAACCAGTATCGGAAACAAACATTACAAAATAGAATTTTTTTCTTATCAATTAGACCCTTTTAAAATGTTTAAACCGTTTTGGAATCGAAAAACGGGACGGATAAGAACGGGAACGGATAAACCAAAACCAAAACCAAAATCAGAATTTAGAAACTTCAAACAAAACCCAATCCTAGCAGGATATGTAGCTAACATGTACTCAAATAAAATACAGTTGAGAGCAAAACTTTAGCAGTGCAATCTTTAAAAAAAGTAGGGCAATTAGAAAAAATTACAAAATACTGTTTTGAGATAAAAAAAATTAATAATTTCACACCAGAACAAATTGAAATAAAACCTTTTTTTCATTTAAAAAACTTTTTCTTTTGTTTGCTTTTGCTCTCTCTCCCCCCAGCTTTTCTCTCGGTTCACAGAGAAATGTATGCTCATTTTGAATTTGATGACAGAAATAAACGGCCGAGACAGGGCATGTTTACAAGATTTTGCCTTTTCTTCCTCTTCAGCTGCTTTATTTTTGAAAGAAGAATTGGAAACGGAATTTTTAATTCTGACTGCTAAAAGTCCAGGACAGTTTCCCACTTTACCTCAGTCCATTCTAAATGGGTTCAGGCCCAGAGAATGTGGCAGTGTCTCTGGATGTTCTCAATATTTAGTTGTTTCTTTGTGGCTGTTTCCACTGCAGAACAAAGATTGCCACCATTCACATTATTTGTTTAAGGTCTTGAGCATTGTGCGTAGATGTGTCCAAATTCATTAAAGATATTGTAATTGTAAATCATAGATGGTTAAACCCCCATTCTCTGCAATTTTACGCTGAGAAAAATGATGTTGAACACACATTTTTATTTTCCTTTTGAACATCTCAGCTTCTCTGGGATGTTGTTTTTATACCCAATCATGACATGTAGCAGAATGACAATTGGTTTCAATTGGTAACAGCTAACTTAAAAAATACATTACAAATACAATATTTTGGAATCATAAATTTAATTTTTCTTTGAATAGAGCTTGGTGTTTTACAGTTTCTGTTTGACAGGCTGAAGCCTGATAACACTGATGTGGCCACGCTTTTTGTTACACTCTGAACACAATAGGCAGGAAGCAATTCTGTGTCTTTGCTCAGAGAAAGTTCAACAGAACACGTGGGCTTCAGGGATGAAACCTGAGACTACAATAACAACAATCTCCGTAAACGCATACACTACCTGCCACATAAGCGGAAAACAAATCTACAATCATAGAGAGAGATTGTTTTTCCCCTATTACCTGTCAGTGAGTGTGTGTAGTTGTGTAAGAGAGCATGAAAGTTCTACAATGTGGAGAAAAAAGTTGTAGACAAAGACCTCAGCAGCTTCACGCTATTACCACGAGGATGCCCCATTAAAACAATCTACAGAGTGTTCACCAAATAAAAGCAACACTAAAACTATGACAGAAAAGGATAATTTACTTTGCCTTTAGCATTTAATCCATTATGAATGCTCACAGTGAGGCACAGACACACACTTGAAGCTGAAACAATAGTCTTTTTTTTTTTTTTTGTTAAAGGCTGTCTGAGACATTTGCATTAATGCTGTAGGCAACATTCCCTTGTCCCCGCATTCGGATATCCCCTGGAACCTTTTAATTTTTCTTGCATTTCTTCCTTTTTTTTCTCCATTTGTACCAACATTTCTGGGCTTCCTGTTTTGTAGAAAAACAAACAGTTTGTACACTTTATGGATTTGACCAGGAGTTAGGAGTTTCTAAAGCGGTGATACACACCCACACATCAGTGAAATCGATGAAAGCATGCCCTGGGCAACACAGTGGCCCCTTGAGTGGTTGCTCAGCCTTTTCAAAGACTTCAAAGTGTGAAGGATTTCCTTACCAAATCATGGACCATCAGTAAACTGAGCACTCATCTGACCTAAATTTCTTGTTAAGGTATTGGTTAAAGCAGCTCCTCTAGTAAGTGCTATTGATTTTGTTTCCTCGCTGCTGTTCAAGAGAAACTCGTGTATTTCATTCCTGTTTTGATCCATCAGATCAAAACTCCATGCAGACTGGATTTTTAAGCAGCCACTAAAACTGACATTTGAAATTAATTTAGGCAATTAGGATGCATCTGCAGGGACTCTGTCCTGAGGACAGGATATTCTCGTCTGCAACTGCGTTTTGTTGTCAGCCTAAAAAAATCGACCAAACAAAATGTATTTGCCATATTTGAATGTAGAGATGCATCACCACTGCTATGTTACCTATAAATACTGCATAACCTTGCATGTATATGGTCTTTGTTCTGTTCCCCAGGTGGTGTACAAGAACAATGACTTTAAGCTGGAGCTGTCACGACTTGCCATCGAGCGCGACCAAAAAATCACCTTGAACGGTGACTTGGTTTTCCGCTGTGAGGACGTGGCAGCTCTAGATCCAGTCACCTTTGAGACCCCCGAGTCCTACATTTCCCTGCCTAAGTGGAACACCAAGAAGACTGGGTCTATCTCCTTTGACTTTCGCACCACAGAGCCCAGCGGCCTGCTACTGTTCAGCCACGGCCGCCCTCAGGGACCCAAAGAGCAGAAGCCCGGTAGGGAGCTGAAGACTGATTACTTTGCCATGGAGCTGCTGGACGGGTATTTGTACCTACTGATTGATATGGGTTCTGGGAAAACAAAGCTGAAGGCCAGCAACAAGAAGGTCAATGATGGGGAATGGTGCCACGTGGATTTCCAGAGGGAAGGAAGGAAAGGTGAGGGGGCTTCAACCATGTGTTATGTTGACGTTGACAGATTATCAAGATTTGTTGTTAGATGAATGATTACTTACCTTTATTCAAATTTTGTGGATGATCCAGCAGTTTTTATTTTATTTATTTTCACCACTTGACTTCTGGGTCTGTTTACCTTAGTGCATAATGCTTACAAAAATAAAGACAGCTGATTGGATGGATTCACTAGAATAGGACTTTTTGAAAAAACTAATGTTTCACAAATGGGTCATTCACAGTTAAAATGTCCAGCTGTCCAGCTGCAGCTATTGCTAGTCCAATAATGCCCAAGCTAACTTAAGAAATATCGACTATTAATGATGCATTTAGTTGTATTTTTTTTAATGTAAATTTGTTTTGCATACTTACCTGTTGCGTATTAATGCCTCTGTCTGCACGAGGGTACAACAGGAGTATGTGTGTGGTATCTGATGAATGAGCTATAGGTGGGCAAGCTCCTTGGACATTATAACTCCCCTTAATGGCATCTTATAATGAGGAAGGGTGTGAATCTGGTTGTGTGTGTGTGTGCGCACATGTGATCTCACTGCTGCTCCTGCTGTAATTGGCTTTTAATAGAAAATTAAGACGGAGTCGTTAATCAAAGAAAGAGAGAGGGCCTTTGTTTCACCCACTCCCTGCTGCATTCTGCTTCCCTTCTCCTCCATTTAGCCTATTACAGACACATTAGGCACACACAGAAAGACAGACATTCTCTCGCTCGCGCACACACACACATTCTGCGCTGTCATCTATTTTCCCTGCTTTTTATCTGTCCCTCTGTCTGGGCTCATAAGACGGTCAGCATCATCAAGTTACTTACTTGTCCACTCATGCACTTGACCTCCCACCCTATTACTGACCTAACCAGGCCGCACAAGTCCTTAATCACTTGTGCCGTCTCTTAAATTTGTTAAAATAAACTTAATATCAATTTATCACTTTTTCGGACAAAGGGCCAGCTCAGATGCAGAAGATAAACATTACACATAGGAAGCCCCACGTTTGTAGCTACTCTTAGAAATGATTTATTTTTCCATTTTAATATCCGGTGTTAACATTGTCCGTTTTTGTTTGCCGGTCTGTCTTTTAGGATCTATCTCAGTCAACAGCCGCAGCATGCCCTTTAGCTCCCCAGAGGGCAGTGAAATCCTGGACCTGGATAGCGATATGTACCTAGGCGGGCTGCCCGAGTCGAAGTCAGACCTCATCCTGCCGCCAGAGGTTTGGACAGCACTACTCAACTATGGCTACGTGGGATGCGTTCGTGACCTCTTCATTGATGGCAAGAGCCGTGACGTCCGCCGTCTGGCTGAGATCCAGAGTGCACTGGGTGTCAGCAGTTTCTGTACCCGTGAGCTTCAGAAACGCTGCAGCAGTGCCCCGTGTGGTAATGGAGGTCTATGCAAAGAGGGCTGGAATCGGTACATCTGTGACTGCACTGGCACTGGATACCTGGGTACTAACTGTGAGATAGGTAAGGAAGATGAAGGTGAAAAGAAGGGTGGAAGGACCAACAGTGTGTGTTCAATACTACACATCCGTGTAAAATACCACTGCATCACTTGACACACTCATTGGCAAAATAACCTTTCTTAGAGTTGAGTAAAAACAAAAAAAAAAAATATTATTTCTTAGAATTAAGACAGCACCCACAAGAGTATAGTACCAACTGCAAAGGGAATTACCCATCGTCCCTACGTGAAACAATAACAAGCTGATAAATCTTTATATTTTTCCTCTGGATCCATTAAAACCAGAGCAAGAGAATCAAGGGACTGGGTGGCATCAGGGCCCACTGGCTAGGGTGGAGAAATGTGGGGACGCTGATGCTGAAGTGCCGAGAGGCTGGCAGCAGTATGGCAGAGCAGCCAGGCCTACTGCTGCCATCTGTGCCAGACATGCAAACCCAGGTGGCGCATACGCCACAACTACGCAAGGTGAACTAGTCAAATAGCACCACACACGTACCCGCACCCGATTCATCCCAATTACTTGGATGCACCTTGCTTCACGCTTTGTCTGTGGGGGTGAGTGAGCCATGACAGCATGTGATTTTGAGGGACGAGGCAGGTAATGAGGGAAGGAGAGACAGGATTCAAATCGGGACAGTGGAGGTAAAGAATGAAATGTCTTCATTTTGAAGCGTGATATTTTCATGTCTTTGGTTGGACAAGTGACAGATGTGGCTTCAATGATTCTCTTCTGCCATCTAGTGGAGCTTTGTGTTACTGCTAATCTGTTGCAAAGGGCAGTTTTCAATAACCAGTCTCATATTTCTCTGTGTCAGTACACTGAGTGCATAGATTAACAGAGTGTACAGACAATCAATGATATTGACTAGAGGAAGAAAACCCAAAGGATATTACTCGATTCCTCCACAGCCACTCAAAATGAAACACATTGGTGATGTTTTGTACTTGGTTGGGAGCAATGGTGAATATTGTTGGAGAAGTATTGATTGTTTTGATTGACAGAATAGTTTAATGCCACATTTTTTTTCATATAACACTTACAACTGATATAAATCTACTCGTTTTGATGTCATTTAAATGTGTTTAACCACTCAATCGACTCCTTGGTTCCCATTGTCAGAGGCAACGGTGCTCAGTTACGACGGCAGCATGTACCTGAAGATCATCATGGCGATCACCATGCACACAGAGGCTGAGGATGTGGCGCTGCGCTTCATGTCTCAGCGGGCATACGGTCTTCTCATGGCCACCACCTCCAAGGAGTCAGCAGACACCCTACGGCTGGAGCTGGATGGAGGCCGTGTCAAACTCACTGTGAACCTCGGTAGGTCACCGTCATTCATAGTGTATGTCCCTGCTAACTTGTCCCTTACCATTCCCTGTCTCATCATCTTCACACTGTATTTCAGCATTATTATTACTGCTGAACTGAAAACAGTGGTTGAAATGTTGAGTTTCACACCATATATATATATATATATATATATATATATATATATACATATATATATATGTATATTTATATATTTTTTTACCATTATCAGATCGTTGGTGAAAAAGCTTCCTTTTGGTCCCTCAGTTAAGTCAGATTTGTTATTGCTAAAGGTTAATTTCATTTCATGTTTACAGTAAGCTAACAACTAAAACTACCAATTGGTTTAAGCCAGGAATACCAATGGTCCTGAGTATAGCTTATTTGAGAAAACTGAGGAACAAATCCAGAAACTTCTCCACCACAAACTGAACTGAAGAAGTGCTTGCTGCAGGGAAAAAAAAACTCAAATCACTACGTAAAGGCATCCCCACTCATTTTGTTCCCAAGTGGAGCCGCCCTGCAGTCATTTCTGTTCCATTTTCCCCTGGTACCACCCCATTCCATCTACGCCCATCGTGTCCCTTTTATTCCCTGTGAAGACCCATAGCTACTCCTCCTATATTAAAAAGCTCCATCTCTACCCGAACGTGGCCCGACCCTAAGGTTTAACTTGAACAGCTGTCTCCAGAAGCTTCAAGGTGGCCTTGCCCCTGTCTTGCTCTTCCTCGTGGTTCTGCTCCATTCTCTTTTTTGTGGACTTAGCTGAAGGGCTGGCTGGCTTCACTCCTGCCCAGCAGCAGTGTTAAGAGGAGATAGGAATTCACATAAAAGTAATTACAGATGAGTTCAAAGAAGCGGGTGATGTAAAGAGGTCTGAAAGGCAAGGTTAGTGGGGAAAAGGTCATTGAAATAGTAGAGAGAGGGTTGTAAAATGGATGGTTTTATAAAGGGGGGGGGGGGTGCATTCCTTCTAACAACTAGCTGTAGGAATGCGGACGCTTTGGCTTATTAATATTTTATTGCAATTGATATTAGCACTCTGGGCAACATAGATATGACCTTCCAGCTCTGGACACTCGGCGTCCTGGTCATTTGGAGGAACAGACTTTCTACAGTGAAACAGGAAGAGCATGACAGACATGCACCACGAAAAACGTGAGTTGAGTTTTGGCCACCACGAAGACAGAAACTGGAGCAGTGGGATAAATAAAGGAGGCCATTCCAATTTTTTATTTATTTTTTTACCCTTTTCGATCTCCTTCTCATTCTGCCTCCGTTTCCTCTGTCTCTTTCTGTCTTGCTTTCTCGCTCTGCCTCTCTCTGTGTCTCCATCTCTCTCTCTTTTTCTGCCATTCATTCGACACCGCATCTGGCCAACACTCAGACGATGGAACTTTTCATCCCTTCAACGGCTTGTATGTCTGCGGCCCTCGGATCAAACAGTCAGAGAGATCAGCTCACAGCTGTAGTTGCATAAAAGTGATCGCACTTGGACTTACTGAAGTTAGAGCTTCATCTTAAACCTGCTCCCAGCTCCCCAACCACACACACTTGTGGCCAGGGGCTAAATCCATAAATGAATCTGCATATGAATGTCATTCGTCTGCTTTAAGTGACACCACCGAAAGTCTGACTGTTGACTGACATTAAAGCTGTGCTGAGGAATTACACAGCTCCTCTGCACGGAAAAGAATTAAAGTTTAAAGTGAAATGCATCCTATAATCTGCAGAGAATGCTCACTATCTGTTAAGGCTTTAATCCTGGTTAAGATAATGTTTTACCACAAATGGACAAATTTAGTCCTAATGACATTAATTTAATTTGTGATAAAACCTGTTCAGGTTAGATTTAGCTGGCACTGTGCCAGTCAGTCACTCTTACCGCTGATGATGATGACTGACGCATTATGTAAAGAAGTTAAAGCTTTTGCATTTTTTCAAACATTCGCTTAAACATATTTCCTGTGCCTGATTATAATACAGTCATATGTAATATATTATATTTTCCCTTGTTGGATTTGTTTTACCCACCACATACAAGAGTAATGCTGGTCCCTGACTGTTTGTGTCCACTATTCTGTTGCGGTTGACAGCTCGAGACCACAACCCAACCACACTGCCACATGCACATGTAACATGCAGCCACTACATGGGGCAAAAAAGATATACATTATTTTCCAGAAATGTCAATTTTGTTGGGCATAATAATGTGATACTGCACCTTCATAATACATAATAGAAGCATCTGTTTTCTTCCTCCCATGAGGAGTCAAAAGTCAGAGATTTATTCACAGTGCACGTTTTCTCAAAACACGGCTTGTGAAATTAGGACACTTCTCGCTGTGTTTCTGACACCACTTGTTGCAAATAGTACACAGCAGGGTGTCATTTCCTGCGGTTTGTGTGCACTAGGCATGAGGTGGCTGGGATGTGCAGATCACCCTTTCTTGTCATTTACACTGTTGGGTTTCTCATACCCAAAGTGCTGCAGAAGGCAAGTGCGTCGGAAATTGCCAGGCAAAGGGGTTTAGGCTAAAAAGTACCAGACATTGCATTTAGTCTAATGTTAACACCACACATGCGGTGGAACAAAAAGCATAATGTTCGCCTACAACCATTGTCGAGGAAACAACTTATTTTAGTCTCAGCAGTTTCGATTCCAGTATTTTGTGAAGTTGAGATAATCATAGTAGATATGACTCGACTAATGAAGTTAATCATAATCACCTATTGCAACCTTGATACATTGTTGTACAGCAGCACACAGTTTGCTTTATGATGTGGTTGCTGACAACATTTCGTTTTAGTACGAATTGGTAAAATGGAAAACAAAATTACACTTATTCTAAGTCTGACATTACTGTAAGTCTTGCCTTCTGCTGTGTTTTGGGGGGATCAGGTGGAAAGAGGGATGGATGATGGGCTTGATGGAGGAAAAGGGTGATCCTGACTCAGAGCCTGTCCCCGGATGGTGGCCCCAGATCAATGCTTGGTTGTCTGCAGAATGTACCTTGAAGGATGTAAAATGTATTTTTTTTTTCTCTTTATTCTTCCTCCTCTTTCTTTCTGTCTCTTTCTTTCTTCTTTTTTTATTTGATCTCACCATTTCGCTCTCTCTCCCGCCAGATTGTATCAGGATAGACTGTAGCCTCAGTAAGTGGTTCTATCCATTTTTCTGACTAAAATGTATGTCTATCTTATCTTGATTCTGTGCAGTGGCCCTTTTCTGCTTTCTGACTTCATGCTGAGTGACACGTCTCCTATTCTTTTGTTTTTTTTTGTCTTACTTATCTCATTTATTTTTCACTTTTTTCTTATCTTGAGTAAGCATTGGCTGAATATTTTTCTATTCCGTGCATTTTTTTTCTGCCACTGCCATTTTTTTTTCATCCTGATTCATTTCTATGTCTTCTCCCACCTCTTTATGCAATGCATGATCTAAGTTCTGCTTTTCTTCTTTTCATAACTTCTGTCACTTTAATTTCCCCTTTTCTGTCAGAGATTTAATTAATGTTTCACTTGCATAATTATCAGGATTTCATCCTACAATCCTCAATAGTGAAAAATTATTTCGTTGCCTCCACCATGCTTATTACCCATTCTATTCATTTTCCTGTCAACCTTCTCCAACAACACATTCAGAAAAGGGCAACTTGACACTCCCCTGTTGGATGCTCCAATTTTCTATTATGCAGTGCTGAGCCTTGGCTCCACTCGGCTGCACACACAGGTGTTGCTTGTTTTCTATGTGGGACAAACTGTAGTTTTGGCCCCCAGAAAGCTAATTGCTTATCCACCGAGAGACGGCACCACCTGCTGCGTGCTTGTTTTCGGAGAAAGCCAATGTTTTTCTGCCCCATTTCTGACAGAATGATAGCAAACTGTTATTTCTATCATGGCCACTGACAATTGAGCAACTGGCCCACAGGTAGGTTCTGCCAGCCACGGTGACAAAAATGGAGAAAACCTCATGTTTGCCACAGTGTTTGAATGTCTGTGTGTATGCTAATCAGCTTTCATCTGTAGTTGTGTGAAGATGGGGCTTGACTCTTATTAATCACTAAACGCAACCAAGGAGGTCGTAGTTAGTAGTTAGCTTTTTTTATTTCCTTTTCTTCTCCACCAAATGTTTTTTGGGGAAATTACCTTTGCTACTTACCTGAGTTCGCTGTCAAAAGGAAAAGGTGTGTACAAAGACCAGGGTTTGTCTTTGACAACAAGCTGGGATTAAAAAAAAAAAAATGTTTATATTACTGTTATGAAGTTGTGGTGCTGGTAGAATGTAAGGAACAAGTGGAATGTGCTTCTGCGGGGTCAGTTTTCTGTCAGACATACTTGTATTTAAAACTGGCTCTTTCATGTTTCATAACTCTACTGTACGTAGTGTGTGCGTATATTTTAAATGCACACAGATTATGTCAGATTTCTTTGGAGTGTAATCTAAAATCTTCAAATGCCTCTGCTAGGCACGAACATGGCCTAAGGTCCAGGACAAATTGCATCACTTAGGATGTGTGGAACCACTGGCATAGCACACATTCAAACAATGCTAAGGAATTGTCCATGTCCCTCATTGACCACTAGATGTCAGACAAGCACTGGGAATGTTGTGTGATCGCCTTGAAGAACAGAGAAGATGGAGACTGAATTTGTACTACAATCCACATACTGAAACCATAGGCTAGTTGGAACTGACTTGGATTCTACATTTTTGTGAAGCGTGTTTTAGGATTGTTGAGGTCATTGCACCTTTGCATGTTCCGATGTGAGTAATGGTTTGTATTCAGAAACAGCTGATCTTCACATGTTTGGACTTCATGATGCCCGTCTTTCCTCATAGAGCTACCGTTAAAGTGAAAGGACTGCATTTTTAGTCAGGAATATTCCACTTAACCATTTAGATTTTTTTGGTTGACTAAGCGACCTTGTACAACGGTGCCCTGCTTTCATGGACACTCAGTCGCACAAGACACCATATAAATGATTCCAATATATGAGGATGCAAGTGTATAAAGGAGTGTGGGAGAGGGAGGTCACCCAGAAAAAAAGAGAATGGGTGCAAACCAGGCAGAGCTGCACACAACATTTTTTTTAAATACCTTGACATCTCCCATTTGATTCCTCCTCCAGAGCCATATGGTAAAGCCTTGGATTTGAGTGAGGGCACAGGCTTATTTATGCAAATATGTTTTGCTGTTTACATTTAATTAGGCTAACAGGAAAAAGAACCTTAGCAGGCATAGAAGTGTTATCAATGTGAGACAAAATGTAATTTCATTTATCTTCTGCACTCACTTAAACAACCATTAAGTGCTACAATAACAGAAAGTATATTAAAATAAAGGTTTTATTCAAAATATCAAACAAGAATACAATCGCATTACTGTAAATACAACCCCAATTCAAAAAAAGTTGGGATGAATAAAAACAGAATGCAATGATTTGCAAATCTCATCAAGCCATATTTGATTCACAATAGAACATAAACAACATATCAGATGTTTAAACTGAGACAATTTTATTTCACTTTGAATTTGATGGCAGCAACACATCTCAAAAAAGTTAGAACAGGGGCAACGAAAGGCTGGATATGTATTTTTTTCAAGTTCTATTATGAATAAAATATGGGATGATGACATTTGCAAATCACTGCATTCTGTTACGTTTTACAAATCATCCCAACATTTTTTGAGTTGGGGTTTTCCATACAAACTTGTATGTACAGCTGGTCCCTTCAGAGGTCGCCACAGCGGAACGCGTTCCGCACGTTGATTTGGCACGAGTTTTTACGCTAGATGCCCTTCCTGCCGCAACCCTCCCATTATTTTTATCCGGGCTTGGGTCTGGCACCAGACTGGCACCCTTGGCGACTGGGCGGGGCCACACCTGGTAGGGGGGATTCGAAACTGCAGCCACCAGGCCACTAAAATTTAAATACCAACAGGCAAAGCATTTTATTGTCTACTGTACGATGTGTAGTTTCTAACAATTATTAGGTTTGTAGGTTAACTACATGTACTGTACGCGTCCGCACATTAGTGTTCATGTGTGGCCTGTGTTGATTGGTAGCATCTAATACTAGTGCTGCTGCTACTACTGTTAAACCTGTGGTACCACACTACACGAAATCAACTATGTTTTTATTGCAATATATTGTGACCCTGCTCTCCTGTCTAATGGAACTAAATATGATATGGAGCAGAGTTGTAGCCCTGAGCACCAGTCGGGTCAGTGTGTCAGGCTGATAGTATCGGTTTTGAAGCCTGCCTTTCTGCAGCCAGCAGCACCTTCCCTTAGCACTAGACGAGATAAGACTTGGCATGACATATGTGGCACAAACAGTCTGACTGCTAATGTCATACTCTTTGGCCTGTCCACCTACAAGTCATAAAGAAGGGAGGCCTTAAAGCTAATTCACCTCTAGCTTTAATTACTGTTATTTTATAGTAATCAAATGAAATCGAGCATTCTATTGCATGTCAAGGACACGCTGGTGTGTTGGCTGGGGTTTGACCCTATAGACTTTCACGTCCCAACCTGACGCTCTACCCACTTGCTCTCTCATCAAGAATTACATACATTTATGGATTAAAAAGAGTTTAACTTGTTTGCTTTCTGTTACTTAAATATGAATTAAACTCAACAATTTTTGATTTCTCCAGATGCACACACTAAAACAAGCTCTAAAAACAAATCACAAGAGGTTACAAATTCCCTATGTTGAGTGACATTTAAGGGCTGCGCTCCATTTTGGTTAAAAAAATGAAATGTTGTGGACAACATTTCAACTTGGATCAAGACTCTTCTTTCTTGGTTATTTAGATAAATCCATAGATTATTCATAATTTTTAAATTTCCTAAACATGCAAAATAAATAGCCTAAAAATTGAAAACTGCAAGATTTATACAGTTAAACCTTATCATGGCATTTGTTGTAAGCTCAGCAGGGCGAGGTGATATCTTTTGAAGGACTTGTCATATGACATGACACATCTGTAATTATGTTTTGTTTGGTTTGGTTTACAAGCTGCCTTCATGGTCCCTGCAAGACACAAACTGTCGTATCGCCATGTGATATAGCAACTTTCATCGTTCATGTTCACACAGAGGCTCTCTCTAAATCTAAAATGTGGATGGCCCAATAATTCAAAATCGAGCTGCTCGTTTGAGTTTATAAAAACAACAAGAAACTGCAGTGTTAAAGCAATTGCAATAGGCAAACCAAGATAGGGAAATCAATTCATTTGGAAGCGTGCACAAAATCCTATTGATTTTCATTTAGTAATTACTAAATGCCTCAGTGTATGTTTCCAGTGACCTACTCCTTTTGCCATAATTGAGAGATTTTCCAGATAAGTACATTTAGAGCCACATTTTTAGCTTCATTTTTAACAGTTTCACAGTCAGAAGAGTAAGAACAACGCACTGATGACTAATGGTACCAGGAGATGAGTACAGTTTTGTGCTATGATGTCACCGTATCGTGCACACCCACATACGCAGATGCACATATATGCATACACACATTAACAGATGCATGCGTCACTTGACACATTTTGTGGTTGGAAAAATGAAAGTGAGAGTTCATATAGCGCCGTAATCTTTTACACACTGCTGATACAGTACATGTGTTCAGAGAAACCAGGTGTCAAGTACGTTTTAAATTTGAATGAATCATTTGTTCAGTTTAATTTTTATTGAATTGGCTTCTTATCTGCTGCCACAGCTCTTTCTCGCTTGTCTCCAAGCAGATGGCTCACTTTCTAAGCGAAGCCCAAATATTGAATTTAAATGAGTTTTCAATCGCTCACTTATATCATGAGTCATCATGCCGTATCTCAGCCAAATAGATGTCAAAGATGGATTTGCAGTAGGCACTAAAAGTTGCCCTCAGCATGCACAACATCCTACAGTTTGTGAAGTTTAAGTATGTGTCAGAGTTAGACTGTATAAAATTTGTTTTGGTGATGCTTGGATTGGAATTTGATTTTTAAGGCAATTTAATGCTCCAGTGGAGGATTTCCCTTTTTATTTAATGTTCATTTTATCCTCCAGAAACTTCAGGCCAAATGTAACGCAATGAGCCAATAGGGGTCTTTAATTAACGCAGTGCCTTAGATCTTTGCACCTCTCAGATTTTATTTGATAAAAATAGATTTTTGTTTAAAGCAATCATCTCACTCAGCGATGGATCGGAGCAATTCATTTCACATTTCTCAGTAGTTAACAGGTTTAGATATAATTAACAAGTGTCCACCCAAAACCAGTACACTGTTCCGCACTAGTGAGAACGCATAGAGTATGCAAATAAGTGAGATATTTGAAACCTTCTTGGTAGTTGTCTAGAAATCACGTGCTTTTTAAACTGAAATCACGTTTATAAGATGGGGAAAAAAACATGTTCCCTGTATATCAATACTCGCTCTGGGTTTGTAACCTTGTTTAATTTACATGCATCTTACTGCATTGGAATGTCCAAAAATGCATTTGTTTTGAGAATGTCCATGCTTTGTCAGCTGTATGCAGACATGGACAAAATTGTTGGTACCCTTTTATGAAACAAGATGGAACTGCAATTTTGTGTTTCTTAAAAAAAAAAAAATAATAATTTATATTCATGAAAAATTTCAATCATATCTGTATTGTACGTACACATCTGCTAGTGTTAACACTGAAGTCTACTGTGACCTCTGGCTGTCACTATCATATTGTTAATACCATGTTAAAAAATGGCTTTTGACTGAGATCAGCATTTGTCTAAATGTCACACAGCCAAGACCAGCCTCTTTGGAATATAACAAAGTTTGAATGCAAAAATATGTAGTTGGTAAATGCTATATGTATTATGAATATTACTGTAATTAAATGGACTTAGTTTAAAACCCATTTCCTCAGTTTGAAGAATATAATTCAAGATTGTATTAACACTTTTAATGATGATCAGATGCCCTGATCTGTGTTTCTGACCATTAATCACCAACACCTGAAATAACTTTGTCGTCATTTCTAAAATTGATATTCGTAACCAAGTGTTACTGAGCATGTCCGATGTAGGATGATGCCAAACGTCACACAGGAGCTTATTCATCTTATGGTATTATACAGCATTTGATTTCTAACATTTATACACATATATTCCATAAAAAAATAACATTTTTGTTGGTTTTTAAGATCAACTCATAGACACAAACCTCCCCCCCCAAACACACACATACATGCACATAATTGCACAAATGAGCCATAGAACTGTTACTGCAAGGACTCACAAATGAAAGGGCAGTTGTCTAGCTGAAGGACATGCTGCGAAGGAGATGGACCATGCTTGTATGATAGCTACTGACCTTGCAAAGCTTAGTCTTATATCATTTACTTTGCTATTTCAAAGCAATGTTCTATTTCAATTCGGTGTTCAGCAGCCTAGACATTTCAGCAACTACCTCACTGTCAAAGGGTCTTTCTTTGGTGCTGAATCTGAAGGGAAGAGAAGTTGAAGTACTAGGGAGAGATGGTGAAGAAATCTAAACTGACAGAGCGGAGCAGTTGGATTGTGAGTGGAAAAATACTCGGTAAGGTCATTGACAGGTGAATGGAGGAGGTGGGGGGGCTGGTGGTTCAGTGGCAGAGCTTGGGCTGGGATGCAGAGGGCCGCAGGTTCAAATACCACACCACCAGGCGTGGCCCCACCCAGCCACCAAGGACAACCTTGGTTCCGGTCCTGAGCTTGGATAAAAATGGGAGGCTAGCGGCAGGATGGGCATCCGGAGTAAAAACTCATCCCAAATCCACGTGAAGATCACATTCCTCTGTGGCGACCCCCCCTTGAAAGGACAAGCCGAAATCTGTTGATCTTGTCAGGTGAATGACTAGAAAAGGGAAGAGTAATATGTAACACTGAGCGAATCAAGAAAATCTAACCGGGGTGGCAAAGTGCTTTGTAGTTTTATTTCCCTCACCTTCCCTCTCTTTTAATCAATCTGCTCACTAGACCTAACTAAGTGAGGATATCACCTTCCTACCCTTGTTGTCTAATACAAATTGTCCACATCTGTTCACCTCTGGCTACTGGTGTTTTGGTCACAGTTTGGTCTCTTTAAATTAGAGGGCAGACCAAGAAACTGCCGCTTGCTCAGGTGTTGGAAACCAACCAGTTTAAAAGAACCGTGTCTTCCTTCTTTGTCTGCTGAACAGCTTGTGGAGCATGTTGGAGAGAAAGGTGACAGGCTTTCAGGTTTCACAGCTAAGTGGTCGATGCTGTCTCTATCACTGAAGTACTTAAACATATCCTATCCAACTGGTACCTGTGTAGTGGCCAGTTAGATTTTTTTTAACTAGAATAATTCTTTCAAAATCTTGTTTACTGAGTAAAGGTTGCATTAGGTCTAATTTGTTGAAATGCACATGCTCTGTCTATGTTAACACGTATATACTCACCAAAACTCAATATGTCTAGGCACCTGGGGAACTTGGAATAACTATTTAGTTACGGAAACAAGTGCAGAAGTGCAAAAGATCTTTAAGGTATGAATAAGGTACAAAGGTACAAGCTCCTTTTGCATCTGTTTTTCACATAATTACAAAACATATGTGGAAACACACTCAGCACAGTTGTCAAAACTGATCAGATCATAGATAGTAATAGAAGACAGGCTCCTTGTGTTAAATTGGAATGTGGCTTTCTCACTGGCACAGCCTCAGTCCATGGCGTTCTTTTAAATGCTGCATGGCACCAGTGATGGGTTAGATGTGGACTCATTACACAGACCCTAATGAGAGAACCGGCAGCAGCCTGGAGCTGTCGAAACCTATACTGCCTTGCAGGAATGATGACTATCCCATGGGACCATACCTTCCTGCCACAGCATGTTGGGGAAAGCGGTTCAAATCATAAATCATTACTCACCAAGACCTTTTTTTTTTTTCTAGAATGTCTTGGAGAGATGTGTGAACAGTGGGAGGAAACAGAAACAATAAGATGAAGGAAACCGATAAGAAGCAGGTGGTGGAGGTCAACAATGAAAAAGGAAAATAAGGAGAGAGGGTGTGGATGACAGTATGACAGGCAGCAAGGGTTTAGGCTCTAAAAATTAATAATATACAATTCAATTTGCACTTCTTGAAATCAACCTGCTGTATTTTCAACATCTTCTTGACTCAAAAAACGGCGGCAGACATCTGCAATTCTAGAAGCTAGCAACGGCAGTTATCTGGCCGTGGATGCTGAAGCACCACCGCAGCCCTCGCACACAAGGGCGAGAACAGTGGGAAATAGAAAGTCTGTGGCCCCAGATTGCAGACAGTGAATACAAATTGCATGTGTGCGGGTAAGAATCACACACATTTTGCCTCAGAGAAGGGGAAAGGTAGATGCACTCCTGTGCAAGTGTATACACACAGGCACAGGCTGCCTTATCTCTGTAATTGGCTTAAGGGGTCAGAGTGGCAGCCGTAGATAATCATTGCTGGGGGTCATAATCTGTTTGCTTCTCCCTCCCTTTCCTCGTATTCATCTTCTCTCTTCAGCCCCTCCCTCGCCCTTGTAACCACATGCATGCATTCAGCACACCTTCAAGCAGAAGGTTTTTTGAAGGTAACTATTGGATGTGGACAGCAAGCAATGTTGTCCTCAGGTGACTGACAGACCCCCCACTTACTGCTTTGCAATCCTTCCTATGTTCCCACACAAATACGAAGTATTGACAAAGGGATAACTTGAGATATAGTTTGCTATAACAAGAAATTGAGAAGAGGGAAGCGTGAAAAGAGTTATAGATAGAGTAGGGTCTTGATGTAGATGTCTCTTTGCATTTTTTTTTGCATTTGCTGGCCCCCTTGCAGAAACACACCCGGCCTGTCATTAGATCCGCAGCGATAGGCCTGCACTCCTTCTAGATAGAGAACATGATACTTTAAGATAGGAGCCAAATTGCATTATCATCAAAAGTCTTCAGTGATAACTCTGTAGAGCAAAGTAAATCCTGTCTCCTGCCATAGAAACCATATCAACTTCCATGGGGTTATGTAACTGTTGATACTATCTGCCTTTGCCCTTAACAGAAATATAACAAGTCCACATGGGTCACTTGCCTCCGTCGAAGAACCCTCAGCCCAATAACCACATTCCACAGCGGTAGAAAAGTCATTTCTACTTCCATTCCCACATATCGATGTGTCTATAATAACCATTTGGCAAATGATGCTGCAATGCCGTCTGCACAGTGCCTGAGGAAAAAAATGTACCAAGATATAAAAAAAAAAAAAACACTCTATGCACACGTATAATGTATATGTATTCGCCTGTGTGGCAAAACTTACTTTCCACTTTAGCCATTGCTTGGCTCATTTTTAAACAAGACACTTCAGAATCTGAAAGTCAATGAAGGCAGTTAACACAGTTACTGGTCATGAATCATAAAATGGCACCCCTGGGTCTCTGAGTAAGACATCATTTGCATAGTCCTTCCTCTGTAAATTCAATTTAATCCACGTATATAAGAAACAGCTCAGGTTCCTGGCACTTTTTTTGTCACCCTTTATTGTCACTAGGACTTGTTAATACCGTTGAAATCCTTTTAAACCAGTGAACAAGTATTTGTTGGTGTGTACACGTTGAGCAAGTACATAATAAATTGTCATATGCAGCAGACTGTCAAATCTTACCTGCATTTGGCATATGGAAATAGATTTGTGTGCAATTGCATTACATTTTTGTTTTTGTTTTTCTATTGGAAAACCGTGGGTTTATTTAAGCAAAGTCAATATTATATATAATTAAATTGTTGAAAGCTGGTAACGCTTGTATCACTATCAACAGATTGAATTGTTGAAGTATACAGTATGTCCACAAGACTCCTCCAGAAAGGAGACACATTAGCTGACTTGTTTTGCAACCTTGCAGAACAAACAGTTCTGAAAACCTGTCATACATTCGATAGAGGCCAAGGAATATTGGGCCAGTAAAAAAAATGCAAGCAAGACAAGTATGGAACAATGCAACAGGACGAACAAACCAGAAAATAAAAGGTTAAAGAAGTTTGAGTTATTCTTCTTTCGTAAGATTTACACGACTCCACTGAATCTAGAATTGGTTGTAGACCTTTTATCCGAGATGTCCTTTATCTGAGATGTCCTAGCAGTGGACATAGCTTCTAGTCGCTTCATAGCTAGAAGGATCCCACTTCATATCCTCGACTGGATCCAGCCTGTATGTGTGGAGTTTACATGTTCTCTGTCTGTGTATGTCTCTTTGTGTTGGACCTGGGCTGGGCTGGCAACCTGTCCAAGGTGTAGCCTGCCTCTTAACTACTGACAGTGAAATGGGTTCCAACTGCCCCGTGACCCTGATCTGCATAAGTAGGTACAGATGATGGATGAACGTCTTTTTTATGAAGACAGTAAACTCTTACCATGACTTGTTGTCCACACATCACTCATTAGCTTTTTCACAGCTATAGTAAATGATGTTGCTTTGTATTGGTAAAGTTGCAGTTTGTCATTAAGACCCATCATGAATTGGGTGGTGTGTGTTGAACACAAACTAAATACATTACGACTGTGATGGGACATTTCTCCTACAACTCCTATTTCCGTGAAAATGAATGTTTTACCATGAGTAAGTCACAGTTTCAAATAATTCCTTGATCTTGTAACTTATTGGGTAAACTGTGATGACTAAATCTACCAGGTTTGTTCATGTATATGAGGGAACCATTATACTGGTGGGAAGCACTATGAATAAGTGTTCATTGAATTATTCTAATAGGTAACATATTTATTTCCAGTTTCTCACCCCTGTCCAACTCGAAAGATAAAGTAATATTAATCTATTGCAGGAACCATTAAAGTGTAAAAACCTCCGTCTGTGCCTAAAATCTAAGTTACCTACCATGTCCGAATAGGTTGCTTGTCCCTACACTGTCCTATGACCCACAGAGCCACTGAAATAGTGCTGCATTGTAGAGAGGCTGGCATCTGATGAAATTGCACACATTTCCGCACAACAAAATAACTTGCAATGGAGTCAAAGTGGTGGCCAGTTTCTCATCCAATGTATTTGTTCGAAATACTCAACAACAGGAGGTTGTAACTGTGCAAGGACAGCGTGTTGGTCAGGGTTAAGCACAGCAATTTCAAAGTTAGGTGTAGGTACTCATTAAAAATGCTTAGTGTTATTAAACAGGTTGCCATTTGCCTTAAAAATCACTGCTTCTGCAACACCACATTAACATCACATGAATGGTTGCAGCAACGATAGAAGCGGTTTCATGCTGGACTCAAACTTTTGGTCTACTTTGGGAAAGTCCTGTCTTTTATGAGTCATCAAGCCAGCCATCATGGGGCAACCTCTGAGCCGGTCCCAAGCCCGGACAAAAATAGGAGGGTTGCGACTGAAGGGACAAGCCATAAACCAAATTTGATACAAAAATAATTTAGCTAAATTAGTAATGATATGATATAGTATATCAATTTTATTTGAACTTAAGTCTGTTTGTGATGCTAAGTTTACTCATTGGCTACACTTAACTACAGTTTTTGAAATATTTCTATTTTCTGTTTTCAAGGAATGTACTATTCACTACCCTATATTTATTTGACAACTTTAGTTACTTTTCAAATGTCTCATTTGATGGTACAGTTGATGTCAATATAATTTTTTTCAGGCTGTTGTAAAGGTAGTTTTTAAGTAAGTAGAATATCTGAATACTTCTACCACAGGTGTTTTGGACGTGAAAAAAACGTCAGTTAAAGCAGCAAATGGGCCTAATAAAAAAATTCCGGAATAAAAAAACATGAAAATTAGATCAAAAATAAACATTGGGCACTTGTGCACTGTACTGTGTCAACCTGCTGCTTCACGTGGAAGCTAATTCCTATGTGAATAGCAGCATTACTTGTGAAACCTGAGGCTGTACATCTGTATTTGTTAATGTTTACATCCCTAGAAAGGTAGTTTACTGACTGACTTTGCTTCTTTATTGCCACCAAGCCTCTATGGTGCAATGTGCACACATACTATAAAATGCAGCACTTCAGTTGAATATATCACTTCTAACAGTTTACAGCAATTCCCCAAATTATCCACACTGCGAGATATTGCCTCTCTTTCACACGGGAATCTAGTAATGATTATATGTATTGGAGGCTTACACCAAATGGTATAAAACCGAATGAATAAACATTCAATACCTGCTTAATATATGTACATTTGGAAACATACCCTGCTCTCCAACATTCACAAATGACTCATGTTTGGACTTTGTTTTATAAAGGCAGTAATACATTGTTTCCTTTACTATAGTTTTGTAAAGAAATATAACATGATAATAATATCATAAGTCCTGTTTGCATTTTAAAAAGGATGTGAGAAATGCTATTTAGCGCATAGCATCCTTAATCTCCCATTACTGTGGTTAGTGTAGGAGAGTGATGGCAGGGAGGGCTTTGGCGTCCTCGACCTGTGGCCCTGCCGTCCAGACACCGGTTGACTGGAGTAATCAAGTGTGAAGGTTGTGAGGAGCAAACAGCCATTAACCTCGCAAACACAGGCTATCATTGCAGTCTACAGAGGACACACTGTCACACTGTCTGTGTGTGAACGAGACTGCCAGGGCTGGTGAATATAGGATTGTGTGTGTCCTTTATTGCTGTTTGATGGTTAGAGTGTGTGCAATTGTGACTGTGTCTAATAGGAAGTGTGTAAGTGCGTGGTGCGTGTCTGCAGCAAGGGCTGCCTTCAGTTGGGTAAAAAGGATTCTGTCTGTGTACAGTCTGAGTGTGTGCAATGATGTGTGCAACCTGTGACTTAAAGGCCTGGACAACAGTCGTTGCTGTGTTCTTTTATATTCTTCGAATGGCTCTTGTTCACAGCTCTCTGAGGTCATTCAATGGCAACTTTATTGGGTTAAGGTCTGGGCTCTGACTTGGTTATCCACAAGTAGGGATTTCATGGTTCGAAGTCATTCAAAACTACAGTGGATTTACCTGGAAGTTTTGGGTCTTTGTGCAGCTAACCGACCTTAATGTTGTGTATAGACACATATTTGATGCAATTTATAAATAAATGCCTCGTAAGGAACAATGATAAACTTTGGAAAAAGTAATTTATTTATTTTCCCTTAATGATGGCGAGTCCGGGGCCAGAGGCAGCAAAGTCCTAAATAATGATTGTCCCTTTTGCTAAATGTGGACTTAGATCACAATCATGGTTTGATTCTTCTTCTTCTTTTCCTTTGGGCTGCTCCCTTTCAGGTGTCTCCACAGCGAATCATGTGCCTCCATCTAACCCTGTCCTCTGCATCCTCTTCTCTCACACCAACTAACTTCATGTCCTCTCTCACTACATCCACAAATCTCCTCTTTGGTCTTCCTCTAGACCTCCTGCCTGGCAGCTCCAACCTCAGCATCCATCTGTCTTACTGCAGCTAACCTTCATTCCTCTGTTTTCCAGAGCAGAACTCCACCTCTCTAGATTTTCCTCCACATGCTCTCACTACAAGTCACAATGTCATCTACAAACATCATAGTCCACGGAGATTCCTGTCTAACCTCATCTGTCAGTCTGTCCATCACCAGAGCAAACCAGAAGGGGCTCAGAGCTAATCCTTGATGCAGACCCACCTCCACCTTGAACTCCTCTGTCACACCTACAACACCTCACCACGGTCTTACAGCTCTCATACATGTCCTGCACCACTCTAACATACTTCTCTGCCGCTCCAGACGTCCTCATACAATACCACAGCTCCTCTCTCTGCACCCTGTCATACGCTTTTTCTAAATCTACAAAGACACAATGCAACTCCCTCTGACCTTCTCTGTGCTTCTCCATCAGCATCCTCAAAGCAAATACTGCATCTGTTGGACTCTTTCTAGACATGAAACCATATTGCTGCTCACAAATGTTTGACCTCTGCCCTTAGCCGAGCTTCCGCTACTCTTTCCCACAACTTCATAGTTTGGCTCATCAGCTTCATTCCTCTGTAGTTGCCACAGCTCTGCACATCTCCCTTGTTCTTGAAAATCAAGTTGTGATTTGGTGTGGAAGTCATAATTCGCATGTTTATTTGGCATGTGTTTTACGCCAGATGCCCTTCCTGACACAACCCTTCCCAGACTTGGGACTGGCACAAGAAGACGCTGGGTCCTGCCCCCTTGTGGTTGCATTTTGATTCTGCAGTTGTGCTATTCTTGTAAATGGTAATTTCAGAATGTTTGTTTTTCTTCTGAGCGAAGTTCAACACTTACAGTAAGGTTTTAGTGACAGATTAAGTTTAGAATAAATTGTGTTTGTTCAGAAATACAACTTAGACGTTTATATAACCACACATGAAGACACATTTGCATAGAGGTGCTAGTAATTCCGAGAGGTTCCAAAAGGGTTTTGTGACACTGTATACTCTGGCCACGGATGCCACACTGTCCTTCTATCCAATGTGATCTCAGCACACATTTCCATATGGCAGTACAGTATTGCTCTGTTTGGCATGCCCAGGCCTGTGACCGCCTGTTTGACACGCCACTGTGTCGGCTGGTGTGATGCCATGCTGAACAAACCCATCTGCTCCAGGCCAGGCTGGCACAGGGGAGAATTCATCGGATTCAAGCATGAGAAAAGGGGCACAGGACCTGGGGCTTGGTGGGGCATGGCATCCAAAAAATCTCCTGAACTACTGCCTGCAAAATGGACCAGAGCATAAACAAGGGTGTGATGGAGTGCGGGGGTAAATATGCTTATGAAAAGTCCCCCTTACTAGCTGTTGACTTGTTAACTCCACTTGTTAACTGCTGGAAGCCTGTTTTATGTAAATTCATTCTGCACATTATGCATAATCAGCATGGTTTTAAAAAGTGCGCTTCAGTTCCTGTCTGAAAATGTATCAACAATTTTTTCTGGTCAGTGACAGCTAAATTATTGTCATTTAAAAAAAGAGTCTAAACATTCAGATTTTTAAATTTGTTGTTTTTAGGCCTTTGCTGTCAAGAGACACATTTGGTATTTTATACTGTATTTGCATTTAGCACAATTGAATGTGTTTTTTTGTGGAATTTAAGGCTCATGTGATTCCAATTAATGTGTAGTGCAATCATTATGATTGGGTATATTATAGTTAGGATTAATGTGAGGTTAAGATTGTAGGGAATTACGTAGGTATGGTAATGCCACCAAAAATAGATCAAGATACTTTTAACAACTATGTACATGCGCACGTGTGTGAAAGCATATGAGTAATTTTCAATTGGGGTATGTTATGAGTGTGCGTTTCAGAACTCTTAAGGGGTTCTTGTCAGTGATGGAATGACATGTATATTTATAGGATTTATTCATTTGGGTGGAAGGAGAACATCCAGCCATTTGAACCTAAGGCGTCATGTAGTGAGGCTCTTTGAAAAAAAATCAATATCAAGTCAAGCGGATTCAGAGAGGATGCAGCTGAGGAAGGTTTTTCAAGAGCAAAGACACAGTACCTGGGCTCGTTTGGTTGTTTGTGAATTTTCAGCAAAGCTGTGATTAAAAGGTGTGTGTAGATGCATTGCTGCAGATTAATTTCAGGGTAAAGGGGAACAAGTAGAGATAGAAAAGGAGATGACTGTAAGAGGTAGTGTGAGGGGAGATGGAGGCGTTCCCCTTCATTACCGACACTAAGGAGCCATGCCAGGAGCACAGATGGCAGAGGAGAGAAGGGGCATTAGGTTGGCACATAAACTGCAACACACACTCAAACAGCACATACATTCACACACTCAAGCTGGCATTAAACAAAAAAAAAAAAAAAAATGTAAATCCACAGAAAGTCCTCAAAGCTCAGTATGTTTTCTCAATAAGTGTGATATACATCACAGGTAAAACAAACACGTACTCACATACAGTGGATATTGTCGACATTATCACCTGCTGACACAAACACACTCGCGCACACACGTGCCATCAAGCGTTCCCATAGCGTTCCTGTGCCGGTTTCTTGGCCAGGACACCAGCCATGCAGGCATGCTGACGCTGCATCCTTCTCTTTATGTTTTGGCCGTCTCACTTTCTCTAACAAACACACATGCAGAATGTAATTATTTTATTTTTGTAATAGCTGTGAACACACAATGTGTCTTAACCGTCACAACTACCTCACAATCTAAAATCTAGAAACTTTTTCACAAAATGGAATAAATTGTGATCTGTTGTTGGGACTTTACACTGACTTACATTTCCTGAAGTCTTATCCTATAATGAATCTTCACCTAAATCTAACCTAGCAAGAATTTTGAATCTTATCACTCTGTTGTTTAATAATTTAAGTGGTGGGGATGAGCATCGGGTCCCCAGAAGGGCATTTAACCTCTCAATGTGAGTAACACATGGTGCACACACACCCAGGCCGGTCATTACGTTTTTACCACTTCACCACTATAACCACGAACTAAATTCCAACTTTAGCCTCAACTATCAGAAATAAATGCTTCCATTCTCTTTCGTCTTTATTCACTTGGTCTGTACTTACACACACGCACAACGCCCAACGGTTTGGTTAGGAGAACTGGCCTGTTTGCATGGTAGGAAAGCAGGGCAGCGTGGTTGTGCGTAGGAGATGTGCATGCTCTGTTGTGCACGGCGTGTACTGTTCTCGGCTAAGTCCAAGAGAGTGGCAAGCTCTCACACACTTTCTCGCACGCACACGGACTTACACACACCTCCCACAAATGTAGGAAGCAAGAAAACCACGTTGCCTGAGTTCATAGCCTACAGTACTTACATGTACAGTACACCTAAGAAACACCTACATCCTGACTCTTGGAAAAAATGTGGTTACTTTGTTACGTGTAAATCCATCTTAGAAAACAAGATTTAATTAATTAAAAAAAAAAAAATTATCAGTGCACTTTAACTCCTCTCAAGCTGGTTCAAAACTTACCTGCTGCATTGAAAATGTGAGTTAACTGGGTGAAGTTATCCATCCATTAATTAGAATGGTTTATCCCGTTCATGGTTGAAGTGGGCCGGACCCTTTCCCAGCTTAGCAAGAGACAGGGGACACTCTGTGGACAGGTCGCCAGTCTATCTCAGGGGCCAACACAGAGAGACATACAGGGACAGACAACCGTTTCCGCACACATTCACGCTCACATTTCGCACCTGCTGGCAATTTGAAGTCACCGATAACCAAACGATCATGTCCTCGGACTGTCCCACAGCCTCACAGCTAGAAAGCCCCCCGTTCAAATGACTGTGAGTCCCCCAATAAGCTGCTGGTTTATCTGCTTCTTATTATAGTTAGCGACAGTGTTGTTGGTATTAACACCTTCATATATTTGGACCAGTGTCTTAAATGATATAATCTGGCTTTGTTTAACGAAAGCGACAAAGATAAGTGACTCCTCTGCGCTGACATTATGGAAAGTTGGAATTGTGCCAGGTTAGGGTGTGCCAGCGTGGAGTTCGTAAGGATTTAGTGATTTTGTTTGCTTTCCACCAGGCCAAGTCTGTTGTTTTCTTGATGGAGTGTGGAGAGGAAAAGCAGATTCTGCAACTGAGGTGTTTTTATACTGATTTTATTTTAATTAATTTAAGTCAATCCATAACTTGCTGCAAAGTCGCTCTTA
Organism: Channa argus; assembly: GCF_033026475.1. NCBI lineage: Eukaryota > Metazoa > Chordata > Actinopteri > Anabantiformes > Channidae > Channa > Channa argus. The sequence continues at coordinate 23,905,876 of NC_090208.1, forward strand.
CTTTGGCACTTCTAGGCCACCTTGTGGCCTTTTTCCCTAGTATAGTTGCTAATGAAATTGTTGTTTTGATTGTTTTTTCAATAAAGCGAGAGGTTAATAAGTCAGTGAGGGAAACTGTTTGTTTGTGGGGGTTGTTGGAATCATTAAAAACAGCTTTTCATTTTATCTGTTCGTCTAATGAATGAGAGTGGGATATTATTTCAACTTTGAAAATGATCTTCTTTTTTTTTGCCAGAGGGGCATAATGGACGGTGAAAGTTCTGAAAGCCCAAGGGAAATATTATTATCTAAATGACTAATGTTGCCGGTGTGGAGTGGAATGGGGGGAATTTTGAGCTGCCGGATCCCAGGCATCCTTGGTAATTGGTAATAGTTGATTTGTTACAGTTTATTGTGTAATTGGAAATCATGGAAAATATGTTAACGATACTTGCTGTGTTTTAGTCCTCAGTCACAGCAAACAAAGAAAATAGAAATAAAAAGTGTTTTTTAGTGATTAGTGAAACAACATTTTGAATCCATTAGCATTAGTGTTTTTTTTTTTCATATTACTGTTGATGATGAGCCTTATTCTAAAATCTTTTTTCAAGTTATTTTTGCCCAGTATTTTCTCATGTTTTATTCATGAACCATACTGTATGTGATTAAACCGCATAATTAGAAAACAGATCATGAATTGAATGTCACATTCAATAAACTGCCTTTCATACAGTTAAATATCTGAACTAACCACAATTTTCGTATGATCCAGATAATATATTTGAAAGGGTTTTTTTTTTTGTGTACTGTAGATGTGTTCTACGAGATGGATGCACCACGGGATTGCGTGAGATCTGTCACCTGGTAGTGAACTGTTAATCATAAACATGAATACGTCTTAAATACATTCCGCATATACACATATCCCCAACTTTCATTTTCTTGCTAAGCAGCAATTGGATTGAAACGTCCTTTTCTCTCCCTTTATTTTCCTTATGAATCCACAAAGAATCCAAGCATTACAATTCCCCCCCGCTTAGCATTTAGTCTTTCCGGTTGCATTTTTTATGCTCATCTAGTGCTCGGCATGAAAAATCCATTTCCACTCATCTGGTATCCTCCCTCATCTCTGCATTTTCTTATTTCTCTTTCTCCTCCCCTTCCTCAATCTCTCTCCCGCTCTCTTACATGTCCTCTTTTTGATGACACTCCTTATCAGCATCCTCTCTGTTTCCTCAGAGTGGGGCTGCTGAGCCGAGAATGAAACACTGGGGAGTGTGGTTCTTTCTTGAGCCCATTTTAATTGGACTCCAGTCCACTGTTATATTTTCTTTTCTCTCATGGGTGCTTGCAAGTGTGCGTGTGCGGAAGCACGAATGTGTGTGGCTTTGCAGAAGTCTGTGACCTTAGAAACCCAGAGCACTAGCTGCTCATAATTATGTTCTCTTCCACAGAATTTGAATCACATAGCTTGAACTGGCATCCTCTACTGTACCCAGTACTTGAGTATGGCAGGTTTTGTCAAACCTTGTACAGGATAGTATGATGCAGTTGTACAAAGTTAATTACTATTATGGAACACAGTTCACAAAGAGACTCCGATTCTCAGTTTGCGTTACAATGAAACAAAATGGCAAAAATGACATATTCAGGACACTACACTGTTACATAATAGTTTTCTGTTCCTTTATTTTCTTCTGTGAATGCTGATATGGATATTTTACCGTGCTACATCTTAATGTACACAGCTTTTTTGCAAATCTAAAACTTCCTTTTTCAGAGCATTTCAGCCTCCAGTTGGAACCTCCAGATGTGCTTTTAGTCCAGAAGCAGACTTGCTTGCCAGGCACTGCCTGTGGCTTTGTTGTTTTGGCCACGGCATTGGTTAGCACTGATGGATACCCTTTGTCGGACTTCAAGCCCCTCCGGCCAGCATCAGACTTCACCACGCTTGTTAGCGTAACAACCATGTTGGGAAAGCTCACTCAGTGGCTCTCATCAGTTAGGGATGATTCCAAGTGTCAGTGGCGATATTCTCTAAACCACAGAATGTACTGTTTTATGCAGAATGCAACAGAAACAAAATAAAACATACCTGATAGCTTTGCTCTCCTTCCCCTATAGTCTGTGTTTTCCCTTGGAGTTGTGTGCCTATAACAAACAGAAGCATAATGAAAGAATTCCGTGTCTGCCAACATCACTTTGCCAGAAGCTTCTTTTTTATACGCATCAGCTTTGTTAGAGTTTACACATATTCATCAGTGGACTGGGAAACATCTGGACATAGGAGCCATACAGACAAACAAAACATTTGTCATCTTTCATTTCCTGATTGTCATATTAGAAATGTTGCCCACTAAACGCTGATGATCAGCTTCATACTCTCAAGTTGTTTTGATTAGAGTTTAGACATAATAATTATAACTGGGCTAAAGCACTCACTGCTGCTGCAGCAACCACACGGCCTGAATAGAGACTGATGGCACCAACCTGACAGCTTGTGTTTCATTCATCCCATTGCATTAATCAAGGTTGTTTACAATAAGAACATAGCAACCAATGATGGATGACTCCTGGTAATTATGCAACAGTCCAGCCCAACAGCATTGCACCTCTTGTGTTGGGTGCGTTAGTGCAGTCAGTGGAAATAATACACAATCCTGGCTATTAGTTCACAAATCCCCCTGACACCTCTTTGGTTCCCATGTGACACATTCAGAAAGTGCATGGAAAGGAAACAAAAGAGATGAAGAGACAGAAGCCTCTGTATATGTGATCTCAGCCCTTTGCCCTGTCAATCTCAAAAAAAAAAAGAGATGGCACAAAGTGGCAGGCGGAGAATTAATTGCATTTTAATAATGGCCACTTCTTCTGTCAGTTGAACCTGCATCTCACTTTGTTTTTCTAGCAATGAGTACTTCTGTCTGCCAGTGGCTGTATTAAAGGCTTAGCGGCTCATTCATCCCTGGGCCGCTAGCTCTTAGCTTTCTTGTTTGCCGTGTTACCTCGGCAGTCCAGTAAGTCTTTCTTCACGTCGCTGTCAGCCATGCAGCACAGTGAGCCAACACCAGGTGCTTCATCAAAGTGGGGTTTTGAGGCAATCACTGTTATTGTCCAACACTGATGCCACTATGGGGCCAACGCAGACAAAAGCCAAATTCTGTTTTATTTTATGGTCATAGCTGTGAACTTAGCAGAGCCTAAACTCTGACCCCTTCATCTACCCTCACAGACAAGAGAATGGCAGTAAACTTGCATTCCAACCTTTTCCTGTTCTTTTCCTCAAGTGTTGTTGTTACTGTGTGTCACACTTTGTCCCTACAACCTAATGGGTCCCTGGCTGCATTTTTACCGCCTTCTGCTCAGAACTTTTTGTTGCTTGGCTGGCCCAGTCAGAGCACCACATATATCCTTTGCCCCCAATTGTTAGTGGTATTATGGCCAAATGGCTCTTGCTGTGTGTGCAGCAGTGGCCCTTGCTCTCCAGTGGCCTGTGGCAGCCAAACCAAATAAATATTACATGGGGTCCATTATAAAGGGTAGCCTTTCCCATTCATTTGTACTGCACTGTACTCTTCTAACTTTTACGATCTTACATCAGCCAGCCAGCTCAGCTGTTGATGCACTTTAGGCTTAGGAGTTTGTAGGATTGTTTTTTTTTTTTTTGTCTTTATCTGATTTTGCACATCTCTCCATCCTTCCACATCTTTGTATCAGCCTTAGCTTTTCTTTCATCCACTGTTGTTCTCTTCACAGCAATATAAAACATTTTCCCTTAATATTCACTTAACAAATGGCGTCATCAAAAATTTCACATGGCCAAAGAGCAAACAACCCATGAAAAACACACACACACACATACATCAAGCAGGGCTATCAATTGATGTGACTGTTTTTTTTTTTTCTCCCTCTACACTAAATAATTTCACACACAACTTTAAAGGGACAATCACATTTCGTCTGGCTTCACTAAATCATCCACTCAAGCACCTGCTATAATAGGCTCAGGCTCCAGCCATCACAAAAGAGCCACTGACCCTGGAAGTGAGGTGGGATTTCTAATATTAGATCTGTAATAAACAAATCCTCAGTATTAATGGTGTGAGAAAGCTGGTCTCTTTTGATGTCATGCTTTCTTTATTTACCAGCCACAATGACACAATGGCCCTTGCTCCTACTCCACAGCTGCCTGAAAGCACGGAGGGTACAGGAGGTGGCCTAATGGAAGTGACTGGTCTCCTCTGGCATTCTGCTATTTTAGTCTGCCCTGCTGCCAATGAGGTGGAAGTCTCACCTCATTATATTGTTGTTTACTGAGTCTTCTCTCTGATCAGTGATTACTTTCACCTCTGTGCCATGACTCTGTTCATGCCCACCACAGCCAGGCTTTCCTTTACAGCTATGCCGACATACCTTTCCTCAGTTTTAACCCTTAAACAGACTTTGACATAGCTGTTACCCAGTGCCAGTCACTGACTTGACGGTTCTCATTATAGTGTATTGAAAGAAGACATTCATGACCGCTGTCTTAATTAGAATCCATTGTTTCTTTTGCTGTCACTATCGCTCACTGAGAATTTAACTCTTTAATAATTTAATCAGGATGCGCCGTTGGCAGAGTATGAAAAGCATTTTCACCACTTTGAAATGATGCTAAAGTAAATATGGCTATAATAAGTGTTTTGGCAACAGCGTATGCTGTCGTAAAACGCTGTCTCATTCGAGTGGTGGAGGTGAAACAACAGCAATGGAGGTCAAAAGGGAATAAGGTGTAGAGAGGTAAAAAGGAGGAAATAAGGTGTAGGGTGTTTTCAGGGATGAGCGGTTAAGCCGTCTGGTCTTCCCCATCATCTCCCAGTTATGGGGTGTGTAAGCAGAGTCATTGAGACACAAGATGTTCGGGGAAAGCAGGGCTCGGCTTCATAATACAGCCTTTTCAGCCATTGTTGGCTGTCTGTTGTTCTAATCTGCTTCTTGAGCTAGTTGTGACTTATTTGTCCTTTTGTCTCTGACATCCTGCTGCAACGCTGTGAGCAGCCGAGAATACATTGGATTTTACTGTCTGTCGGGCCGGATATATGTTCTACTTCATTACCATTGTACTTTGAGTGTGAATGTGTTTCACAAACATGCAGGTTTTCTCCACTTACTCTGCCACTTAACTCTGTGTGAACTGCGTGTGGATGCATGAGTAGGCGCACTCACTCCTCCTGCTGTGCTGTTTGTGATTTGGATTCCCCCCCCCTCCACTACAGGCAAAGGACCTGAGATACTGTTTGCGGGGCAGAAGCTGAACGACAACGAGTGGCACACAGTGAAGGTGGTGCGAAGAGGCAAGAGCCTGCAGCTGTCTGTGGATAATGTCACAGTGGAAGGTTAGTTGGGACTTAGAAGAACTCCTTTGTGGGACTAGTTAGTGTGAAAAATGTTACTTTATTCAGAGTAAATACTACCGATAACGATAAGTGTATGTAATGTAGACTGAGCAAGAAAGAGGAAGTGGGTTTTCAAACGTATATTTAATAGGAGTGAACAGTTGTGTACAACGTACTGAGGAACATGTTCTTTCCACCAGTAAGAAAATAACAACTGAAGAATGAAAGGTCAAGAAACCAGGTAGAGTCACAGGCACTCAGTATTGTGGCCTCAGGTGAAACGATGGCAGAGCAATAGATGAGAGTAGAGGTAAGGAAGGAAGGTGTGAGCTACATGAAGAGAAGAGAGTGGGCACGCTGAGTCCGGAAGCAAGGAATGACCCGGTGAAGCTCGAACTCGTCGAGCTGGCCAGGTTTCAGCAGTGAAGGCATTGTAACTGGCAGTATGCCCAGCGTATTACTCTGCATCTCTCAGTAAACACAGTTTGTTGAGCAGTAACAAGACATTTCCTGCAGTATTACGGTTGTAATATGTCCTTCACTACAGCTTTCAACAAACAAGTGCTGTATCTTATGCGGAGAAACCATATACAGTACACACACAGTGTTTGCCAAGTCACTCAAATCACTTTTAAGATCTAATAAGCATAATACACATATACCACAATTACTCATCATGAAATTATTACAATAGCTAAAATAAGAGTTTAATATGCTATAATATTATTAATTGTGTTCAACATACAATTTCCATAGAAATTACAAACTGCTCTGCAGCTATATGTGTTTTGGGTTAATGCAGTTTTTTTTCTCTATCCTCCAACGTTTCAGGCCAGATGACTGGTGCCCACACACGTCTTGAGTTCCACAACATTGAAACCGGCATCATGACAGAGCGACGTTTCATATCCGTGGTGCCCTCAAACTTCATTGGCCATCTCCAGGGCCTGAGCTTCAACGGTGTGCCATATTTAGACCAGTGTAAAAATGGGGACATTTCTTACTGCGAGCTGAACGCCCGCTTTGGCATGCGCCACATCATTGCAGATCCTGTGACGTTTCGAACGAAAGGCAGCTACTTAGCTTTAGCCACATTACAAGCTTACGCCTCAATGCACCTCTTCTTTCAGTTCAAGACCACCACGCCTGACGGCCTGATGCTTTTTAATTCTGGAGACGGAAGCGACTTCATTGTTGTGGAACTGGTGAAGGGGTGAGTTCATGTAATTTTAGTTACCTGCATGACCATAAATGTGAAATGCTAGCGTTTTATGCACCACATTTTTTTATTTCTTTTCCATAAACTCATTCAACCTCTGCCACAAAGTGGTGCTATTACTTTTCCTCCACTTCCATGACATTTTTTAGTCACTTTCTAAACTGCCATTGAAAGAAAACGTGAAAGCCCTGAGGCCCGCAGCTCATGTTGTGTCATGAACATCATGCATCGCCTTTTGGATTTTGCTGTAATCTTACTTTGGAGAAGCAATGCAGTCCATTTCTTGCAAAATAAAACCAACTGCACACTGTGTGTCTAACAGAGTCTGGTGAATTGCCAAATGATCGCCACACCAATTTAGAATGCAATCCTGAACTTCCATTAAAACTGTAACTGTTTTAACTCATAAAAACTCGTTAAAACAAAATAAAAAAACTTAAATGTAGTTTTTTTTTTTCAATGTGACACGGACCAGTAGGTCATTTTATGCTGCTGTGAATCAGGAGTGTTTGGGAGACAGTTACTTTATGTTTGTGAGGAATCTTAATCATCTTAAAAGCTCTTCTGCGAGCCCCACTCCGTTTTTTTTTTCTCCTTGTGTTTTGGTTATTTACATTACAATTGTCTGTATAGTGCATTTCCCAGATCGTATTTGGGTATTTGGTTTGATTCTTTTTTTTTTTTTAGCTCAAACCTGAACTAAACTCATTTGAATTGTTTATTGTGTCACCTTAAATTTTACTATCAGAAAGAGCCTTTGCCTTGAACCTCTTCCTCCTGTGCTCTATATTCGCCAATGTTACAACACAAAGCATGAGCTGCTTCTGCCACACAAAGACAAGAGGCTGCATAAAGGAATTGGAATTGGGGTAGAAAAAAAACAAAAACACACATACCTTGAATGAAACGAACACAATAGCCTTAACCCAAAACACAAAAGACAGCCATATTTTTGTGAAGGAGGGAACTGTGCCACTTTGTCTGCCTGTGGGCAAACAGAGGCTTTTAGACAAAAGCCGGTTTCTATATTTACATGTCAAACCGCTGAGTAAACAAAAGAAATCCCAAGCCTCATGTGCTTGTAGTATTATTTTTATAGAAATGTGCTCTTAGAGAACAGGACTTATTAGAAACAAGGTAGGAGAGTCAACTCCCCTACTTCATCTAAACAATTATAGTTGAGTGCTTTTGACTGTGATCAGTGTGTATCATTGAAACAAGGTCTATCAGAAAGTTTATGAGAAAATACAATTTCTTAAGTGAAGCCAAATAAGTATTATTGTCCTTGTTTTCTGAAAAGAAAAAGCTGTTAACCTTGACAAACACACTCACACACTCCTTTCTCTGTATGTTCTCACGAAGGTATGTTCACTACGTCTTTGATCTTGGCAACGGGCCGTCGCTGATGAAGGGCAATTCAGACAAGCCACTCAATGACAACCAATGGCACAATGTGGTGGTGTCCCGGGATGCGAACAACGTACATACGCTCAAGATTGACTCACGCACCGTTACTCAGCACTCCAATGGAGCCCGCAACTTGGACCTCAAAGGTAAAAAACCAAAAAAAAACCAAACATTGCTTGCTGTTAAAATATTGTTAATATAAAATTGCGATGTCATCCTTGGTTTGCCCCTTATGTCAGGTTGGAAGGTGGCCATGAACACATGTCAGCTCAAATCCATCTAAATCAGACTTACACAGTGGCTTTGCGAGTAGGTTCTCTATACACCCATTGGTTTTCTTAGTCAATGAGGAAGTCTCACTTATTGTAGTTTACTGCTGAATTTGTCTTGAAAAACATTTTAATTCTGACTAGAAATACACAAAGCCTACTTCTACCTCGGTAGAATGAATACATACTTTTTTCCCTTTGACATTGTTTCCTGAATTACAAGGTCGAGGATATATTAAGGTTGATGCCAAGTGTATGTGTGCTTGCCAAACAAGAGTAGATGGGTAAAATGAATCCTAACAAATGCCTGGCAGACATCTAGCCCATCCTCTTCCTCTTGAAAGACCGTCCCCTTTCATTCGGCAGATGTTGGCTTTACGGGAACAGGGCAATAACGGTGCAATATCCTTTGCCAGTCACTCCTAATGTGACCTAAATCCAGCATTGTAGACCAAGATGAAAAAGAATTGTTCCCAAAACAATGGCCGCTTGTCACTTCATCCTGTTTTTTGCTTTCACATACTTATTTCCACCGAAATGCCTCATCTGACTGGCAAAAAACAGTTTGACTGGGTACACTTGACTTTTACCTGCAATGCGATGACTATCTTTTGATGGAGACACCTTTACTTCTTTGACTTTAAAATAGCCTGCCCTCGGGAATCATCTTGAAATAATAGCTGTGGTTACAAGGCACTTAAGTTTAAATAGGTATCTCTGGTCTGCTGGGAGACTGAGACTGGAAGCACGGGTAATTGTAGGCTTTAGTCCTCAGAAGTCAGGTTGTCCAATGGGCATTTCGAATGCCTGAGAGAGACTTCCTGCAGTGCACAGAGTGACGGAATAGAAATAAAAGTAGGGAATCTAAGAGGAAAAGAGATTTGCTTCAGAAGAGAGACAGTAGGATGTTGACAGTAAACAATGACGGACAGAGAGAAGCAATACCGATGCTAAAGTTCCCGTCTGTGCTAACATGAAGATTGGCTGAGGATGATCTGCTTCCACCTGTGTCATTTCCCAGAGATTAGAGTACTCTTGTGAAGTGATGTGGGTTGTTGTGTAAGACCCATCAGGAGTCATGATGAGCCCCTGAGACCACTGAAAGCTGTAAGGAGTCAAAATGTGAAAAGTTGCCCCAAAGTGATATATTGCTGGGCTTATTCTTTTTCAGGTTTCGGTCTTTGGAGGTATTTAAGATGTACAAAAGACATGAAAAGAAGAAGGCGTGTCAGGGATAGCACTGGGCTAAAGATTGAAAAACAGAACAAGCTTTTATAAGCCACAGAGAACGAAGAGTTTAAAATTAGCTACAGTGGTTTTAGTATGTCATCATTTATTTACCTTAAGACAAACGAAGCCAAAAATAGGAAAAACTCTCCCACAATTCAATAGCTTGGACGTCCACCTTTAGCAGCCATAACTTAAAGTAATAATGTCCTGTATGAATCAGTCTCTCACATCACCGTAGAGGAATTATGTGCCCATTGTTCTTCACAACATTGCTTCAGTTCGTCGAGGTTTTTGGGCATTTGCTCATGCGCAGCTCTTTTAAGGCCCCACCACCGCATTTCAATTGGGCCTTAATTCTTTAATTTTTCAGCCATTCTGATGTAGATTTACTGGTCTTCTTGCTGATCATTGTCCTGTTGCTTGACACTGTTTAGACCAAGCTGTAGCTGTCAGCAGATGGCCTCACCATTGCCTCTAGAATCCTCTGGTATAGAGGGTTCATGGTCGACTCAATGACTGCAATGTGCCCAGGTTTTGTGGCTGCAAAGCACGACCAGATCATCGCCCCTCAACCGCTATGCTTGACAGACAGATCCCCTAAGATCCCCTCAGGTTTTTCTGTTTCTGATTTTATGGCAATTACTTTTCCAACCTTTTGTTGACGCGTTTCCTTTTTTGACATGAGTTGCTGCCATCAAATTCAAAGTGGGCTAATATTTTCCATGAAATGGTAAAATGTCTCAGATTCAACATCTGATATGTTGTTTATGTGCTATTGTAAATACAATATGGGTGGATGAGATTTGCAAATTCTGTTTTTATTGAAGTTTCACACATTTTCCCAACATTTTGGGTCCCCCCCACCAAATAACATGGAATTAAAAAAGCGGGTACTAACTATTGACCATAATTGTACTTTTGAGGAGGAATGTAATTGTCATATTTTTCATGTGCCGTTATACTCTTGCACAAGTCTGCATTATCAACAGAGAGATAAATAATTCTAGTTATATTAATGTATGCTGTTGAGGGTTGTTTTTGTTTTTGTTTAGTTTTTTGAGTACACCAACTTGTATTTTTTACACGATTGATAGCTAAAGCTAGTCTCTTGTGTACAGTCTCTGGTGATCTTTACAGTAATGTGATGAAACCAGTGTCTTTGGAGTGGTTTTGTTTTTAATTCATTGCTTCGGTCTAAGCTGTAGAAAATACTGCTGTCAATCAGCTCTAAAACTAGCGAGGACAATCGTTAAGAGACAGTCAATGAGCTTTTTAAGGAAGCCTGCTGCTATCTTGCAGACTGTGCCATGTGTTGTGGCCAGGACATTTATCCCACACTATTCCAAATCTTAAAACTCCTAAAAACTCCCTCTTGCAGCCAAGTTGCACTGTCCTTTCTGATCAAGCAGAAACGCTTATTAACTAACCTTTTTGCGTTTTCATAAGCAGAAGAGACACGCATCTCATTATGATTTACACAATGTAAATATCATCTGTTTTCCCATTACTGGGACAAGCAGCAGTTCTTCAAGCATTGCGAACGGTGTTGGCTTTCCCTCGCTCAGCCCGGGTGATTAATCGACGAATGTACATCCTTCTCATAAACCACCATCAACCAAGCGTGAGCAGACAAGATATCTCAGCTGCCCACCACAGAGCCATGCAGCGACAATGACTGCATTTGCATTTTCAAAATTGCAGACAATTCCATTGAATGATTTGTCTCGACAAATGAAACAGAAGGCAGCTGCACAGCCTTTTCAGCACGCAATCAACGCAATATACATGGCTGAGGAGTAACCTCTCCATCTGTGGTATTAATTGGTTAGCTGCTGGGTTTAAAATGTCTTTATTTTTAGGGGGGCATTTGTTTACATGAACAACTCCTGCCTGTAGGGGAGGGAGGCTGAAGCAGCCTTGATCTAGGAGGAGGGATAATAGGTGTAAATTTTGCTTCAGAGGACTTTAGTGGGGGGGGGATGTCTCTATCCTCAATTCCTCCATCTAATTGGGCATTCAGAGCTTACTCTGTAGTTCTCCTGTGGCCCTCTGCCAAAATACATGTGTAATTCAAACACTGTCGTCTCTGTCATAAACACTAGAGCAAAGGACCAGACCTCCAAACCTAAACATCTAGGGGGAGAATGGCTGTAGACAAATGCTTACATATATAGACAAACCGAACGTGATTGGCAGACTTTGTCTTCCCTTTTACTTTTAGACCCAGGCACACACACACACACACACAGTATGTCACGTTCATGTTTGGCGACTGTTCATCAGTCACACACAAAGCTTTGCAAATCAAAGAAATAGCAACAATAAGCCATTTCTCACAATCTCTTTGCTCTGTTTTAACAGAATTTCTTGCCTGCATTTCAAAGGGAAAAAAAAAATTCTCCAAGCTTTATCTGTGTAATTGCCCAGAGAAAATGGGGAAAATGGGTTTTGTGCTCTCTGTCTTCCTACTCTTTGTTTTTTGGACAGGCAAAAAAAAATCTTCAAGGCAAGGCCTCTTTGTCAGCTAAAGTATGGTGGGGGGAACAACACACAACAGTCCCCAAGGATAGGAATGAGTGGATCGAGTTTCTATAGCGAACGCATGTCTCAGAAGAAGACATGTTGAGCGTACAGTGCACCACAGAGAATATGACTCGCATTCCACTTAATAACCTGCAGAACACAGTGATAGCAAGGTATTTCTATATTGCTGCCCTGCAATATCTTTGTTCATTCTGCAGTGCAACACTACTAACACGATCTTTATCAAATATGCCAGAGAGGCTAAAACATTGTAATAGAGAAAGTTAACATCACCACTGTCATCATGAAGCAAACTTTCATGATTCTTCCCAGATGTGTGCTTGTTGATGGGTGAAATTATTCTACTCATTATGACCAGTGACTCCAGTCTTCGTCATAGCTAGATAAAAACTACCATTCGGTTACATGCTGAAAATAGAACAAAGGGTTAGAAAGAAAGTCTATGTACAATTCACTCACATACTGTACTACATTTTATTAAACTAGGACTTCTTGTTCAGGTGAATTTGTTCTCTCCTCGGTCATCTTTGGATGCTCTGTTATGTGCAAAACAGACTGGACATTCGTACTAAATCATTCTGAAATGACATTAATTATCACTGAATAGCTTCAGGAGCAAAGAAGAGCTTTCCTTCCTCCGACGCAACCCAAGCAGGAGAGTCAACGGGCCTGCTGTTTTTATGTTTCATATTATGAAGGCTAGTTTCCATAGGGTTTGGGTTTTTCCCTTTTTAATGTTTCGCATTGGGTTAAATCTTTTCACGTTCATAGACTGAAACGTTTCAGCTCTAAAAGCTTTTTCGTTGTACTCAAACATGTTTTACACTTGCCAGGTGTTATTAATAGCCTACTTTTTGGAGGCCTCCGTAACATTACTTAAAATAAACAAGAACGAACGCCGTCCTTTATGGAACATAGCAGAAACAATCAGCAGAATCTTCTTTTCTAACAGGAAGCGCTATGGTTTATGTGATATTTCTTAATTTTGTGGCCGCTCACACCAATAATACCTCTTGGGGTTAACAGAGGCTAATTGACTCCATTTGTTTATGCTAATTACGGCTGTGGATCACAATTAATTTAACAATGATATATTGATCATTAATTAATTATTGCTACACATAGCCTCTTAAACCAAGGACACTTAAGGTTAATTAGTGAGTGTTCCCTGACTAAATGAGAATATATCTTCTGTTACATGTTTCACTATCTGATATCACAGCCATAATATAGCATTTAAGCACAAATTAGTTGCACTATGTCATTGTTGCATTATTAATTTCACAGTGTAAAACTAAACTATAGTTATCAGCTCTTTTGTTTCTATTTTAAGAGAATAATTTATGATGGAAGCTGTTGATTGATTGGAGGTGAATAATAACATGCAAATTCTTAAAACTGGAGCAGTGAGGGATCAAAGTTAGTCGAGCGAACAAAACAAATAGCTGCGTGTTTTAGTGACTGGTTGGTGTTATAGCAGTGCTGTCTGTGTGTTGTATTTTCTCCCGTCTTAAAACTGAAGTTGAAATAAACAATGTTGGTCACGTGGAGGAGGAAAAACACAAACACCCATTGCCCATAGGGAAATAACCTGCTTTACTGTAACACGAATATGACATTGTCAAAGATATATTAATGTCATTATTAAATACAGTGATGAGAAATGAGCAGCACCATCAGCAGTAGAACAAATCTAATGAAGCATTTTTCAGGTTGGGGAGATGCAGGGAGGGAGGAATAATTTGGCATAGCACATTCCGACGGTGCCTGTCCCTTTCTTTTGAAGACGCTTGCTAATGAGGCATACTTGTGTAGAATTGTAAAGAGATGACATTGAATATGTTCCATTTTTCAACAAAAGCAGAACAAATTGAAACACAATATATAGGAGAGGTTTGGCAAGCAAGACAGAGGAGGAGGAGGAGGAGGAGAGAAAGACAAACTGGTGCACACATTTTAACGAGCCCCGCGTTAAAAATTGAGATTAGCCGCTTGATCACCCCATAGCCTTTCTTTCCTCCTCCTTCTGGTTAATATCACTGTCTGACAAACCAAGCTAAGCTAGTCGCTAATCCTGCCCCAATACCAAAACTTGTTTGCACCTTGTCGCAGACCAGGTTTAACCCACATTCTAACCATTGTCTTCCCCCCAACTGTCCCTACTCAGGCTAAGCACTCACTAAAGGGAAAGAGCTGTAGTTTTCACAATAGTTTGTCCAAGCTGACCCAGAGGAAAGCATCAAATGATGCTGGATGCTTAATGAATTTCAATTTATTTCAAAGTTATTCAATAACATAAAACTGAAAGACTGGAAGATGATCACTGTGTATTGTTCTGCAAGACATTTTCTGGCAGCAGATCAATTGTCACACTGAAGCTGAAATTAAAAACAATTGGTAATAGTAAAGACATGTATGCTTTTTTTTAAATAATCCTTAACATGCTTTAATGGCGTGGCAGTGAAAATTAATATAAAAAATAATAAGTAGAAATAGAATAACTTAATTTAGAAAATGATTAACACCCCCCCCCCCCCCCCCCCCACCCCCACCCCCCCTCCTCCTCCCTTGTTACTTTGTGTATCCACCTTTTGGTTTAATTACAGCCCTGAGTCTGTTTGGATACGTCTCTACCAACAGAGTGCAGCTGGTTTTACCTGCTGGTTATTAACAGTATTCGATGACACTGCACACTTTTAGAAATAGGAATTTAGAAATTGCTGAATAACTAACTGACCGTTAACACTCCAGACATTAGGATCCTGGTAGAAACACAAATCCAGAAAAACACTGACTAGTAGTACCCTGGTAGCCTAATACGTATAGTACTTCTAATATTGAATGTAGTCGGGGACCTATATTGAATTAATAATTAAAATGCAATCTTTATAACAATATACATTGTATAAAACATATCTCACTTAAAGCTCTCAAGAACTGGCATAATACTATTTTTTATTTCAATCCACATTCCCACATCCATCTATATATCCATCCGCCCACTGACACTTTCAGTTTGACAGGCAAACAGGTCTACTTTGAGCTTTTTGTGGATTTCTTATTCCTTCAAGTGGGATTCATGCTTGTGGCAGAGAAAGTGGTCCCATAACCTGCCTGCCACAATTATGTAATTGGAACCAGTGCAAGGGTGCCACAGTGACCTGCTGTATGCTCTAGCCCACCCCTCCTTTTTGGTGATTGGCTCGTTGGTCGAAGGGGGCACCAACCCATCGAGTTATAGTACATGGGGGGGGGGGGGGTTCCTGATACCTTACCTGATGAGTGGGATGAACAGCAGCACAGAAGCTCTGAATTTGCTAGGAGATCTGTATCTACTGTACAGTAGCTCAAGGACGAGTAGCCAACAATGCTGTACTGTTTGTTGTCCACTGCCTTTTTTTGTCTGTCTAGCATTGGGCCTCTTCAGGGCAACACTATTTTATACCAATCATTATGAACGTTACAATGTCACTTTATTAACGTTTGTACTTACACATCATGAGCCGTTGTCAGAATAGTAATACGACATGATCTATATTGATCCTCTGGCATCATTCATACCGTGTTGCATCATGAGGGTGTTTCTGTCCTTGCGTTTTATTGGGATGTGATAAAATGTCATTACCGTACGACAAAGGTCATCTATCATACAAGAACAGCTCTTTCTCTTCTCCCATAAAGTAATGTCAATGTTAATAGCCTTTAAAATAGGCACCTGTGGGGCAACAGTAACCAAGGGGCAGTGTAGATGTGTTAACTGAAGGACACGACAGTGATGTCACCTTACTGAAATTTATTGTCCAGCAGTGGAAATAGAAATCATTTCTGGTTCAGCCGTAGTTTAAACCACAGTGGGTAATAATTTGGATCTAGAGGGTAAATACTACAGCTGACTGAGTACCTTTTTTTTTTGTCATTTATAGAAGAGTATAAAGTGTTAGCTTTGAAGACTTCAAGTTTTAAAATGCTTAAAAGTCTTAATATGCTGGCACCCAACCCCGTCAGCTGACTGCTCCAGCCATTGCGGACCAGACATCTTATTTTGCTCTGGCTTTAATAGACTTTTATGACAAAGTCATGAAGGCTTAAAGAGAAATACGCTGTGTGCATGTTTACTTCACTGATGTGTGAGACCATCACACCCACTTATTGCAGAGTCACCCAGGCTTCTTGCATTTTACTAAGATGTGACTTTTAATGGCTTTAGTACCTGCCAGGATGATGGTTTTCCCTGGTGGCCTGTGCACAAACCAAGAAGCTGTCAGTGAAAATAAGTTCATCTATTTTCCTACTTTAATACTCTTAATGAAATAATTACTCGGTGGCCAAGACATCTCTTTTAAAAATGAGACCTTTTTGGCAGGTCGGCAAAGTATTACATAGCTAACTCTTTTAATTTTTCTTTAAATTACAAACTATATTTCAATATTTGTCTGTACCTATGTCCATCCATTCATCATTTGTGATTTTTTTCTCTAATCT
Source organism: Channa argus (assembly GCF_033026475.1). Taxonomy (NCBI): domain Eukaryota; kingdom Metazoa; phylum Chordata; class Actinopteri; order Anabantiformes; family Channidae; genus Channa; species Channa argus. The sequence goes on from NC_090208.1 coordinate 23,922,381, forward strand.
ACATCATCATCAGTACAGTTCACTGCCATTATTGCTATTATTACAGGTACCAAAGCAGCCAGTTATTTAACTTTGTATTGCAGTAAAATGTTTTGTTCTCCGCTGAAGCAGATTGGGAAAATTGGGCGTTTTTGGAACATCATACACCCTTTCCCAGGAAACCCAACTGGAGTTGATCAGGCCTCTGCTACTGATCCAGTTAGCTGTTGCCCACTGATCTGCCTTCATGAACCATAGTCATCTCAAGGCTTTCTCAGCTCTCTCAGCAGCCTCTGTGCTCACCAGTGGGCGACTGTGGCGCAGGAAGAGGTAGAGGTAGAGGGGTAGACTGTTTGTCCACCAATATATTTCAATCTCTGGCTCTTCGCATGTCGAAGTGTCCTTGAGCAAGACACTGAACCCCAACTTAGTGGCTCGCTGTGAGTGTTGGCCAGCTGCATAGCAGCTCCCCCATTCGTGTGTGAGTGTTTGTGAGTGCAAATGGGTGAACAAAAAGCCGTGTAAAGCGCTTTGAGTGCCGATAGGTGGAAAAGCGCTATATAAGTGCAGAACATTTACCATTTACCTTTTTTCTCCTGTGTGGTGAAGGCCTTGCAGAGCGACTTCCCTGCCAAACCTTTGCACCTGACTCCTAAAGGCCAGTACCTCACTTTGTAGACTTGGTTGTGGCAGTCACTGACTAGGCTGTCATGCTTTTCCCTTTTCCTCTCACACATCAGCTCCTCCCACAGCGAGCACCAACACGACATGTTGTCCCTTTGTTGCCTTCAATACTGGTGCTATGTGGGGCCGAAGGGCCAGTCTTCACTATACGCTGCAGGAACCTGAACTGTCAAACCACATCCCTCATCAGCTGCCAGTGTTATGCTGAATTGCCAAGACCTGATGCTACTTAGCTGTTTAGGTTGGCCTTTCTCCTGCTCTAACAAAGCTAATGCTCTGGTTTAGTGGTTTTTTTCCCTCTGGCAATCAGCGATAGCACTAATAGTGGACTGTGATGGATTTGGATTTGGATTTAAACCCCTGACTGTGCCACCACTGATACCTTCACGTAGCACTTTTGGACAGCGGGAAATTTTAATCCTTATTATCATCAGATGACACCTATTAAATGACTAAATAAGCACCTCATTATTAGAAGTACAGTAAATCTGACATCAAATGTTATGTCAAGTTGAAGAGGTACAATAAATGACTCTAAATATGACAGCACATGTCTTTGAACCTTTCCAAATTCTTTTTTGTTTTTATTCATTTCCCTCCCTTGTCCTTCTCTACACCCTCTACTTTTCTGCTCAGTGTCAGTGCACTCTCAATAAATGATGGGCTAGGTAGCTTGAGTGCTGCAATAGAGCAGTGTGTTTTAGCTTTTTTTCTCCCACTGACCTGTCTCACATTACAATTTACTACGGCATTACTCAGAGCTTGGGCCATTTTCCCACCCTCTCTTCTCCTTTCTCCTGCTTCATCTCTCCCTTTCATCAAGAGCCAGTTACTTAGGTGTGGGACACAATAGAGACAGCACTTCTTCTGAGTGTTGTGTGTGTCTGTTTCCACACACAGGCACAGACATGTGTATATTCAGTTTGTGCTTGATGATCTCTGTCCAGATTTCTCAGATAAGTCCTCTAAATGAAATTATAAAACACACAAGTGTGCAAAAGTGGAATACATGGCTCGGTAAAGAAAATTATAGATGAAATGATGAGTCCCCCGTTTGTCTTTTACTAATAAGAAAATGGTAAACGGCAAAGCATTTTGTATGTGTAAGGCAATTAAACTGTGTGCCCTTTGGGTTTTCATACTGGCTGCCAGGTAAAATGTATTCCTTTCTAATAGGGGAATAGTTTGGGGAGAAAAGGGCCACGTTAAAAAGAGAAAGAGGAAGACACCACTGTACAGAAGATGGTTTGTAAGAGTAATAAATAGTAATAGTTGGAAAAAATAAAGTAGGGCATTTTAGAAATGGACATGTCACACTGATCCCTGCTTTTTCAATTAGTCTATTGTGACAGTTGGTCACAATTAATTCTATGGTTGCCCCCATTCTAATGTATGATGAATGTAAATTTATTTTATTTTTTTACTACACTTATGGGTCCTTTTCATCTTGAAAAGACGAGAGACGTCATTATTACGTACCATTATATGATAAGTCCACTAGATTTTTAAAATAGCTTGAGACAAATATATTTAATTCATAGAGTTATACTGTAGCTATTTCATTCTGGATTGCAGAGACAGATTAGAGTAAAGTTTGAGTTTTTAAGTGAAAACTAAATAATAAACCCTTTGTTGGACACGTAATGGACAAGCCATGGGTACATTTCCTTATCCATTGCCGAAATTTCCGCACTGATCATGATTTTATTTTTAAACTGAAACTCTGTGAGCTGAACAGTCAGTCACTAATTCAGCTTCAGTGGACCAGCTCCCAAAAGTGACCCCTGAAGACTTCATGGGTTCAAAAACAATGTCTATACACATTCGCCTTTGACCAACAAAACACTCAGAGAGCCGGCCTGGAGAGCTAACCTTTACTGTCATATGTGCCCAATATCATTTAGTGGCATCAAGTAAAGCAAAAGAGGGAGGACAGAAAGGGGAGTAAAGGAAGACAAGGTGAGGATGGTGTGAGTGCAAGGAGCAAAGGGTTGGAAAAGAAAGGGCAGGAAGATGAAGAGAAATATGGGGAAAATGGAGAGTAAAAGATAGTGACTGAGCAAAGTGCGAAAAACTGAGGTGCAGTTTAAAGGAGAGAGTGCAGCAAAGGCAAAGCCAAAGGACACTGAATGCAGAATGACATTTTATAGTGCGAGAAAGGAAGCATGAAAGTGTGTAATGATGCCTGTCTGTGTCACTATATAATCTTTCAAAAAGTGTTACCAGCAAGCACTGGGCCATGTTCTGAGCTGTGTCAGGGACTCAAACATGAACTTATTGTGTTAGGCTTAATGGAATGTTTTCATGGTGGTAAACAATTGCTCTTTTGTTCTCTATCTGTGTTTGGAAAAAAAATAATCAGTTATGTTTTCCTCTAACAGATATAAATCCCTGTAGGGAAATTACGGGTGAGATGCAGCCTACATCATTTTTAAAGCAAGAACAGGTTCTGTCCTAATTGATTACAGAGCCACTAAAAGACTTCAGGTATTCTGTAAAGCTTGCTGTCAAGGGGGTTATTAACTGCACATTAGACAGACCACGGCCTTGATAGAGGGGGAATAATTCAAAACACATAAACACAGTCATCTGAATGTCAACTGTTTCTACGGCAAGGATGAAATCATGAAAATGTGTAATGATTGGCATCTATTCAGAAAAAAAAATACTGCTGGTACGATTAAATGATGCATAGCAAAACTTTCTGTTCAGGGAAAATGCTGGATAAAATCTGGAACAAGTTTTGTACCTTTTAATACACCGTACAAAGACAACAAATAATACTTGGACTCAAGCTACACTTTCGATTTCTGTATATACTCCAGTAATGGTTAATACCTTCTAGGTAACAGGAAATTGTGAATCAAACTAAAAATGCTCAACGTGTCAAAAGAAGTATAAATACCAGTTTATGAATAGACGTTGAAGTACAAACCTTTTCCAGAAAAACCTAGACACCATAAATGCACTGATTTGTAAATATTATGATTGAAGAGATTTTAAATATTACAGGAACAACATATCCAATAATGAATGATGTTTTTTTTTTCTTTTAGTCTTTTCAAACCTAGGAAGAGACATGTTTACTACTGTGTTGCATTACTTTTTCTTTTAACACTCTGTAAGTGTTTGCTAACTGAGGACCAACTGCTCTATTGAAAGCAAAATGTTCTGCTCTTGCATCATATAGTATTTCCGCTGCTCAGTACTTCAAAGACACTTTTCTCATGTTTTTCACATCGTAATGTTCCAGATATATTTTCTTATTCTTTACACAATACGGTTTTAACCTGTATTTGCGGATGCATTGCCAAACTGTGTTTACTGACAGGACATTTTTTTTTATTGGTGTTCCTGAGCACATACAGTGATTTCTACTAAAGAATTACAGTGCTGCCTGACAGCCCAAAGATCACAGCCATCCAGTTGTCTTTGTATTGCATACTGTATATCATCCCCCATATTATTTGCAATTTTACATCATTCTGAACTATTTTCCATCAGTTTTTCACAGAGTGGTAAACATTGCCTTACTTCGGAAAGATTCTGAAGAATTTTACACGCAATCATGATACTGACCTGTCGCCAAATAGCCTCATTAGTTGTTTTGTAGGTGTTTGTTGCCAATGTGTCTCTTGATATATAGTAATTGTACAATTTACAATCAGAAATAGGTGTCAAATAATTTGCAAATCATTGACTTCTCTTTATTTATATTTTACCCAATTTTCCAGCTTTTTCTGGAAATTGGATTTGTATTCACAACTGTAGACACAATATCACTGTTGTGCTGGTAGTTAGTTTAAATCTGTTATGAATTATTTTAGCCATGCAATGTTTGACACACTGCACCTTGCAACAGACAACAGTAATTAATGCATGAACACACATTTGTGTGAGAAAGGTTTACTTAGTGCCAAAACATTTACCTTGAATACTATGGAGCTTTGGGTCAAATTATAATATGGAAGATTGTAGAGACAGCATGTAAAATATGTGCAGAGACAGTTAATACTGCTTCATTCTAGTAGTAGCAGTCATATTTTCTCTCAATGTTGCAAGTTACTGTTTTTACAGCTGCTTCATTCTCATGAAGCAGCCTTCAGTGAAGTTTTTAGAGAGAGAGGAAGGGAGAGAGTTTGAAAATGTATTGTACCACCTGTGGTTACCACAGATCTGAAAGACAGCAAGCATGCACCTGTTAGGGAAAACATGTCACTACTGTATCAAATAATTAGAGCTTTAGTTGCCTTCAGTCTTTTTTTTTTCTTGCAAATTTCAAAGCATCTTTGTCTGAACAATTTGTTTTCAGATACACACAGATCTAAATCACAGAGACACAACGCACAACATAATTTTGCAACTTATAATTTAGCATCAGCAATTAACGTACAAGCACCGCCAACATTTATTCTCTACACCAATCGTCTTGTTGTGGCATCTTTGCAGATCGAAGCGCCTCTGTAATTAGCAATCACGGATTCCCTGCATCTTCCTGCTGACTGCCATTGTTCCAGCCCTGTCTATAACGCACACCACCGCTGCCTAACAGTTGTTCATTTGCGCAGCCCTCAGTGAATATGTGTGCGTCTGTATGCGTTTCTGTGTCTCTCGTCAGCAATTATTCAATATTTGTCAATTAGCGCCAGCATGAGAGCATAGCAACACAAGCAGCAAAGACAGGAGAGAGCGGAGACTCAAGAGGGAGGCAGAGGTTTTTTAATAGAGCATTTAATGATAGTTAATGGTCGTCTTTTTGTTAGCCAGGGAATTGAAAAGATAGACCGGAGTTTTGTTTAGAGATCCGAGCAGGATTTGAGGATTCATGGCACATTGTCATTATCAAACGTCTCTTATTGGATGGATATAAATAATGGATATCACAGTATTGCTTGATATTGGCAATAACTGCACGGCCATGCCATCACTTCACTTGGGAGCCAATTACAGGCAAGGATGAAATACAGGTTTAGTCTTCAGTTGGCGAGGTGTAATGATTGAATAAATGAATAACTTCCCTCTGCTATTACATTCAAATGGTAAATGTCCAAAAAGTAAACTTTTTTTCTTACCAATTCACTATGTTCTTGTAGAAGGTGAAGTATTTCCGACATTAAGCACAGTTTGGAGGTTTAAGCTTGGTTTCATGGATTCTTTTCATGGAAATTCAGTCCCTTTGGACAGAACTCAAACATAAAGGTTCCTTCCTCTGACCAAATAAACAGTTGCTTAGAAATGTCCAGACTTTATTTATAAAAGTGACTTTTCAGTCCTTAAATTGTGATCAGTAATATTATAATATTAAATATCTGGTATTCATTTAGCTCTTTACAAACTCAACAAAAGTATTCAAATTGGTAATTCAGTACTTTATAAAAGCCACTTGTCAGCTGTAACAGCCTTGAGGTTTCTTGCATAAGTCTGTATGTGCTTGACTTTACACAGGTTGTACTCAGGGACCCCGCTGAAGTTTTCTGCAAATCTTACTAGCTTCTTTGCCCCATCACGCTTTTAAGCACTCTATTGCACGATGCTGCCATCAGCATTCTTCACCATAGGGATGGTACTGGCCAGATGGTTAGCTATCCTGACTTAGTGCTGAGAGTTACATGGTCTCTATAGAGCAGACAATGTTTTTCCACCTTCTATAAGTTCTTTACATGTCCTTACAAGCAGACTGCTATATGGCTTTTACACAAAAGGGCCACTATCTAGCCCCTGCCAGAGAGATTTGATTGGTGCACTGCTCCTAAGAAGGTCTTCTCTGGAGAAGAATTATGAGGCTATGTTAGAGTGAGTGTCTGTCACATCCCTGACCAGAAGCTGATTCTTCAGATTAGTCAGAGTGCTGACTCTAGGAAGAATTGTGAAGGTTTCAAACTCCTTCCATTTCCCAATTTTTTAAGTTGCCTTGCTCCTGGCAACACACAAAGCTTTAGAAGTGGCTTTAAACTTTCCGATATGCAATGTGAATTATAGGACATTTAAAAGGTAAACTTGTGGTTAAAATCTGCTGAACCAAGCTGCCAATGATAGACCGCATTGTATCCTAACTGAAGATGTGAGCTTTAGACATGGGAAACAAGTGAAGCCATCCTCACAGAAATCAGAATTTTTGGGCTATATTACATTACCTTACAAGCCAGATGTTCTTCAATGCCCCATATCATTGCACCTCAACTCCTCCCTATTGGCCCTTGAGAGGTCATTATGGTAACCATAGAGATCTGGAGGTGGTGGTCTCTAGTGATGTCTGCAAGGCTGTAATTGGCCCTGTCTTGTGTGTCGCTTTTTGCTCTTCACCACCACAGCCATTCATTACTTCTGGGACAGCAGAACTGGCCCAGGGCCCAGATTATGGCTGGGAGGCAAATAGTTACTCGTTGTACCACTGTCCACTCTAAAACAGTCTTTAAATAATTTAGCCGGAAACATTTGTCTTGTTGTATCTATATTATATTGTAAGAATAAATGTTGATGTATTAAAGCATTTAAATATTAGTCTTATCCACTGCTGTTTACTTTTACAAATTTTAACAAGCCACAAACCCTCAAAGCATCATTTCCCTGCTAAGTTGTTTAACACTGGCAAATAGTCAGAATTACACGTTGACATTGTCAGTGAGGTAGGTATAGAATATAGTTTACGTTTTATTTAGTAAGAGGCCTAAAGTGAAACCAAATGAGCATTTTCTGTGAACTAATTAAGTAATCATGCAAAAGGAGATCTCTGATTATTTAATGTGAAATAAAAGTCTTCTGCTTTATAAAAATAAAAAAAAACATATATCAAAGTTTGTGTTGGGTCACTGAGCCTCATGAATTTATGCATGTAGTACTACTTGGCACACTGTTAGGTAAGAAACTGAGTTGCTCAAATGCTAACTTGGATGTTAGAGTTTTTGTGAGATGTTAGGAACTGGAACTTTCACAATAACCACCTGTATATCAACATTGCATCTACATGGCGTTCGAAAATAAGGGGAACGAACTATAATGTTTGCTGTGAAGAAAAGTGGTTAAGGCCCAAATGAACAAGGAAGTCAGAACATTACCCAAAGAAATCTGTAATTCAAATTCAAAAGTTTTCAACTCCAAAGTTAACACAGAGTGGGTGTGTGCATGTGTGCTGCGTCTTTATTTATCTTCTTTAGACTTGACTTTACTGAAAGAAAACAAAACTTGCATGACTAATTTTTACTGTACATCTGGCGTGGCTCCCCCCCCCCGTCTCATTTGTCGGAGTTCTGCAGTCAGGCAGTGAAATCTCAAACATGCTGTTGACATCTGCAGGAAATGTGCTGTTTGCTCTTTAGAGATTAACTCCATACCAATAATTTCATATTTGCTAAATGGTTCTCACAGCCACGATTTCAGGACATCACTCAGTCAGACAGCTAATGAATTCATTGTATTGATTATAATGCCCGGGAGCCCCAGCTGGGAAATATGAAGTGTCAAGCACTCATTAATTTCAGAGAGGAGTTGGCAAACATCATTGACTCATTCCATTTCACGGAGTCCACATATAATTGACCTTGTGGCTCATTGCTTCTCAGAGTGCCAAAGTTGAAAGTTCTGTTTTTCAGCTGGATCTGTGTAGCAGGATCTCACCCAGTTGTGTGAAAGGTTTTGCTTGGATGTTCACTTTATGCCCACTTAAAGATAATGCGTAAAGTAAGCGTTTTGATATGAGAAATGCCTGAAGCATTTCAAACCGTGTTTATTCGTATGCACTTACATCAAAGGCCGTTTTTGTGTTTTTCCTAATTTCACTGGGCATTTTCTGCACATCTCTACAAAACAGAGGTCTGAGAGAGAGAGAGAGAGACAGAGAGAGATAATTGGGCTTAAAAGTGGATTGATATTTTCTTTTATGTTGTAATGTAAAGAGACCTTAATTGTATTAGAGCGCTGCGATTTTTCAAAAGTCAGCTTTATAGCCTCGCTGAGGATTCACAAAGGCTGCATCCTTCCTGAGAAAGTGCTGTGTGTGTACTGCTCTTCTCCCAGAAGACAACAATATATGGACATGATCATGAAATGAATCTTTCTAAGCATCACATGCTATTTGCAGTTCTTCAGACTTGCTGCAATTACAATCCAGTCGAGTCAACTGTAAGCTATTCGTGTGTTCGTCAAAACATGGCCGCAGCACATCTGCAGTGATATGTTCTTTCAAATAACATGTGCTATAAACACAAGACTGAAGGTTAACATTTCTTGGCTTTAACGTCTCAGTTCATTGTGTCCCGGTGACTCTAATCTCCACCAGGATGCCTGCATCCTGCATCCCATATATGTGATTTACACGAGAATATGCCCAAGATTATTTTTACATTTTAGCTTGTATAAGAAACACTGATACAAAAATAATACATGTTGTGCAAAATGTATCATAAACATTGTTTTCCCAGTTTCCATGGATGTGCAGTACAGTATGTATGTATGTATGTTTTGCAGGAGAGCTGTACATCGGTGGCGTGACAAAGAGCATGTACAGCAATCTGCCCAAGCTAATTGCATCCAGGGACGGGTACCAGGGCTGTCTGGCCTCCGTAGACCTGAATGGGAGACTCCCCGACCTGATCGCAGATGCCCTCCACAGGGTGGGCCAGGTGGAACGAGGCTGCGATGGTGAGTACTTAATATGCGTCATACCGTGATATGCATTGTTGGGTTTTAGTTATTTTTCCAAAGTTACTAACAGCATCAGTCATATATTAAAAAGTAGGAATTGGTTAATGATCACTTATCTTGTAAAAAAATAAATAAATAAAGCAATCAGAATTGTATACATTACATTAATTTTCTGTTTTTAAAAGCTACTCTATCATTTTTGGGTTTTTTATTATTATTAAAATCTTCGTCTATAAATTGGATCTTGTCCACAACTGCTTTAAACTGGTTCCGTATCTTCTGTTTAGTGAATCCCAACAGTGCTCTAAAGGCAGCAGGACAGATACAGTTCACTGTACGTTGATACATCTGCATTCTAAAACATGCAGTTCATGATTTATTCTCTAAATACTTTACAGTGCAAATGCCACTGTGACACATTTCGCAATCAATTCATTAGATTTTACAACATGAGAAAGAATCAATATGATCACTAAATATTGTTTGACGTTTTATTTCACATGCCAAATTAGGATTAAACAATTAATGATGAGGTAACCTCCCATTTGTTATAATCTCGGTAAGTTTTTCTGCTGGGATTCCTTCATATACTACGAGTATCATGCCTTGATTCCTACAGCTGTGGGCAGTCTTTAAAATGCAAGGCCATGTCCTCTGTATATTGTCTCCACTGCACCATAAAACCCGCATGAGGTGGGTTGTATTTCTCCCCTCTAATTTTATCGTCAGTGGGGCTAATCTCACTGAAACCCCATCCTCATTGGCTTCTGCCTCATCAATCAATGTGTTTTTACCTCTACCAGGCTCAGTTCACCACCGTGTGTCCCAGGCTGCATGGCACCTGTGTCTGGTAGTTAATCCTGAGCATAACAGTGGATTTTGGCTATAACATTTCGCTTTACAACCACACAAACCACCCCCACCACCCACCACACTTTCTCAATGGCGTGCTGAGCATCGCACAGCACAGACTTGATTTCCCTGAGGACTGCACCGGCCAACTTGATGTGATCCAGATTTTTTTTTTTTTCCCCCTCATTCCCTAATGCTGCTACTTCTGCCAGCCAGCCTTATTACCTGCCCACAGTTATACACCACAATTACTTTGCTCCAAACAGAGTTTAAAACTGCATTAAGCTATCACATTGACTCCCTCGGGCACCTGAAATGGATGCTAATATTAGTTAATGATTGGATGTGTCAGGAAGCTAAGCATTGGTAGTTGACCACTGCTATAAGGATGGACTTTTTTGACAAATAATACTAGACCTGAGGCTGTTAAAATGATCCACATAGTGACTAGTTATCTATTTTTACTATAATCAAATTCAGAATATTAATCCTGAACCTACACTACACGTGTCATGTGCTGAAAGGGAACCAGTTAAATAACTTTTAGATGTAATCATTTTGTGATGTTGATTGATCTTCTATAACAGTTCAGCCCTGATCTCTGAATTTCTGTGCAAGAGTAAGAATGCAGTGTTGTCCTTGTATGGATCACTGCCAGCATCCTGACCGACTTGGTTATGAGGTCACTGTAAGCTTGTGTATAGAGGTTACAGAGTGGTCAGAGGTGGTTGCCGGGCCAGTCTCTCAAGACATAAGGCCAGACAAAGGCCAGAACATTGAGCTTGTTCCAGCAGCTCTCTACTGACTCAGTGGATCACAACAACAAAGAACAAAATGGGGAAAAAGGAAGGAGACAGACAATGTGCAACCTGAAGCACAGGTGTATAAAGAGTGTTTGTGACTCACTGTAGGTCTAAAGAGGAAGAAAAGGGAAATAAGGCCAAATAAAAATAAAACAGTGAAGAGATGCAACTTGTGCGAATAACTTGGAGTATGAATACTGACCAGTTTTCAGCCTTTTATTTGCACTTGAAGATTGAACTGAGTGAAATTTGTGGATGTGGACTTGCGGTCCACATCTTATGGTGCAGATTCTCCGCTGTCAGCTCTCTGTCACAGAAGGTGGGGGCAGCCCCCACCCCCCAACATGCAAACATAGCAGAGCTGCAGCCTGCATCGAGTGAGTCCAGCTAAAAATGAGACACTCAGGTGGACGACTTTTCAACTTTAGGCACAAAAATACTCTCTGAGTAAAAAGCCAAGAAGAGCACCATACACCCATAAAAAGGAAAAACGGCAATGCCAGACTGTGGCCTGTGGAGACCACATATTTGCACCGATCAGCCAAAACTTCCGGTACACTTGCAATTTAATGTAGTCTAATACAAACTCTCTAAATTATACTTTTACTAGGTGATATTTTCTCAGTTTTTAGGTTGGTGATAATTCTACTATGTGTTTATTATTGAGGTCAAAGTGGGTAGTGGAGGTAGAAGAGGTAGTTCCAATGTTTTGGCCCCCTCATCGTTTTCAAATATGATGGACTCAATAATAATCACATATAGAACAATCACCTTTCTGACAGTTAAAACTAAAAACTTCATGGCTGAGCCGCTGTATTGCATTGCACTGAGTTGTAAAGTTGTACTTAATGCTCTGGCTGATCCGTGTATGTTAACCATAGTGATTTTGTCTAATCTTTAATTGCTATGAATATGCTAAAGCTGTTATCGTCTTGTGTTTGTGTTTGTCACATAACCTATATGTATATTTATACAAACACACAAACGGAGATTTGTATTATGTCTATGTGACCTAATATAAAATTAGTAGCATCAGTGCCGTACCATGTGTGCACTCCTATGTTGATTACAATTGAAAAAATGTCTGATCAGATAAAAAAAATATGTGATTATTTGCGATTACTAAATGTAATCATTTCACAGGCCTAGTTACATTTTTTTTTCTTGTCTTAAAATATTATAATATTTTGAACCAAACATTTAAACCTGTCTCCAATGAAGCTTTCTGGCCTACTTCACTCTCTAGTACGTGTGCAGATGTTTCACATGCAATCCAGCTGTTAATTGTAGACACGAGTGACAGCAGCAAGGGAGTGGAGATGTGTGTTCAGTTAGTTGAGTTTTCCTACATGGATATAAGGCATATTCCATTCTAATGCTTATATTTTTATTATTTAATCTAATTCATTAATTCATTTTTTTCCTGTTCCAACAAACCCAAGGCACCTAGTAAAAAGGTATTTGGCTGATCAATACTCAGGCAATAATAGGAGGAATGGGAGTGTGATTAGACGAATTGGTTATTAATTATGTCACTATGCTTAATTGGCTTATGAAGGGAACCTTTTATTAGGACAATTAGCATTGTCGAGAGCTCCTAGCAGAACAAGCTGACTGAAAGATAAGGACATTTAGTTAAGTTGACATTGTGGAGCAAAAATATTACTCATTGATTATCAGTTTTATTTTTTAATATTTGTTGTCCTTCGGTTTGAGGATTGGGGGAGGGGATTTTTTTAATTGGACCATTTGTAAATAGCGCTGTGTAATGTCTGTTTATCTATGAAGAAACTAATTATTCTGGCACTGAATCATGGTTCTTTGGAAATTTGTTTTGTGTTTAATTGAGAATTTAATAAGAATCCCCAACACCAGCAGCCACCTAAAAAATATTTATTTTTAGAAGAATTCTTTTGCAGTTCTCTTGATCTGCATCCTAATCTTATATCTGGCTTTTCCCATTTAATTTTTAAGAATCATTATTTGGAATATGGTTTTTGTTGTAAAGAAAACTAATAATAATTAGTAGATTTAATAATTTGGACTCAAACAAAGACAAAGACTTTACAGAGAAGGAAAAATATTTTTTTTTTTCAATATCACATCATGTGACATTGTCTGTTGGGTCAATAGCGTTTATAATGGAAAGTGGAAATGGGAATTTTTAAAGCCGTCTGTCACATTACCTATCTGAAAAAAAAAAATGGCTGGAATTCCACAGAGAAATAACAGTGGTGTAGTTTCTAATTGATAATTTAAATGTCTTCAGCCATCCATGACCGTGGTAGGGACCAACAGAAGAAACCTTCTCCACAAAACCCTCAAAACACACACAGACACACACACACACACACACACAAACTGGAGATACTAAGCTGCACCTGCCTTCACCAACAACAATTTACAATGCAAATGAGACCCTAGTCTAGCTATTACACCAGGTTTCAACCTTGAATTAATGTCAAATTTAATCTGAATACATTTCTAAGCAGCATTAATTAAATCACTTTCAGTCAGTAGATGAGCAAAGGTACAGCAGTTGCTTCCACTTACTGGGTCTGTTAAAAGAAGCATTAAAAATGTGAGATTTGCGTCCGACACCTGTGACACAGTAGATTGAACATTTACTACTTTAGATTTATTATGAAACAAACTCACAGTAGCAGAGCCTTGATGGAGCTTTGGAGGTTTAAATGGCTAACAGGTACCTACTTACACATCCACCAGAATCCGAGCAATTTGAATATATTGTGAATCCAATTTTTTATTTATTTATTCTTGGTTTGGCTCATTTTCTCGGTTTAATACGGAAAGTGCTGATTCTGTGAGGTCATGGGTAATAGCAGTAGCACAGCTTTCACATTATGGTGTGATACTAAAATGCAAATATCACATATTGCTAAATAGAACCTAAATATGAATCCTCAGCTGTCATCACCCAGAGAAGTGCACTAGCAGCATATCTGCCTTAGGGTTTTGTTTGTGGGTTAAATGAAAATGCTCTAAATTATACAAGACGTTCCTCACTAGTTGGCTTCTGTGCATCATGAGGTTAGATTATAAGGAACTTTTGCGAGGGGAGAAATCTGGGGACACCTTTGATGGCATGTGGCCACTTGATACACCTGTTGGTGATAAGTTGATTTCTCCACATCTTTGGTGAATACTAGTGCACACTAAAGGAATTCATAGCCCACCTGTTTGTAAATGTTCCCATCTAGCGGATATGTGCTACTGTTTGAATTTTAATACTTTATATTAAAACGCTAAACTTTGGTTATGTCCTCAGGACCCAGTACCACCTGTACGGAGGAGTCCTGCTACCATCAGGGGGTGTGTCTCCAGCAGTGGGAGGGCTTCACCTGCGACTGCACCATGACGTCCTATGGTGGCTCATTCTGCAATGACCGTAAGTTAAAAACTCTCCTTCAGTTGGAGTTTGCACGACTGGCGTGAGTGGTGTATGTGGAGTAACAGCTCGGCGGATAGCTGGTGCTGAGAATCGCATTGTTTCTACATCGATAACGTAGCGTGAGCCTGGTGTTAGCTGAGCTGGAACAGCATGTTAGCAGAGCAACAGCAGATGCCCCTGTGTTCCGTGGTGTGCTGGCACAGGAGGTGCTCAGGTGCAGCTCGGGGTTCAGGTTGTTTGGGCAGCTTCGTTACTGAGTCCAGCTTTCTCCTGTTGAAGTAGCCGCTCACAGCTCTTCAGGAGACCATTTGTGTGTGAATCTTGTGGCTCTCAATTAGTGCAATTGTCATTGAAGCTGATAAGATCGTTGCACTTTTACATTCATAAATATCCTGCCTTGTACAACAGCATCTTTCTGCAGCCTCACAGAACATTTCTTTCATTGCTGAAATAACACACGCTTTTGTCCATTAAATGTAAAACATAAAATTGCCAACAAGTTAAATATAAAAGTATTAGTGGCCAAGGTTTTATTGCATTATTTCAGCAGTGCTGCGTTCAACATTCTCGCCTCTTCTAATGCTCTATTACTCACACGTTATTCATAGTAACACTGTGAATTTACAACTTAGAGTTCACTATGAGATCGTTTCCCCACCTCCTGAGGCACCGCTAAAACATGCTGTGATGTGAAGCAGTGACTTAAGTCCCATGTCCCTGCCATGTGGTCACCTGCTGGGTAGTTGGCAGCAAGGGAGTGCGGGAAGGATGCAATGCAGGCCAGAATGCACTGATTGCAAGGGAACCTCATTTTATTGGTTTCGAGTGTTTCTTTCCGAGGTTGACAGTATTGTAGAGTTCTTGTGGCTAATGTTGTACCTACGGTGCAACATTTGCATGCAGAGTAGCAGTTATTGTACTTGCTGCATTGAAAAGATGAGTATTAGTAGCTGTACTGTGTGCATGTTTAGGAGTTCAGCTGGGTAACACACTGTAGACCTTATGCACATCTAACAGGCAGAAGCAAGGTGAGAGGTCAACAGACTTGTTTGGGGAAAGACTTTCAGAGCCTGATTAGCAAGGTGGTCCACTTGCTCTTGGAAGATTCCTACCAGGAGAATGCCATACGAAGTGCTCTGTCTCCGTGACAGCTGTGCCAAGATAAGCAGAGAGATCCTTCGCTTCTTGAGAGAGGAGAGCAAGTGATGAGGCGTGGGGTCCCGTTTCCTGCCTCAGAGTTGTTGCCCATTGGGACATTGGGAGCGTTAGCATTTTTTAAAAAGTTGTTTTTTAGGTGACAGATAGGAGTATGTGGCACCAGGCAGCGTACAAACATGTGTCTCTGTGAAAAGACGTATGACTATGTGGTGTGTCTGCTTCGTGAGAATGAGTAGAGTGGAGGAAGGAACCTCAGCAGCAACCTGATCAAATGTATAACTGGAAAAAAATACAAAACACTAACAGATACCAAAATGTTCAGTACGAACTATACGCAGTCTGCTTAAGCAGCTAGTTCTGAATGATTTTAATCGCCATGAAAATGCTAGAAAGAGAATATTAGCTCTGACACCAGTTCGTTATCCTTTTTATTCTTGATCATTGTTTCCTGGAAATATGATGTAACTGGCTGCTGGTTGAAGTTCACTCCTTTTTACTCTTTAACTTCTTGCAATTTGTGCGGTGTCTTTCTTGTTGAAGGGGCTATCATACCACAGTATCACACATCCGCAGTCTCTGAGAAAACTGCCAGAGCCTCCAATTAAGCAACACCACAGTTGTGGAATGTTGATTTTCCATCTCAAAGTGGCCAATTTCTCGATTTCATTTCAAGGGCAAACTATTGACAAAATCCATTCGTAATATAAGCAGACGTATCTTTCGGCTGTAGGATTAACCAACAGTGTCCAATTAATGTGTGAATAGAGCACATATTTTTTTTCCATATGTGTTATACAAACGTATGTGAGCCTCTTTCAAAGTGTGCATGCATTACTAATAGCTGGCCTTTATTGCATTATTATGTCCTTCCTCACTACTGCTGGACAGACATTGAAACTTTCTCTTCTTGCTTCGGTTCTGCCATCTTGAACGTTGAAAATCGCTTTATCTTCTCCCTGCTTAATCTTGACGTTGAGAGTCTTTTCCACGTTTGGCTCGTTTCCCCCGTCGTCCTCTCTGTCTTGTCTTGACAAGCCGCCTTGTGTCCTTGAGCGTTTTAATTGATTCAACATTTTTATGGACATCTCAACGTTCACGGAATTTTCCTTGTGCCTGCTGTGAAAAATCAAGGTAGGACTCATTACATGGCATCTGAAACAAATGCTCAGAGTTTGGGGATCTTGCATCATTTTTGTTTTCGTTGAAGGCCCAGAGGCTTTGCAGTGCTCACTCACAGGCCTATCGACAGCGTTACTCTCACTTATTCTCGGGAGTGAGATCACATGATGTGCCCTTGATTTGTCTTTTGCCTGTCTGAAATGGAGAGCTTTAAAGGTCTGTGTAGAATTTCCTGTGTACTGTGTACCGCAGAATTGTATAGCTCATGTACCACTTACCTGTGCAAGAGAAAAAAGCACACGCACACACACATGCACACACACGCACACACACACACATTTTATTGTTGACCGTGTGACCAGACATTTTCTCTTACCTCTAACATAATGGAGGTCACCTTCCTGACCCCCACATTCAGAAAAGCTTTGATAAAACTTTTATGCTTGAAATAAAATGCTAATTTTAAAAAGTTATTGCTTGCTAATAGTCGGGTGTAACGTTTGTTTGTTGAGCATTATAAACAAAGTGAAATATCAGTTGTTAGCTTTTAAATTTTTTAAACAGTTTAAGCACAGACATAATTAATTTTTTCGTATCTTAGCAGATACAGATGTTTGCATCTACGTACTGTAGGCGAAATTACCTAAAGCAAGTTCTTCACTATTGTATCTATTATCAGATATATTCTTACTGTGTTATTCACTGGGTTATAAAGTTAATATATTTTATTTAAAATACCTTCATTTTTAAATACGTCTCTTTATACATCAATTTTAAGCAAATTTTCATCTTACTTTGTACATAAAAAATAATCTATAGGGCCAAAAACACTAAAAGCATGTTTTATAAAATATTTATTGAGCCAAGTTTGGCCTTAAACCGACTTAACACTAGCATGTATAAGCTGCATTGTGCACACCCTCGCAGAATACATTTGTCACGTCCCTGTGTAGCAGTGCCGGTGAGCACTATGACAGTTCATAGTGTGGTAAGTGTGTGTGTTTGTGTATCTGATGTAATTCAGAGGCTCCAGCCCCAGGGGAGAAGCTCCTATTTGGCTGAAAAGTATTGTTTGCACCTCTTCAGTGACCTCTCAAGTCAGTCAGTTTGCTCTGACAGGCCTCCCTTACTGCACTGTGGAGAGGCAGAGCAGGGGAGGCTAATGTATGAAGCACAACATGGAGGAAAAAGGCTGGTACAAAGGAAATCTGTCTTCGCCCCCCCCCCCCCCAAATATTTTACCCTCATTGCCTCATTAACACTAGAGTACTCCCCATTATTTATTTTATATCAGATGTTTTTTTTGTTTTGTTTTGTTTTTTGCATTTGCCTATTTCTTCTTGTTCTTGTTAGAAACATCTGGTATATTTGGTGTAACACTGAAAGCACATCATATTCCATTGGAACTGACAGTTGTTGCACTTATTCTAGCACATTGTTCGTGCACACAGATTAATTTATGAAACTACAAATAGAAAACTGTCTTAAACTGTATAACACACACACCGACACACACACAAACACACACACCAGAGAGCATTTGTTATTCAGCAGCAGCCTGCAGTGATTGACTGGTCTATTTGTCTCTGCGTAGCGTATAAGTGGGCCACTTGGTATTCTGCCTTATTCATCTGGAACCAACTCAGACAGAGATGCTGTGTAAGTGCGTACGGTATGAGGGCTTTGTTTCTCTCTCGCTCTCTTATTCTCTGTTTATGTGAGTGAGAGAAGTAACCAAGACAAAACAAGACTGAGCAGGACAGAGAAGGGATGAGATGAGCTGCAAGGAGAAGGATGTGTTTGTGCAGTTCTTTGTTTAACTGTATGTTTTTGCTGGGCGTTAACACGTGCTTGTGTACAATGCAATGAATCCAGCTGCTGGTGTATAGCGCTGTCAGGCATACTAATTGAGTGCAGAGTGCCAGTGTGTTTACAGCACTGCTGATTTCAGTCTGCCTCCTTTTCCAATCCCTCATCTCTGTTTCTCGCTCATGTTCCTCGTACTCAAAAAAAAAAAAGTGGAGCAAAAGAGATCTTTTGCAGTGCTAAAGCTCAAGAGCTAAGGCAGGTGTCACTTCAGGTGAATTTGGTTTTTTTTTTTAAGATTTAGACACCAACATTTTAAATCTGTTGGATCAGCTCATAAAAAAGTGAAACCGTTCCACATCCATGTTAAAACTGCAATGAAAAGCCAGCAATACTGTGAGTGCTTCGTGCATTTAGAACCAGAAGGTACACTTATGGTCTCAGGAGCACTCGTCACATGCCTTTTAAGAGACATTTGTGAAAAATGTGCTATTTTAAGGATGCGTGCAGTCTATCTCTTTGTTTCTTGACTCCTTCTTGTATTCCGCGTGAGGCCCGTCACACTAAGCAACATAACTTCAACAACTCCGAAGGAATAAGTGCAGCCCACTAAGTGTTGCACCCCATGCTTTTGGTAGCCTACTGTTAATGCTTGATAAGACTGATAGGTTTCAACTGGCATTGGTCACGCCCGGCCCCTCTTACCATCTCTCCTTACCAAACTTTAATGAAACCCGATCAGCGAAATGCATTCACTCTCGTCCTCTGTAGCAACTCCACAGGTGCTGATTTGCTTGGTACATTGCTTGAAATGCAGACAAGGTAAAGAAAAGAAGGAGGATCAAAGATGGCTACTGGAAATTGTCTACTCTTGCTATGTGTAATGTATTTTATGTAATGGTTTTGAAAAATGATAGATTGTCAGGGAGCTTTTCTTTTATGAAGGTCACAACAGCTTCCACGTGAATTCGGTGCTCAACATTCCTCCTCTGATTCTCATTTTCGACCGAAGTCACACAGCCCAAACTCATGAGGAATGAATAAGCAGAACTGTAAAGTCTCCTCCAATGGCCCCTGATCCAATAAAAAAATAAAACGTTTTCACTCAAGAAGCCACCTGGGAGAAAGACGAGCATTGCTGTGCATAATGGCCAACTCACGGAAGGTTTTTTTGCCTCATACGCTCTAGTTCTCCATTCACATTGTTGTTGATTGTTGTTATTCACTACTCCCACCTCTTCTATGGCTCCCATCTTCTCTCCACACTCTTTGCCAGCCGGCTCCAAAGAGCTGCTGTCCGAACCTAGCAATTAACCGCCACCTCATTAGGCTAGAAACGCAGTGTGAATCCTGAATAATTACTTTGGCTTGCTTTTTTTTTTCCTTTTCGAATGCACATAAATACACATGCATGAGCACCCTCTCTACATCTCAGAGAGATGGAGAAAAGAAATGAGATGGAGAAAGACTGGAGGAGGTTTGTGCTATCTCCCCATATGCAGACACTGCATTTGAAAGCATGGGCAGAGAAATGAAAGGATGGATAGAAACCAGTTGGGAGAAGAGTGTGAGTAAGTAAAGAAATAGTGTTTGTGCATGCAAAGGCAATTTTGGCTCCTGTGAAAGAGGGCAACGCTAAGCCCATTGGACTTTAGAAGTCACCATGTCAAGTGCTTGAAGGGCCCTGGTTGAGGGTGGTTGGCCACATTCAATGGCCTGTGGTGCCGAGGTTGGTAGGTGAAAGTAATAGTTTTGCTCAACTTATGACTTATGTGAAAATAATTCATTGAAGTTTTCCATCACTCAGACACATTTCAAGATGTACAGTGCATGCACAGTAAACGGCATATAAAGGTGAAGCCTTTACACACCTCGATAACAATAATAGTTAGCGTTAACATAAGTTATGTAATGCCGGTATTGAATACACTTGTATTTCTAAAACCTCATTGCTAAAACCCTTTAAGTTTGCCTTTCCATTAACATTATATTCCCGGTCACATTTCCCCTAGTGTGTGTATTTGTCTGTGAGCTTTGGTAGATTTTAGATTTGGCAGATTAAGCTAGACATCTGGCTTTTGTCTTTGGGTAAAAAAAAAAAAAAAAAATCCAAACAAATCTCTTTCCGTCTTGATGAGGTTTTGTTTTGTCTTCTACCAGTGCAGATGTTCCACTACTTGCATGGGTTTAATTAAAGATCGGATGAGCTTTTAAACCACTATATGCATTAAAAGGACAATTAATGGGGCTTTGTAATTGCTCTGAGACCACTCCAGCCACTCACAAACATTTTCAAAAGCTTTCCACTATATGCTGGGATAAGAGCAAGAGCAGTAGGAGGGATGTTTCTGCATGAGCGTCTGTGTGCTTCTTTAAGAGGAAAAGCCAATTATTCTCCGGTGCTCAGTTCACACATTTCATATCAGTCAATTCCTTGTTGGCACTTTGTAAATAGCAGCATCACATGTCTGACTAGTGTAAATATTTTGGACGTGATTGAATTGAGGTGTGCAAATGTGCTCCCAAATGCCATAGACACCTTGCTCGGTGA
Organism: Channa argus; assembly: GCF_033026475.1. Classification (NCBI taxonomy): domain Eukaryota; kingdom Metazoa; phylum Chordata; class Actinopteri; order Anabantiformes; family Channidae; genus Channa; species Channa argus. The sequence goes on from NC_090208.1 coordinate 23,943,385, forward strand.
AATTGGCATAAACTCTGACTGTTGCAGTTTGCATAGCGTGTATATTTTCATGAATGATGTTCTCTGAATGATACCGCAGTGTTAACATGGCAGAGGTGCCAGTCACATGCAGGTGCTAAAAGACCATCCACAATGTCATTATTTTAATCAATTTCCATCAGTTTTTCTGAGTTGCTCTGATTTTTTGTCAATTAGGATAGACATGTTAATATTTTGAAAGAGTCATTTGTCCTTTTTTTTTTTCTTCTCATAGCATTTGTGGTTCTTAACTACAATTTTACCACGGTGCAGTTTTCTACTTTGTGGTAAGCATCCTTCATATTACGATATTAAAAACATGATTTACCTCCTGTACTATTTCAACAACTGTCAAGCAGCTGTGTTAACATGTTTGTGTCACCCTCAGACAAAACCCTCCAACCTAAGCTAGCTTCTCACTAGCCCCTCATATGACATATTAATACTAAACCATTTGTCAAAAGAATGCCCCCTGGCCATCAGACATCAATTAAAATTGCAGTAGTCCAATCTTCTTTAGAAAAGTTCTCTGCTCTGGGTTTAAGTGTCAGGTTCACTGTAGCCACTCAAAATCTCCTAGATGCAATGTGTTTTTGGTTTTTGCTGGGACAAATGAGCTATAGAGCTTTAGAGTTTTTTAACAGTTCTCCAGAGACATACATTATAAACTGTATGGTGTGTTGGTGAAATGGTTAAGGTTTGTTAAATCTTGGCAGAAAACCTATTTAGTTAGGTATATGCAAAGATAACGGATTGGGTTAAATCAAATGCCTTGAGGTTAAAGAACATCCCAGTGTTTCAGTGGGTAGAGCATCAGGTTGGGATGCAAAAGGCTATGGGAACCAATCCCATCCCACCACTTGTGGCGTCGCCCAGCCGACAAGGGCGACGTTGGTGCGGACAAAATGGGTGCGGACAAAATGGGAGGGTTGCACCAAGAAGGGCATCTGGGGTAAAAAGTCATGCCAAATCAAGGTGCGGAACACATTCCGCTGTAGCAACCCCCGAAGGGACAAGTCGAAAGCCGTTGATCTTTAGAGAACATCCACTAGTAGTTTATCACTACTAGTGATGACCACCTGAAATAATAGACAGTGCTTTAGGAATGACTGCCCGTACATATTAAATATTAAATAGTACTGTACTCACTGCTACCTTAAAGAGCCAGATTCCCTCAAACTGTCTCTCCTGTACTTGATCGTCCTCAGCCATACACATACCTGCAAACATAAAAGATCCTCTGCTAAAAATGTCAATGTTTCCTTAGGGCATCAGCACAGAGAAAACTTTGTTCAAGTTGACACGGTAGATCATCAGGACTGACATATACACAAGCACACTTGCACAACCGTGGAAACACACACCTTCCTTGTATTTATCCCTGTGGTGGTTGAGCTGTCGATAAGTGGATCTGACAGTTCCCTCTTCACCTTTTCTTCCCCCTATTTCCTGTCCTCTTGCTCAAGTCTTCTAATGCCTTTCTCTTAATATCCAATACAACTCCCATTACTGTACTCTCCACCCTGTTGGCTGACGGGATCCCATGTTACTGGTACAAGGCTTAAGCATTTCATGCATCATAGATTTAAACTTTAGTTCTTTCATTCATGAAATGCATTTTTTTAACAAGTTTCAACAAAGCTTATATACTGTAAATGTCTTGTATATTCAATTCAAGTCAACTTTATTTATAAAGCACCAATACACAAAGTCATCTCAATACACTTTACAGAATAAAGTCAAGAAAAAACAAAACAAAACTCCCTTTAACAGAAGAAACCTCCAGCAGAACCAGGCTCAGGGTGGGCGGCCATCTGCCTTGACCGGTTGGGGTGGAAAGTGGAGGGAAAATAAAAGAGCAACAACAAAACATCGGGCAGGTTGGTAGGACCAGTAGCTGCCGGGGACACCTGAAGGGACAGAGAGAGGGAGACAGACAAGGAGAAAGATGACTACAGGAGAAAGAAGACACAAAGTTAATGCCATTCAGTGCTGACAAATGTGTGGTGAGAGGAGAGGAGAGAGGGTCAAGAGGAGGAAAGGAGCTCAGTGCATTGTTCAGTGCTAGTTCCTTTCAGCACACTTGCTTCAGCATTTTGGATTAATTGCAGGCTCTTCAGGGAGTTACTGGGGCATCCTGACAGTAGGGAATTACAGTAGTCCAACCTAGAAGTAACACATGCATGGACCAGTTTTTCAGCATCACTTTGAGACAGGATGCTCCTAATTTTGGCAATGTTCCGTAGGTGGAAGAAGGCTGTTCTAGAGATTTGTTTTATATGTGACGTAAAGGACAAATCCTGTCTTTCTATTTTTCATAATTTACATAGCAAAGGCAAATGTTTTCTTGAAAATCATTGTATTATATCCCTTGTTTGAATTCTTGATATTTATGATTCTTTTATGATTTATGAGGTGTTGTCCTACACAGTAAAGCAATATAGTCTTTTTGTCATTTTGTTTTATAATTTTACTTTATATACGTCTTAAATATAGTGCCTTAACCGAAGTAATATTAAGGGATGCAGATAAAGAATATATGATTTCTAATTGGATAACTAAGTAATGTAAAACACAGATGTTTTTTTTTTGCATTTTTCTTTTGCACTATACTGTATGCATCGCCCGTGCATTGTTGGAATTATCAATTCAAATCATAATTAATCTGTTCTACTTCTTGTTAATAATAGTAATCCAAAAATATATATACTATTCCATTTGGGTAACCTAATATAGAATTCTTGTTCCAATACAGTTTGAAATCATTAGGGATCTAGATTGCCTGACATTACAGGTCATTGCTAGATCTGACATTGCCTAGATTCCATGTCTAGCAATCTAGGCAATTGCATGACATCTCCACGTGTTGGCTCTGGAAAAAATCATTTAATTATGTGTGTGAATTTTTCAAAAGACTTTAAAAGCATTGAACTCAAATTAAGGCAAGAATAAACTCCTCATATAGTTTTCCCTCTACAATGCCTCTTTAAAAATGGAAAACAAAAGAATCTAAAACATGGATGATTGCTATAATGGAGCAGCAATGCATGCTATGTGCTCTGGTTGCAATTATTCTGTAATATGGGAATCTGAGAAACACAGATAAGCTTATGAAATAAACATAGTTCAAGATCTCATTTTCACAGTTGTTCGTGATTTTGTCCAAATTTAAATGTTCATCCAGTGCCGACAGTGTACTCTCTACCTCCTGTGTCACAGTCACCACAGTTGCACTGCAAGATAAAACATTTTGGTGGAGGTTAATCATAAACATATACTCATTATCATAGTAAAATCTCTTTGCAACTACATTCCATACAAAAACATATTTAAGCTTGCAATCAGACTTTTTAGAAACTAGCAAGTAGTGATGAGTGCAACCAAAAGAAGTCAAGCATAAGAAAATCTATACAGAGGCAATGAGAGAGAGAGAGAGAGAGAGAGAGAGGGAGAGGTTGGACCTAAAGCCCCACTTCTGTGGCAGTCAAGGGGAAATTAGAATTTTAAGAATATAATATAATTAAGTCAGCCTCCTGGTGTAATTTATAACAGCTCCCATCACTATCAGATTTAACATAAGGTTATGTTTTTATTGAATTTCTATATTTTGATTTGGATAGTTCAGTTGTCAATGTTGCATATCCACATGCAACGTTGGATAACATTAAATCATTGTTTTCAGTTCTGTCTTTTATCAAAAGCTGTGTTGCTGTTTAACTTCATTAAAATATCTAACGGAACAACAAATTCTAACTATTTGTTCTTTGCTATTCCAACGCCAAACATTACTTTGCAAAGATGACTTTATTCTGAGTAGCTGCACAGGTGTATGACTAACTGTCAAACTTCCTAATCCACCTGCGTTGCATTTTGATTCGCAATTCAGGATCACGTTTTCTTGTTGGTAGTCAATCCCCTGCTTATGTCTTTGTCTCAGTTCTAATTTGCACCACAGGGAATGCTAATGTGTGGGTTTTTATAAATGAGCTTCAGCCTTAGATCAGTTTGCAGATACATACGGAGGTGTAAGTAATATTTCCAATCTACTACCGATGCGTTTTCATCTTAAACAGAGCAAATATCGCAGCGGCTTGGTGTGTTTAAAATAAAAACCTTGCCCACTTGTCCTGATCTCTGCTTCAGCTTTATTATAGTGATTCTATCCTCTATCTGCTTTTGCCAACGCACAGACACACACAGAGCCACTCACATAAGTTTACCCCGAGAGTGTATCAGAGGAAGGCTATGGATCAATTGAGGCAAGGCATATATGGATATAACAAAGTAGACAAGTGTCCTTGAGCCGAGCAGAAACCACATTAATAACCCCAGTGATGACGGCCCACTTCTATCAGAAAGCAGTCAGTCTGACTGTAGCATAAAAGTTGTCTCTGTAAGATTGATAATGCACGTGTTTGTGCAAACTTGTAATCTGGCACACATCCGACAATTGAGAGGGCTTTTAATTGGGTTTGGGATGCTAAGGAACATGCAGCTAGAGCATCCGGCCTTTCTTCATAGTTCATCTTGTTGTTTATTACCCCATTCTGCACCCTTTTCTGTCTGACCGATCACTGACTATCTACCATGTATCGCTCTTGTGTTTTCTTCGACACTTTTCCTGCCTGACCAGCCAGAAGTGAGCCAGAACCTCTTCCCCGCTCCCTTGTTTCCATCCTTGTGCTTGGCACTTTTTGTATTATTCATAGCAAGGCTGTGTCCGTCGTGAACAGAGTAGATCAGGCTGCCCAGTCAGCTGGCATGTTTTGGAGGGGACCACGGGCAGTCGTGACAAAACATTCCGGCCGTAAGAGCTTTTAAAAGCAAAGGTGGGAGAGAAACGAGGAGAGGGAAACTGCTGTATCAACAGTAAAGCTTACACCCCCTGCCATACACAAACACACAACCTAAAGCCTTAGCCAACCCCTTTCTAAACAAACAAAACTGGAAAGCTAATTTTTACCTCTACCCTTCCAAATTGGAGAAAATGTGCCTACAGCAGCAGCGCTGTTGAATAATTTATTTGCATTTTGCTTGTCCATTTGTGTAGAGCTTTGTTGTCTTAATTCATTCCATTCACTCAGGTTCAGGGAGAGAACTTATCAGTGTTTTAACATTCAGGTGGGTTGAAAACTATGCTATGTTCTTCTGTCATGAGATTAGTCAGGTGCAATCACTTTATATGGAGCATCATGTGCACAGTGCAGCATACAAATGAGATTTCACTACAATGCCTGGATAAAAAAAAAAAAAAAAACACAGTCCTTGGTTTTAAGTCAACAAGTTATTATATTAAATATGAAGCTGCAGTATCATTATTTATTGTAAATGTAGTAGTAATGTTTTTACAGTTTGCTGTATCAACCTCAGTCGTTGTGGATACTGATGACTTCCACAGTTCTTGCAAACCTGTTTGTCCCCCTCACCACTGAAATGGCCTCTTCTGACATGGAATCCATTGAGCAACTTTGCCCTTCACCTTCCTGTTCCAGGAATGAGCAGGCTGGAGAATTACTGTCCACCAACCTGGAGGGGAAGTGAATTGAAAATCAAATGCAGTTTGAGAATTAGCCTGAGGGCAGTTAAAACCTCATTGAAATTCTGAGAGAGAAGACAGAGGACAGTTTAAATTGTTTTTTTTTTTTTTTTGTCTTCTTTTTCTTTATCTCACTCTTGCTTTCGCTCTACTTTTACAGCCCTGGCACCTTACCCAGTCCACACACACCACCCCCCCACTCCCCTGGGTTTTTTTTTTTTTAGCCATCTCATTTTCTATTGTCACCTTCTGACTCCCAGCCAATACCTCTTGATTTGTCTACTTCACACTTCACCATGTTTCTTTTTTTTTATTTATTTCAATTTGACAAAGGCATAAATGTTTTTAAATGTAACAAATGGAGTGTGGAAATTATTTTGAATTAATAAAAGTACTGTAGCTGCATATTAAACTCTCACATTTAGCCTTTCTAATGTATCAGCATTCATTAAGATGTGTTGGCAAAATGTTTTTTTTTTAATAGCAATTGACTTTAGGGTTATTAGAAAATGACATTAGGTAAAGAAATACATCTTCTCTTTTCCATCCCCCTGTTATGTAATTGTTGGCATATTAACCTCTCTGCTCTTGGTTTAATATATATATATATGGTAAATCGTGTTGTTACTCAGTAAGAAACATCCCTCCGCTTTCCATCAATGATTTTTTTGTTTTGTTTTATGTTAAGCTTGACTTTAAATAGATGATTTGCAGATGCTTAAATTCGCCCGTCTTCTCTACTGGCCACAGTAGGAGCATGCATGAGTAGTCTGCATACAGGCATTAAGTGTGTTTCGATCTAAAAGGCTCTAAGTACTCACTGTGCAAATGTGCTCACAAGCTCACGTCCATACCCTCAGTTTGCACACTTGCACACAAAGACACATACACACAAAGCTTAATAAATATTGCCTCCCTGTTTTGTGTCATTCCACTCCCTGAAGAGAGGGCCTATCGACAGGCACCACAGCTTTGCTGGATCAATAGCGTCTTTGCCTACTTCTCTTTCTGTCTCTGCCCCTCGCTCTGCATGCTTCTTACACGTATTTCAACTCCCTGCTCTCTGATCTTCTAGCTGATTTACCTCTGCTCTTAAACATGCAAAGCCAGAAACACAAAAGCTCTGATAATTCTCATTAATCAATTAACCAGTAACCCACTTGTTAAAGGCTGGTGAAAAACAGGTGGTTTGGGGGGGAGGTGTCTCCTCCAGGGGATTTGCTTTTGATTGTGTATCACATATATTTTCAAAAGGAAAGTGCACTGTACCTCACCTCTGATTTGGCCTGCCAATGTCAGCAGGCTATAATATGCTGCTGGAAAAAGGCCATAGGGTCACATGAAACCATTTACCTCAAACCAGATTGAGTTGCAGCTTGCTGTCTTTTGAATAGTGTGTAAAATCTGAAGCCTTTTAGTTACATGCACACAATTGGATGCTTACACATACATGTGGAGGATTCGATGGCTTCATGCATATTCAAACATGTTTGTCTTATCTCATGTCCCATGTTGCCCCAGTATACAAACGCCCTGATGAGTTTGTGGAATCCATTATATCCACAGACTTGATTCATTTATATAGTTCTCTGCAATGGTAACATAATTACATGGCTACCACTGCGAAACATAATTGCTAAATGTATCCCATCCAAGTGGAGATCAGAATCTTTAAAAATATCTGGTTTCAAATTCTTTATTTACCATGTGTGTTGTCTTTCCTTAGTTAATCAGTTAATTGGCTTGTCATATGTTATTGGAAGTCCAACAAATCAAGGTTGGTTTCATCATCCAAATATTAACATTTTAAACAGTTAAAAACATCCCTGAGTGTTTACTATTAATCTCTTTTTTGGAGTTAATTTAACACTAATAGGTATTTAGAAAAATAACATTTATTTATTGTATTTATTTCTTTTTTATTATTGGAGTAGTGCTTTTTTGCCTTTGAACGGGAGATCATACAACCTCCACACAGTCCGCAGTCGGTAGGTGAACGTCCACTCATGAGTGGGAATTACCAACCACTCCACCACCAACCTCCAACACTTACATTTTAAAATGGTTTTATGAGATCTGTAGAGTGGGGGCTTGGTGGCTCAATGGGTAGAGCATTGGGTTGGGATACAGAAAGCCATGGGTTTGAATCCCACCCCACCAAGAGCAACCTTGGTGCCGGTCCCAACCTCTGAGAAAAATGGGAGGGTTGCGGCAGGAAGGGTGTAAAAACAGACGCCAAATCAACATGCGAAACACCTGAAGGGACAAGCCGAGAGCTGTTGATCTATCATGAGATATTTAGAGAGTGAAAAAAAAATCACTTAAATCAATAAAAAGCAAAGAAAAACTTCCTGTCTGCTTTTTTTGCACGCTCATGAAATATAAACACTTTTGCTTTAATGTTTTTTCCAACATTGCCAACATTGGTTTAACAAGTTTGTGGCCTAGTTTTACACGCGGCACATGTGAAAGGACAGATGAAGTTAAGAAGTTTAGGCCTGAACCGCCACACAGAGGAGCCTAAAACAAAGGAGATAAAAGAGGCTCTAGCAGGATTTCACCCTGCTTACATGCATTTCTAACTATTGAATTCATGTTACAAATGATTCACATATTGGACTGCGGTGTCAGTTGGCTTTAAAAAGAATCCTGCAGGCTATCGACTGTCTTACAGTCGCTAAAATCACCCACATGTGTTTTGGATGATAATTTCTACTTATTAATGTTGTGAATTAAAGAAAAGGATGCAAAAGGTAACATGGGAAAAATGATTGAACAAAACGAGAAATAAAGATGGGACTTTGTGTATATCTACAGTGTGTTGCGCCTCAACCACACTCATCATTGGTGGCATTTGCAGCTGTCACAGACCAAAAAGGTAGAAAAAAAAATCTAAACTTTTGATGCCTGGTCTTGCTACAGTGATAAAATATTGAAGCCCTTTTCAGCTCACAGTGCAGTCACCACTCTTCTGATATTCTGCTTCAAGATAAAAGGCTGCGCCCCCCTACTGCTGCTATACTTCACCTCACCTTTTTCCCCAATTACTCTCCCTTTGTCTTACTTGTTCTCTCTGTGTCTTGCTCAACTTGTCTCATAGCTGTTCCTGTCCTAGCTCACACATTTTCTTGTGCGTCAGTGAATGTGAGGGGGGGGGGGGAAAGGTGTGTGCTCGATTGTTTGAAGGGCAGCATAATAAGCAATGACTGTGTGTTAGAAAATCAAATGGATGGTTTGTGTCACACAAGCTCAGTTGTAAGCTTGAACATGTGATATCGCTGTTCACATTGAGCACTTTAGTACATCCTGGCTGATCTGTGCACACATGTGGTTAGCTCTGAGTAAACCTGTGGTTCCAAGCCGAAACACTTAAGAGACGCACTAAGCCACTTTTAGTTTAAGCTTACCGAGTTTTAATGAGTGGTTTTGGATCTAAAGCAGGGGGTTGAAGAAGTAGAACCTAAATTCAATTACAAGTGATCACTCCTGCCACATAGGTGTTGGCGTGTGTCAGTGCTGAATTCTTCTTAGACGTAATTTAGATATGTCCACATAGATCACAGGTCTAAATTGGACTATAACTTGTCTTCAGTTAAAATGGGAGACACATTTGGTCTGGATTCTGTTTTGTGTCTGCTTCAGTCTGTCAAGGCTGCATGTCATTCTTATGAATGTCCCTCCACTACAACCAGTATTCTCAATTTCCCTTATGTCTGTGTTTCTCTTTCCCTCCATCTGACTCTCAGGCTGTGTGTCTCAACCCTCTTCCTCCCACGTGGCAGCGATTTAACACAGTAGTGAGACTGCGAATATAGCAACACAAGCTAGTGGGTAGCGTATGTTAACTACAGCTGCCACTTGTAAAAAAAAAAAAAAAAAAAAAGCCAAACAGGGAAGTAGAAGATGGTGGGAGATGGCGTTATTTCATTTTCGGTATTATGTTTCAAGTCCAGTGGCAAGGAAAGTTTGAAACCTGGCTTGCCTTTAACTGCCCATTGTTAGAAGTAAAGCCTGAGCAATAAGGGATTATGAAATAAATAGCTATTAGGAACCTGGATATGGTGATGTTGGAACCCTTTAGCTTTGCTTCTTTATAAACTAGTATGCAAAGCAAAGTCTGTGTTTTCTGTGTGATCAAGGTGAACTTACTTAGACACAGCTTACTGTGCACTTAAGTTCAAAGTCTATAAGACGGCATACTGCCATTACTTTCCTCATCACACATGCTCGTAACTTGAGTGTAGGGTTGTTGCTAGAAGCAACATTTATTAATTCTAATGCATTCATTGTAATTTGCAACAGTTTCCATTGCTTGCAAAAAAAGATCAAATGACTAAATAAAGCTAACAACATCTGTGATGTGACCCTTATTGTTGTCCTCTAATGACCTGAAGAAGAGGCAGGATTGAAGAGCGAGAGAAGAGCTAGAAGAGAATGGTGCGGGATGAGGAGCTTGTTTCCCTGCTTCCTGTGGTCTCCAGAGAAAGAACACAAGCACAGCAGGAGAGATGAGCACGAACCAGGACGGCGCACACACACACGTATTTACATTTACCGTGCTCAGAATGGATCTAGATAACAAGCAGATACAGCTTCAAAATCTTTTCCAACCCATCTCCTGATTCTCGCTTCCCCTCCCTTCCCTTTGTTTTAGATATTCTTTTTCTTCATACATCTTTGCTTCACCCTCACTTTAACTGTACTCCATATTTTCTAATACCCTTGCTTCTCCTTCCTTCTTGTTCCCCCCTCCCGCAGACTCATTTCCAGCTTTAACCCTTTCTCCCTACATTTCCTATTTCCATCAATCATTGCCCAAAGTTGTTTCCATATTCTGTTTCTGCCCTGCATTGTTTTTAGCCACGCTGCCTTCAACAAAGTAAGCCAACTTTTATCTACCATTTTTTCCCATCATGTGCTACATGACGACATGATGATGATACCCTTCCGTGTTCCTGCATTTATAGTATAGCATTTATGATCATTGTAGCAAAGCTCATTCCTAATTCTTTATCATTTAGCAGTGCACTACAGTGCCCTTAGAGGCAATTCTACAATTGTCTGGATTCAATGACATCGGAGGGAGGGGTTCTTTATGGTCGTGATTATAAAGAGAGACATAGAAATGGAAGTGAAGCACTTTGTAAAAAGAAACTGGAGCATCACTTCACTGAACATTGCTGGTCAAATATATTGCGATATGTTGGGGGAGGCTAAGAGTCGGTGTGGAAAAAGATAAGAAAAAGAGCAGGTAATTTGAGTTTAAGATGCAGTGTGTATACTCAGCTCAGAGAAATCGCTCATGCTTTGAACCCTGTCTTTACCCTAGTTTCATGCATAAAGTAGCTGTGTGTGTGTGTGGGCTTGCACATGGGTGTGCACGCCAAGGAGAATTTAGCATAGAGCAAAGAAGAACGAAGTCAGGAGAGAGACAGAGATAAGTTACACCCATCTACATGTGCAGGGAAAGTGAAGGGAGCAAAGCACTCACCTCTAGTATAAGTCACACAAAACATTGCATGCATCATTTTTTTTTAGAAATGCTTTTGCATTACTTTTAGGCTGCAACAATCACAAATAAACATTTGTGAAATCTTGGAGGGACTGATTATTTTTGATTTGATGACCTCGATGATTCACTTACTGTACAACATAAATGTTTCTTTATTTAACAAGTGAGCAACAAGTTCTTAAATGTAATGCAGTTTCAACTTAGAGCAAATATCTGTCGACGCAAGAGACTAAATGCTGAATTAAAGCTGTATTCTTAAGTAAATATGTTAAGGTTTTTATATTTTTTTCCATTACTCAAAGAAATCTGATCAACAAATGTTTTCAGATTAGCCTTTGAAAAATATGATTTTTCACATGTTTGTTTTGTTTTTGTTCATTTGTTTAGCTTTTTTTTTTTTAATCATTTTAAACGTTTGCCCTGTCTTCACTTGCAATCAGAAGGTTGTGATCCCAGGTCAAATGTTACATTGATTTAACCTTTTCACCTTATCGATATCACAGAAGCAGGAAATAATCCTACATCCAAACTGCCCTATTATTAATACTAGCTCTATGAGAATGTTGGCCATTGGCTAAAAAGCAGAACTCTCTGTATGTGTTTGTGTGATGGCTCACATTTGTGCATTGAATCACCGCGGGGATAATTACTCAGAAGGAAAGAAACCGGAGAAACAAAGAGAAAACTGCAACAGAAATAGAAAGGGAAAACAGAGAAGGGAAAGAAAATTGGGATGTAGGCAGCAAGCAGAGAGGATGAATTGGACAATTAAAAAAGTAGCCAGTGCATGTTTGACTGGACAGATCCTCGGATAGGATTCCCATATATATATCCCAGGAGTGCAGCTGTCCCCAGGCCGTGGTGAGAGATAGCAAAGGTGGTGGGCGGGGATAATGAGCTTCTGCAATTGGAAACACTTGCTAATTTAAAAACATTGTTATCTGCATAAAGCATAAAGATGCATGCTGTAACCCACAGATGTGTGTTTGTGTGTGCTTGTGGGTGAGGGAGGCAGCAGTCTTTTGGCGGCTCGTCCCCTCTGTGTGTGTTTGAAGTGCGTTTATTTGGCCCCTAGACTTGCAGCTCTAACATCCGTCCATACGTTGAGATTCACCACGCTGGCGATCGTAAGCGAGTGCATGGCCCAAAAAAGCCCCATCTCGGTTAAGGGGGAATGTTGAGCGAGAGCATGACACAGGGGAAGAGAGGAAGTTTAAATGTTTGTCGAGAAAAAAACTATCTTACCCAACTGCTTCCACACGCTGAGCCATGGTAAATGGAAGAGACTGGCTCACAAGACTGTACAGCTGATTATGAATGGGACAAGTGAACACTGGTCGGACCTAGTTGGATACTTATAAGGTATTAATTTATGTGGAAAAAAAACTTATTGTTATTCCTCCTGAGTTATACTTTTGATGCTTTCAGAACCCATGGTTGAGTTGAGTTGACACACGGTTCGCTCTAGCCGTATTTTTTTTCACCTTAAAAGTCGAAGGTGTCCTCAAACTGACAATCCATCAAACTTTTAACTGCACTTCAAACGTGCAGTACCCCAACAAAACCAGTAGGACGTTTGTAGATAAAATTGGAAGTTCTAAACGCTTTTAAATTAAACTTCATGCTACGAGATTGGCAAATTATACCTTCTTTATATTTCACATTTCTTAAAAAAAATGTATGTACTTCATTTTGAATTTAAATTAGTTTTTGAAATACACAAATATAATGATCTAGATATATATATATGTATTTCTGTCTATTTCTACACACTTTTTGCCATCATGCAGAGCAGAGAGAGCAAGATGTGAAGTGTGTGTATTTTTTAGTTTTTTTTCTGCTTATAAATTTTAAGTTGTTTAAATTTGCCCTGTTGGTTTTTTTTAGATACCTCCAAAGTAGGAAATGTCAGGCGATATCAGAAGGTTTTATACCGTTAATCGTCAAAAAGTGCTTGGGTGGTAAGTGAGAAAAAAAAAAACTATGTATGTAGGAATAAATACTTAACAATACACAAACAAAAAAAGCTCACTTTGCAGTTCGTGTAGATACATGATCACACACTTATCACACATTCACACTCATTCACTCCCGTGTCCTCTGACTCAGTCATTCAGCTCGTCTTTGCTGAATTTATCACTCTAATCCTTCTGTCTTTTCTTGTTCAATAGAGAAATGGGAAAAGTATGGGGTGGGGGGGTGGGGGGGCAGTGAGAGCAACACACAACTGCAAAGTAGTGGGGGAACTTTAAAATGCATGGGTGCCCTTGCCACTTTCAATAAAGCTCACAATACACTAACATCAAATCTCATCAAATAGTCATCACTGCAAACGCTGTATAGCAGGCAGACATTCGAAGCACTGCATCCAAGCCCTAGCTATGGAGGTACATGTGCATTTGTGAGACAAAGTGTGTGTGTGGCGGGGGGGGGGGGCGGGGGGCTTGACCCCCTTCCAGGGCACTCCATGTCCTTGTGTTCGGTGCAGTCACCTTTTGACCACTACTAATAGCATGAAGCACTGCTGCTGACACTAGACACACACCTGGCCTGTTGTCTGTAATGCAAAATCCCCCAAGGTCAATCCCAAACAACTCCACCTCCTTTTTTTTTCTCTTTGATCACCCCCTCATCCCTTTATTATTTGGTACCCTTCCTGTATCCCCAGCCTCTCTTTCTGTTTCACATTCCACCTCTATTGTCTCTCTCTAAGCCTCATTGCCCGTGTACTGTACCTGTGTGGAATCCTAAGAAGACCTTACAGGAGTGTCACCTCTCCATAACACAAATGGATCAAATGAGGGCACCTTCCTCTGCTCTCGATGAACTGGGCCCACAGTGGTATACGCTGTGTGTGGAAGAGCGGAGGTGGAGGTTTGTGGGGTTAGAACAGGGCAAAGAAAAGGAAATAGTTTGTCAATATATGCCCTTGGCTGAAAAAGTGTCAAAGAAAGAACATGAGAGAAACTGGTTGCTCCCCTTATGTAGTGCCTCGAAGATCGATTAAGAATAGCCCTCAGTCAAAGCTGCATCAAAGGAGTCAAAGGAGTGCATGTTGAAAATGCACCCTGCTAAGTGTGTGTACAGTAAGTCTGCTGTACATGAGCTGTCACATTCTGCCTGAGGTGGCAACAGTCAATCGCTTACGTCAAGATTAATGTAATATTCTGATCTCTTCCATTCTCCATGAGGGTGAAATCGAAGCCAATGGTATAAAGTGAAAATGACATGTTTAGCAACTCTTCTCTTTACTGTTTCCATACTAAGACATTTTTGAGTTAGCAAGAGAAGCACAAACTGCACCTGTTATGCATCCTTGAGGCTTTAGGACACGATGACCAACGCTAAATAAAATAGAAACAAATCTCTTTGTTAAACCACACTGTTTGGGGGCCAATGTTCGGATACTGACATTTCAACTTGGTAAATAAGAGCAATATTTAGCTGGCTATCTGCAACAAGTTTCTGGCCTTTCACAGTGGCACTCAAGCAGCGATAAAGCCGAGGCCAAGTTCATCTCAGCACACAAACACCAGAGCAAGAGACAGGGGAAATATACCAAGTGAAATGTCTCTACACGCTCTGCCTTTTTCCCTCTCTGATGATTGATGGTGGACATTGTTCAGTGGCTTTTAGTCACAGTCTTGTAATTGCTTTTTGATATTGTTACAAATGAGAAATTACTCTCTCCCATTACCAGCACGGGAGATAAACAATAGGGAGGCTTCAGCGGGGAAGGACGATAAGACGATGTTTACAAAAGGAAAGCACATTCCATTTATTTGAACCGAGTTACAATACACACAGAGAATGAGGGGCAGTTAAGAGGACTGACAGAGTTAGAAACCTGCGCCTGTAAATTACTGATGCCTCTGTGCTATCACGTTGCAAAAGCTCAAAGTTGGTAATTAAACTAGTTTCAATTTCTCATCAGTAATTATTTATTAAAGATCCACCACGATAGGACAAAGACAGCATTATTGTGTCACCTCAAATCCTTGAATTTACCTCTTTTGTTTTGCAGATTTTGTATATCAACATTTGATGGCCACATTTTTAAGCGGACAAAAGCGATTAAAGAGCACAGAGAACGAGAACGAAAGAGAGATTGCTGCATCGCAGCCAATCAAGTCCAATTGTAAACAGCCTCAAGGAGTTATATTAATGGTCCCTGTCTCTTCACTTGTCACACCTTGTGTAAGTAATGTCCTCAAACACTGCTCCCTACTGCCTTTAACAAGACACCTCCTAGTCCCAGAACCACTACCCTTCTCACCCCTCCTGACACTCAAGCAATATGAATCACCCGCTGCTTATATGATCCATCTCTTGGTTTCCATGGTGATGGATGATAAATGAGATGGAGGTGGTGTGTGTGTGATCAGGCATAGGGTGTTTGATCACTTTGTGAAGATGGATATCTAATGCTCTGAGCACTGGGTTACACATTATCACGAGTTTTGCCAGGACCTGGTTTTCACGGTAACATATTCTGTACACTTTAATCGACTGTTTAAAACATACCCCAGCTGTTGTGTTAAAAAACCTTCTCAAGTGACGTTGGAGTTTTTTTTAGGACATCACACAACAGATCTTGCAAAACAATTACCTATAGATGGTGACAAGCCTTTAAGATGTCTGAAGTATTTCAACAAGTAGATTGCTGTATTAATAGTTCTGGGATTTTACCAGGTCAAAACTTAGGACATACACGTTGTTGCTTTTGTGGATTTGTGGATTTTGTGTGATTCTCAGTTAAAGTCTAAAGTCCTCAGCTGGCTCATATTTAGTAATGATATCTTGCAATTTGCATATTAAGGCTTGTGATCCAACTTTGAATGTCCCCCAAGGATTTAATTAGCTGTCAACAATAACAGCAATGATTTGGATTCACTTAAACTGGCCAAGAGTTGATTTAGATTGCAAAGCCATGTCAGGATGTGCGAATAAAAGCCTAGAGGTGTACAGTACATGGATGGATGCCCCAATTGTGAGTAACCTGCGTTTGCACTTTCATTTTTATGTCTATGTTACAGCTGGTGTTGTTGTATCGTTTAGGTTACACCCTCCAACTTTCTTCTCGATCATTGATGTAACATGGTGTATGAAGTTGGAAGGCATCATTCATCTGTGATGCCTGAATCGTGTGCATTAATTCAGGGAGGCATTAAATCAAACACTGTCCATGCTTATACATAAATACTCCTTCAATATGTGTTGCTTTGTCTGACTTGTTCTGCTCAAAGACAACAAAGTTGGTGATATTCTGTCTTTTTGTTTGCTTAGTTACTTCTTAAAGATGGCAATGCTGTATCCTTGCGATTTTCTTTACTCTTTGAGTTAGTTTGTAGCTCCCTGTAATCACAACCCTAGAGTGTTTTGTAGCTTGCTTTGATTCACACAGCTACAACATGTAAAAAAAAAAAAAAAAAAGTTGTTTGCCATTTTTAAAAAAAACTAACCAGCTCTCAGGGGTCACAAAGATCCCTGCAGGATTACGTCCCAGCCTTAGTGACGGAGAAAGGCTGGCGTGCAATGAGTCCCTACACTCAAAACATGTTCCCTCTGCGTTCTGAACTTCCCATATGATTCCCACACTTGCCCTTGGACATGGAAAACAACTCCCGTAACTGATAGGAACATGTCACGTGATGCAGGCTGATGACTCAGAATCTGTGTTTGGTGCCCGAAGCTGGTGCTTTCCACATGGGTTTCTTTGACTAAGGCGAACCACTGATTGCATGTCGATTAGCTTATCAGAAAGTAAACAAGAGGCCCAGTGTGAATGTGAGAGATGCAACAAGCAAGAGCAGCTACCAAATAACCATTTTAGGTGCACTGGTTAGAGGAAGTCATTTTTACATTCTCAAGCCATCTGTTCTTTCCATATTCTCGCTTTCTCACACAGAATACTAATAAAACCACCAAGCACCCACAGTAAAGCCAGGAAAACTGAAGATGAAATAGGCAACTAAAATAGTTGTGGAAGCCTCATAGCTGAGGTTATTTATCATCTCATGGAGAGGGGTTCTGATTCTGTTTACGATGGACTCATAAGAGCAATGATCTGTTAGGGGGCGAATAAGTCTAGTAATTTATCCTTAGCTGGTAAACAGGGTTTAAGTTCTTTTCGCTGTTGCTGTGTATGCGAATTGCATCTGTGGTGTTTATTAATGCAATGGAATATACTCGCGCCACATTATAATTTTTTTAATAAATGCCTCATTATCTGCACATATGTTTACCTAAACATAGAGAACACAAGAGGGCTTTACGCATCTAGATATAGCCTCCCTCTTCACAAAAGAGAGGTGATATTGGAGCAGGAGTAAAAATGGTAGCCCCCCCACCATTAACCTCACTTATGTCACGAGATGTCACCTATTACTTATACATACTTGACTTTAAATAAAAATAAATAAATAAATATGTGTCCACTTGCAAGGTGGTTGTTCCTGCGTGCACTAATGTGCATAAACTCACATGAACCCAGACACTTTGTGAGGATCCTCATTGACGTACTTATTGCTTTTCCTAGTCCCTTACCTCTATAGCCTTAAAGGACGGGTTCACGTTTTTCAAGTGTCTCTTAAAACAGTCAGGTTTCCAAGTCAACGCAGAAAAAGGTCTTTATTGCTGTAATCATCCTCTGCTTCACACTGGCCATTGAAAGATGTCTTCTTAATGCCCTTTCAGTCGATGTAATCAAGTTCTTGTTCTGTCTGAAAAATCGTTTAAATGTGTATCAGCTAAGCTAAGTTAAGCTAAATGGTTTTTCCTTTGACTGTGATTTCATGTTGAGTCACAGTGGAAGAAAAGTAACAAAAAGAAGAAATTTTGAACTACAAATGTTTCACTTTTGAAAAATATCCACATAAATCTTTTTTTTTTTTTTTTTGTGGGTGGTAAACTGTGGGTTTGGGTCTCAATCACTTACATAGGCAGCATTTCTGGAGGGATCTCTTGAAGGTCTCTTAAATCATTATTTCAATTAATACTGAGGGTACGGTTACAGCAAGTCAAACAATGTTCAGTGTTCATACGTGTTCAAAACCTAGTCTTAACCCTTAAGCAGCCCTTAACTATAGCTCCTGTTCTCATCTGTCTTGTATGTACTGTAGTGTGCTTTGTGATCTATTGTCCCGATGATGTTGAAGTGCTTAATTACTGATTATTCTATCACTCCAGGAGCTGCTGGCTCAGTAAGTTGTGTGTGTGTGTGTGTGTATATATGTGTGTGGGGAGGTGGTGGGGGGCGTTAAGATAAGAAGAAAACTCAATTTTCTTCTCTACATTTTTGTTCATGTTGGAACCATGATCAACCTTCCACATCTAACTGACAATAATGAAGAGACAATTTTAAACATTTTCATTAAGAAATCAATTCCCCAATGAACTGCAGGCAATATTATACACTTCTTAATTAGATGCTCTGAATTTCACTGTGTGAAGTGTTCTTGTTTTTGAATCCTCCCACTGAACTGCGATATGCTGAACTTGAGGGAGCTGTCCCTGGTGCTGAATTCAGTTCCAAGCCTACTGACTCTTGTTGGTTGCAAAAATGACTCAAGCGAAGATGATATTTGGAGCAGGATGTTAGGAGGGAGGATGGTTGCATTCCATAATTCACAGAGGAAGGTAGAGGTTTATTTGAGAGGAAATGACAAAACATCAACAGCACTGAGACTAAAAAGAGAAAGATGTAGAAGGAAGCATAACGAACAGGCATAGTGCCGTTGTGCATGTGTTGGAAACCTTTGGGTTTTACAGTAATAGTTGAGCCAGCGACTATGTGACCTCTGCCATGGTAGATCCAAGGGAATAGAGCAGATGGACGACTAGCTGGTGTCTCAGCACCTCTCTAGTCCTCTAATGGCACATTGTATTCATTTGTCAGCATTAGATAAGGGGAGGAGCAAAACCGACCATGTGGAAGGTGCAGACAACGCTCCTGTGTATGTTCTCACCCCTTTTAAGGCCGAACGAATGATGAAAGCATATGCGGCTTTCTGTTAATGCTTTACATGTACTACTGAAGTCCTGATCCATTGTTATACCTGGTCAATCACGCTGTGCGTGTGCAGAAAGAGATTTGAAAAGAGTCAGTGGTGATGCAATACTTTATTTATGCATAGTTTCTATTTTTGTCAGACCGTGCAGCCATTGTTCTGCATTTTGAACCAACTCACCCATATAAATACTTAATTGTCTCCATAAACCTGTCAGGAAACTGCATCATTTTTTGTATGATCTATTAAGGTATTGTTACCTCGCACGTGTTCACACTTTTCTTACCTGGTAAAGTATAGATATTAAGGCATTTCTTTACTGTAGTGTTGTTGTCTTTGACAACAAAATCAGCGCAGAAACATCTATTTGTCTCGCTCGCTAGTGGCTCTGTTGTTGACCGAACTGCTATAGCTTTTTAATAAAGAGAGGAGTTTCAATGATTCCATATCCAGAATATGTCTTAGGTTAGCCCACCTCATCAGGTCAGAGGTGCCTGTGAGGTTCAGTGTGCCTTAGGCGGTGCTGTGATGTTATGCATTGGTGTTATATGCCAGGGTTATGTGTGTATTCCCCGGTTAAAAATTTATGCCTCGAGGCATATCATTTTAGCGTTTTGGAGTTTCGTGCAGACATTGTAATCATTGCGCAAGAGTAGTTATTATTCAAGAGTAAAAATCACAGTTGCACATCAAAACAACGAGACGTACAGACAGTGGAGATAGATTTTCCATAACTCCAGGGTAATGAGCAGCACGACTGAACAGTAGCAAGCAGCTCTTGATACACAACAACAACAACAACAACAACAACAAAAAATCCTTTTAGAAGCCATCAACTGCTTGGGATACATTTACACTTTTTTATGTGTACTTTTTTTTATGTACACTGTTGGCATTGCTATGTGAATGTGTTGATCCAGTGGTCGCTGGCACTTCTCCTTGGAGCCAAACTCTCTATACTTTTTTTAATCAACATAGTGGAGCTTCTTTGGCTGAAGTTTTCATTCACCAGAAGTCAGCTCAGCAGTGGTAAGAATTATTCATATATGCATCCCCCTGCATGCTTTTTCAATGTGAGGGAAAGCAAACGTAACGCTAACTTAATAATGTTGCACATTTAGCTCGTACAAATGCTGTTTTATCATCAGAAGTCACAAATAGTCAAGGAGTATAATGAAAATTAAATCAGTCCAAATTAGAGCCAATTGTGCTTTAACTATTATGCTGATGAAAATTAAATAAATCTTTGTTTTAACCTTTTTGCAATTTCTAACTAACTGCCTTTTGCACAATACTGTACACGATCAAAGAGTTTATAACATTACTTCAATTTCTAGTGGAATCCTTCTTTCATGTGTACTTGCACTTCGACTTGAATACTCCCTGTGTTTACTCTTATTACCTCTGGACCCAACCAGCACCGGGGCATTTTGAAATTTGTTATCACTTTTCTTGGCTTGATCAAAGAGTTGTGATAGCATTTTAACACAGTGAGAAGAACTTCCTGTTAAATGAGGATAATAGGAAACAAACACGTGCACAAATTCCAGAGTCCAATTCCATTGCTTATTTTATTTCAAATTATTATTATTATTATTTTTTTTTTTCCATCAGCTCCTGCTTTTAGAAAGACGTTTTCATTTATTAGAGGCTGACTTGGTCAGTGCAGGGGGCAAGCAGATAAAGTAGTATGAAAAACACATGGACAACATCAGTGCTACAAATTTAGTCGGATCACTTTGAGGGAAAGTGGTGATTGCAGTTCAAGGACTGTGTTAAAGGGTAGCAGGGCCCAACAAAAATGCTGAGTCAAAGAAAAAGACAGATGGTCACTTAATGTTAAAATGTGTGCACCACACAGCCTGCAAAAATAAAAATACACATTTTAATAATATAAGCAAAGGTGTTGACTTTTTTCTTGCTACATTCATAGTTTGTCAGTGTGTGTGTGTTTGCTTAATCTGTGGCTTGTTGCTTTACTAAAACACATATGTTACACATATGTGTTAGCTACCAGTCATTAGCTGCAGTCCTAGTGCCATCTGCTGTGGGCTAATACACGAGGTAACAAGAGCCTCCCATTTTTTAATTAGCCTCACATGCCAGTGTGACTGATTGCTGTTAAAGTTGGTCCGTTTGTGGGCGTTTTGACTTCAAGTCCAGAACGGTGTGTAGCGTCAATTACCTTGAGTCGTGTTAAGGCCTTCTTCCATAAGTCAACACCTAGAGGCCATTACCCACCGTCTGGTAGCTCTAATGCCAGTGACTCAGCAAAGATTTACAGAGTTCCTTATGGAGGAGTTGTTATGGTGCAATCTTAGTGGATTGTTCTGCAAATGTTGGTTGTTCAACTTAACGCTGAAGCAATTTGTTAGTTAATTGATGACACTTCAAAATTGTCAGCAGTTTTAAAAACCAAAACAGTTTTATACTATTACTATAACTCCTTTAGTAGATGCCCATCCGTGGAGGCAGATAATGAATGTCTAATAATAATAATAATACCAATGGCATAATGCTACAGTACAAGTCGTAGCTCTTTGTAGTCATAAACCATTTTATTCATTGTACTTTGTCTATAAATATTAAACAGGGAGAATGAAAGTAAAGTGAGACTAACATTGTTATTGTGTTACCAGTATCTACTTCACCCACAGCCTGTGTAGATTTTTTTTTTCTGGTCCCTAACACCTTCCTTTTATTGCCGCTTCCTTCCTTCATTCCATTCGCCTGTTGTTTCTGTTTCCCTCTCATTTGGCCTCGCCTACTTTGGATCAATGGCTTTCACCAGCCAAACCCATCTTATTGACATCTCGCTGCTCTCAGAGTAACACAACACTAGTCAGAAAAGAGTGTTCCTCCTAACTCAGCCTGCTTTATAAATAGAGTTGTCACATAGCTATTACAGTTACAGTGTCATGTTCCACACTTGCATTATTATGATCACTAAATTGCCTGTCACAGTTACTTGAGTTCTTCCAGCTTACTTAAAGATAAGCACTTTTTCAGTTCTCCAGGGGTTTGTGGACTAATGGATATTGAGCATGTTAATATTTCTCTGCTCATTCCAATGCACTTACATTTTGCTGGCTCAGCTTTTTATCGTAATGAGAGAGGATCTTTTAGGCTTTGTGATTTTAAAACTTAAAAACCTCTTAACTGACAGGATGAGCTCACCTCTTTTTTTTTTTTTTGGCCCCTTTTTAAGTCCTTTTTGTGAAGATTCGTCCTCAATGCAGGTCAGTGCGAGTGTATTTCAACTTGTCATTCTAGTGCCACAAAGCCCACACTTAGCACACAACGGCAGACAAACACACAGTTAAAGATGGTCTGTAATGGCCATTTTTCCAGATGTTGAAGCCTGTAAGGTTGGGAGTGTGAAGGCAGGTACAGAAAAGTGAAAAGTATTCAGCATAAAGTGTCAGTAAACACACATGGCAAGGTGACATCGCCGGCATTACTGTCAGCTAGACTAGACTGAGAGCAGCACTTCAGTTCTAGTGATGAACAGAAGAACCTCAAAAATGGAGGCAAGAGAGAGGGAAAGTTATGGAACTCAGTTCAAACTCACACCAGTTAGACTGACTTGCTTTTGTTAACCTTTTTTGCCCTCCTTGCATGTATTAACTTACATGGACACTGTTGGATACGATGGGAAAATGTATGGTTTTAGAGCAGCGGCCAAGTAAGAGATGTTTAAAGTCCAGCCCAAAATAATATGTCTGGAGATAGGAAGGTATTGTTTGGCTGTGTTTAAGAAATGGTGGTGAGCTTTGGAAATCACAGTGGTCAGTTTTTTGTTTTTAAGCTGAACGAGAAAACCAGTTTTTTTAATTTGATTTGGAGCATAAAAATCTTCCTCTTATTCTAATTAATAATATTTCTTTATTATTATTATTATTATTAGTCAACCCCCTTGTTCTGGCACTCTCCTCCACCCCTGCGGTTACGTCTTGCACGATTAATAAGCCAGTGTTTATTTTGGATGGTAAAAGTCTCACAGCCTGCCAAAATGTAATTGGTCAAGCCAAGTTTCCAAATGGCCACTTAGCTTTTGAAATATTCTGTACGTCATACGCGGAACATCATTTACATTTCTCATAGTTAACCATAAGTAAATCTTCGGTGTCAGCGGTGACTGTTGCGCTGATGATTTTTGCCCAAGTCCACCGTAGAAAAAAAATGCAACACCTTCGTTTACCAGCTCCTCTCTGGCAGCTTGTCTAACAGCAAGATAAACATTTTTTGTATCTTTTGATAACTTCAGTATTCTATCACAGATTAATCATAGTCATTCTTCACTAGTTTCCCTTGTAATGGTGATGTAGTTTTTCATCCTGTCAGAGTATAAAGAATGGTACTAAAGCCAAACTCTTTGTCTTACTTTGTGTTACATGGGGCTGGAACTGTCACCGCTTCTACTCTGACTGTACATCACAACATGTCCCCCAGCTGATTATTCACATATTTGCATTTTGCTTACTATAAAGCATTTTCAGGTAGCCATAGCAAAGCCTTGCTTGGGAACTCCATTAAGCATTCAGTGGCCTGTCACAGTCGAATAGGCTTATGGGTTTCAACCTTATCCATGTTCTCTTGTCACTGATATGCACGTAAACAAATTACAAGGCTTGTGCTGCACTCATTGGGGGCCCACCTCCAACTTCTTCTTCCCCACGGTTTCATTTAATGACTGCATAACTCATTGGAGAGATTTTTTTTTTTAATTTTTTTCCCCTTTTATTAGGCAGGCTCCGGCTAGGGACATGCCTGGGATTGGGTTGACGTTCCTGGGCAGATGGTGAATCATGCAAAGGGTCTTGGGGAGTACTAGAAATCCAAAGCTTCCTGACTATCCCTTTCACTAAGGCTGGATGTAGGCTGAGCTGGCTGGAGTAAAAGCCTAGATTAGCGCCTCTACAAATGGGACCCTAAGCTCCAAGGCTGCTTGCTGTTCTTATTCAATTTGGCTTAGTGGCAGAAGTTAGTATGTAATGGTGTCGACACATAGGGTTAGTTGGTATTTGCTTTCTTTCACTTGCCACTATTGGAACATCTAGACATTGTTCTTTATGTATAAATTTAGAATGTGGTAGAAACCCGTGTGAGCAATGTATTAAATGAATAGGTGTGTACAGCTTAATATGTGAAAATCTTTAGAAGGCAGCATGGTAACAACTTTAACCACACTGGGAATTCATTCATGCTTTTATGACTGTCCTTGTTACTGCCAACTTTCATTTTAGTGCATGAGTTGCAACTGTAAATTTTGCATTTTGCATTTAACCACCATTTATGGCTCTACAGCCTCTGATGACCTCAGTGAAGACTTGGAGATACCGAAAAACTAGGGGGAGAAATTCTAATGTGGTTTTTGGGAGTAAAGCTATCTTAAGTCCCTCTGTGTCTGTCTGTCTGAGAGCTTCCCCTCGAGAAACTGGTCTGAAGTTAACTGGGACACTTGTGAAATTACTTCTATGTGCCTGTGTAGGGATAAAGGGAATTGCTACTGTACATATTGCTTCCCCACGGACTCAAACTAGCAAAGTCGACCGTTTTTTTTTTTCACGACAGCACCTCAGCACCATAAATCTCTGATGTGAGCCCAGAGGAGGCTGCTGAATCTCTGACGCCAGTAAGGAATTGGTTGAATGCCATTTTCAGCCTTTTAAAGCTGTAGCTTTTCACCTGGCACACAATAGTTTGCACTGATGGCACTAAACTAAAAAGCTGAATGAGGAGTCATCTCTTTCAGCTTTAGGCGTCTTTGGCACAAGCCTCCTCCATCTTGTGCCACATCCCACATCATTTTTCCACTCATGCCATTTTTAGCTTCCTGTGCATGGTGCAGCACAGTTTGTCACCCAGAGACAAACTGACTTTCCTCATTCTTCGAGAAGTTATAATAATTCAGAGCAGGACAGGGGAATTTGTGTCTGTCAAGGCTGTGTCACATCCGTGGCTGTGATGGTCGCAGGCTAGATTTACAGCCACAGGGGTGGTTTGGGTATCTCAAGAGCCATCAGAGCCACCGACCATTTCTCTTTAAAGAAGAATCGGTGTTTTTCTAAAGGTGTTGTGGTTGATTGTGATTTGAGACAACAATCAGGTGTAGCTTTTCAGTCGAGACAGTCTAATCAAATTGGTGTCGTGTTTGCTTGCCTCACTTGTTTTGACTTTGCAAACACGTGAACATGTACAGCACAGCCACAAATCGAGCACTGGTGCAAGCGGTAACCTCTGTATTCCAAGCATTGTCTAATTACTCTGCCTATCCTCCTATACCCTTCTAGTACTAGTGTTTACTTTCAAATGATTTCTGTCCCCTACTGTGCCATTCTCATCTAAATAATGACTTTGTTTGATGCTAGTATTTCTCCCCTGGCTCACCGCGAGCTACAACCATTTGAATGTGATTCTTTGGAATGTTTTCCTGCTCTTCTCAACAATCTGTGACCCTTGGAGATAATTGCAAAGCCATTATGTGGAATCAGTGTCTTTATGCAGGCTTGCACGTCATAATTGTTACATCTTGTGCGTTTTTGTGGTGCTGAACAGGGTCAGTGCTTAGGTTATAAATGTTGTGATATTTATCTGAATGAGGCATAAAATTATATCCAATAGTATGTGCTGTTTACTATTATAGTACGATGTAACACGTTTTTTTCTGTGTCTTGGGGCCTTGGTGGCTCAATGGGTAGAGCATTATCAAATCTGCCAGGTGTGGCCCCATCCAAACGTCAAGGGCCACATTAGTGCCCGGCCCCGAGCCCAGCTATAATGGGGGGGGGGGGGGGGGGGGGGGGGGGGGCAGGAAGGGCATCCAGCATTAAAACACTGCCAAATCACCGTGTGAAACACGTTCCACTGTGGCGACCTGAAGGGACAAGCCATTGAATATTTTGGTTTGGATACAGCATTTACAACCAAAATTCCAATACGACGGTTTTCACGGAATCTAAAGATATGAAACATAAAGTCATAGCTTTATAAAAATAAAGAGAATTGGCACTGAATGCAGGTTTTATAATACCCCTTTTAAATTGACATCACCACAAAGTTAATATGCTCTTTGTTTGGCCTTTGCCACCTCTACCTTCACCTTACGCTGCATCTCCCTGGACTCCTGTCTACTTTCTTCAGTCCTCTCAGTGTCCCACTTCTTCTTAGCTAACCTCTTTCTTTGTATACACTCCTGAACTTCCTCGTTCCCCCACCAAGTCTCCTTGTCCACTTTCCTCTTCCCAGATGACACACCGAGTACCCTCCTACCTGTCTCCCTGATCACATTATTTTTGTATATGTATTTTTTTGACTATTACCTTCAAATCTCGTCCTCTTTGGCAGTACTGCATGACAACTGCACATGTCCTCATACACCTACTGTATATACCCACCTTGCACTGTACTTTCCTAGCACAAAATGATGGCACATTTGCAATAAAGCACAGCCTCCTGCTTAGTAGCACCATAAGCTTGGACAACATATACACCCACACATTTTTCAGTATACTCATAAACACAATATAGACACAGTCTCCCTCAAAGAGCTGTAGACAAACAGTCGGTGGGTTTCTATTAGAGGCCTAGAGGCACACAGAGTCTCTGCCAGGCTAAGATACTTCAAACATAATCTGGTTTCCTTTGGAATCAAAAGGCAAACACAAGAGTAGCCTGCAATTGAAATACATAAGAACAGGTGCAGTGCAGATTCACTGTTTGTATGCAGATAACTGCAAAAGCAGAGTAAGCCGCGTTTAAAATGAGGGTGATTGACTTTGCACATTTAAAAAAGCCCTTTCACATTACCTAATTGCGCAGTATTGATAGATTGTGGTTTTGTTTTACAACATGAAATAAAAGGAACAGAGAAGCTATTGACTGTGCAGTAAAGATCAGTATGGGTCCAACGAAGCTACTAAAGTAGTATTTTGTCTTTTATTGTTTTTATCCTTTTGTTACTCTTATCTGAATGCCATTTTCTCCCTTTTGTTCATACCTTTGTTTCCTTTGTGCTCCCTGAGAAACTTTCCTCGCAAAAGTCTCATTGCTTCCGTTTCCACTTCAGCTGTGCAGTAGCTGCATGATTTAAACATTCACTGTAACTGTTAAATTCCTGAATTACAGTTCACATGCTGAAAGAGAGAGCCATGATGATCTGACTGTGTTTCAGTATTTTGTATATTTCTTGTTGTTGTTATAGGTCAGTAATTATATCACTTGTAGAAGTAGTAGTAGCTTTTAGGACTTTATTTGCTGTTAAGTACCAGTAGAGTGTCAGACACTTTTTTTCTGTTTTGCTTTCATTTGCCCCTTAAAGGAAACATATTGAAGTAAAAAAAAAAAATTACAACAAACTGTCTTTTTGAAGTGTAAAGTAGCAGCATGTTTAATGACACTTGTAATATTTGAAATGGGCTTTCCAACGCATTGCCAACAAAGGCTATTTTCATTTTGTTTTTTCAGAATCACTGAACAATCTATTGATTGTGACTGCAATAGTAAATTACATCTTCACATCAGACTGACACATTGGCAGAGCTGCCTGAAGATTCACCTTCCCCAGACATCGGCTCACACATATATCCTTGCATGCGTATGTGTCTACATTTTAAATGCTATCACATTATCCGATAAAGAATCACTTTTAAGGGCTGGAGCAGCATGTAATTCATTGTCTTTACAAATTCAGTATAAAAAGAGTATACATCTGGGGAAGGGGCCAAAATTTGAATATATACACTCAGGTTTTTCCAGCCCACTCTGGAATAGTCCATTTCTACTGGCAAAACAGCAGACCCTGCATTTCTGCTGCACAATAAAACTTTGTTTACTGGTACCTCTTTGCTTTATGTCTGTAGTTACAGTAGATTTCATTTACTTGTACAATGATTAAGAGGAAACAGTCAAAAAAATATGTCAGTTAATAAAAGCCCGGAAGTAACCAAAAAAAAATACGTTTTTGTTAGAGAACTGGTTGAACCCTGCTGGAAGCTGGAAGTCGATTTATTGTGAATGTGGATTGGTTGTTTCCAGAAGTGTTCTGTAATAAGTTGGGAGAGACTATCTGTTCTAATTCACTATATTTAGCAGAGTTTAAATACATTGTTATTAGGTGGACATGTTTTCCACATTGATTCGTGGTGTCATGACCTTACTTTTTTTTTTTTATTGATTACATGTCTGGGTCTTGTTTACCATGACATACTCAGAGAGGCATTTTATGTACAGACAATAGAGAACAAAGAACTCAAATAATCCAGCTTTTGTTTAGCAAGTAGAACCATTCTGGCCCTGACATTCATATTCTCTGTGAAGTTTGGTGACTGGCCTCTAATTGTCTGCAGTTGCTTCTTTGGCACTTGTTGTAGCCAGACACGATAATGAACCTGTAGAAAGGGCGGTGGGAAGGAAAGATGGACCTATGCTGAGGGCTAAAGTTGCAAATAGAGAAAGGTCACGGAGAGGAACAGGCAAAGCTGTCAGTCCACGCAAATGTCAGAAGCACAGTTCACTGAGTGTCATTAGGCAAAAGGTGGGCAAATTAATCCTGATTAGACAGCTGAGTGTTTCTTTTTTTTTTTTTTTTTTTGGGCGGGGGGGTGGTTATTGAACCGCTGCCCTCATTATCATGAATTTATCCAAGCCGTTGCTAAATTTTCTTGTTTCACCTACAGCTTTTTTGTTGGAGAGGACAGCTTTGTTGTAGGAACACGTTTAGTTTTTTCACAATTAATCTCAGAGGTGCAACACAGTACATTTCAGAGATTTTTTTCTTCAGCATCTGTAATTATAATCGCATACTAAATATCTAAATCGGATAACCAGGATTGCTTCTATCCCCCTAGATATTTATGCATTTCTTTTGATTCAAAATTGATCAGCTCATTTACATAAATGTAGTTGATTTCTGTTTACTTGTATGTTTTTAGCATCTACATATCACATTCAGTCTCTACCAGCTTTTATTACTTCAGTGCATCTCGGCTTGCACCAACTTTTTTCAGTTCAGATCTCGCTTGACATCATGTAGATTGTTCGTTTCCATTTGTTTTGGTGATTTACAGATGTACGTGATCAGATCTTTCCCTAAATCCACAAAATAGAAAAGACATTAATGGCTTGTACCCATCTTCGGATCACATTCATCAGCTCTAGAGAGGTCTGTAAATGTGCACGCTATGATTGTTTACCAGTGGGCTTGTGCCTGATACAAGCATGTTAACAGTGCTTGTCACACCAACTGTTTTTACAAATGTTGTATGTCATTTTCCATTATTTATGTTTTTCCAACTATCACTTTATATGTGCTACTTCTCATTCCTCTTTCACAGCTTTGCTCTATCATCTGTATGATTCTGTCTATATCACATTATGGTGCATGACTTCTATGAGAATTTTAAAGGTGGCTGTATGCCATCCGAAGGCATGAAATATGACAAAAGAAAAACAGGGTAGGAGCTGAATGCAAAAAGGTTTCAACACAACCAGGCCTCACTTGCAGTACCGGAGCGCAGTAGGGCCGTACAATTTAATGAAAATGTTAGATTGTGATTATGTTGGACAATACCAGGATTGCAATAATAGCGATATCATGCATCTTTTTTGCGTGGTTATGAAGGAAAATGTACAGATTTTGAAATGCGCATACAAAAACTAAAGCATGTGTACAAGTGTTTTTAAAATGAAACGTTAACCACATTGTATTGAATGTCTGCTTTAAATTGAATTCTAGTTTAAAAACTACTTCACTAATCCCAGAGGGAAATTGATTTGCATTATTACAGCTGCTCACTGCTCCAACTTGAAAAAAAAAAGAGAAAGAAAGCAAGATAACCATACCCAAATGAAGAATCACACATCCAAAATCACACCACAAAACTCAAAAGCAAAAAAGCTTCAACATCTGTCAAGAAGAACAAAGAAAATCAAGGATAAATAATATGAGATTTACAATAACCAACTGTCCAATGCAGTGCAACACACGATTAAACAGTGATAAGATGACATAACTACTGATTATAACCAAAAATTGAATATGAGCATAAACATTTAACTAGTTAATACAGGTAACATGCGCTTGAAAAGTTGCTGCAGTCAATATCTAGTAATTTGCATATCTTTAACATCATGAACATCGTTAATAGAGTTCGAACACTGGAATAAACTCCAAATTCTAAACTATGTGTTTTCATAAGATAAAATTAAACCTTTAATAGTCAAGTGAAAATAACTTTAATATAATGTCAACAAAAACAAAGAAATGTTTTTTACTGAGGCAGATAATGGGGATGATGATAGTAGTTGGTAGCTTTGGTCTCTTCACTCATTCATACTTTCTGGACAATTACTTATCAACTCAAAAATGCTGCTGTCATCCCCTACACACACCCACACCATTGACTACTCTAAGGTCGAGCAGTCACAGCCACGGGAGAAAAACATAGACGGATCCATTTTATCAACTTTCCACAAGGAAGCTCTGCCCCAAATCTCACCAGAGTGTTTGCCAGTTTTTAAAAAAATTATCTTAAAACTAAATCATTTAAGTCATCGATGTGTCTTAGGTGCCAACAGTCCACACATTGAACACTTTCCGCTAGAGACTTGCTTTCTCTCTTTATTAAGCACATGTCTTAATTAAGCTTGACACAATTAAAGAATAGGTTGTCCCATTTACACACATTAGTCTTTATTTTATTGCAAATGTAGGAAAGTGTGCAGCATTAGAGGGCAGGTTAGTTATCTTGGGTCCTTCTGCAGAAATGTGGAGGCAGGGAGGGCTTTTAATTAGATATCTATTTTCAATAGTCATTTCATGTGTGAGATAGATAAGTCTATATACATTTACACTATTCAGTTCCTCCAGCGACAGTTAATTCAGTCAATACTAGTGAATTTTGCGCAACCTTGCAATTTAAAACATAATAAAAACCTTGCAACAAACGACACTTGTTTTTTTTTTTTTTTTTTTTTTTTTTTTTGAAAAGCTGTGTCAAATACAGACATTTTTGTTCCACATAATCCTGAAGGGACTGGCTATAACAGTCCCCTCAGTCAATGTCACTGCCCTTACTGTCATTTGAGAGTGACAGGGCAATAACTGTCACGGCTAGCACTTTCACCAAAGAGTGATTACAGTGGATGATTCTGGGCTGAGCACTGAAGCATTTTCAGTCCTGCTCCAGTCTCTGTCTTTCTTTTCCAGTCTCATAATTATCTAAAGTGAAATGAATAAAATAATGTGCTACAGAGTATTTAGCCACAAGGATATGAGGAGGACAACTTCCTGAAACTGGAATTGTTTGAAAATGGGATGTCTGATGTTTGACACATCAGGAGAAACATTTGTATTATTTTATAAATATGCTGTTTATATATTTGCACTATACACAGCACAAAGTGAGCTGTAATTAATGGGAGTCTTCTAAATAAATTGCTACCTTCCAGCAGCCCTACAGTATATCTGCTCCATTTCAGTCTGCCCCCTGTGCTTTGCTGTGGAGTTGTTGCATGTTTCTTAGTCACACTCTTGTGGCCCTTTTGATAGTGCTAAAGAATTAATAAATATGTGTGCTCCGTGGATGGTCTGGGAGCACAGCAGTGCAGCTCAGCGTGCCTCGAGTGGAGCGCCGTTCGGAGGGCCGATCGACGCTTATTAACTGATGGATCTCCGAGCGAAAAAAAAAAAAAAAACAGAGCCTTGACGAGAGCATCTGCAGAAGTTAAAGAGGCATCTGTTAAGCCTTAAGGGTAGCCATCAAAATGAATCGGTGTCAATCTGGAAATGTTGCAGTTATGTTCCTTAAGTATAACGGCTTTGCATTTTTTTTTTTTTTCTGTTTACCTCTGCTTACCTCTGAATGTTTTTTAAAAGGTTTTGATCATTTTAGTTGTGACATGTGAGAGGAGGTTGAACCATAAAACTACTATCTTAAGTAGCATGAATTTTTAATGGAGCGTTCATTTAAACATTTCCAAATCATCTCATGATATTAAGCTAAAGAGGATTGAAAGTGAACTTTCTTGGCAGGGGAATTAGTGAGTCTTGTGGGGGCAGAAAACTCTGTCTACAGTTTGTGCCTGTACTTGATAATTTGATACCTGATAGATTCAGCCGTGGTGACTGTGAGTTTTCAGCAACTGTGCAAATGTCTCCATCCTCTCCACGCCGCCCCGCTGTCTGTGTATTGGCCTCATGCCTGGTGTACAGGCAGCCTCACCCAAAACATCCCTCCTTCTGCCTATCTGCTTCCCCTTCCTTGGCTCTTTCCATCCCTCAGCTCCCTCCCAAGGGAGTTAAGAAGCTAATGTCTTTGTGCTGACTAGTCACCATTAATCGGGCCCCCATTAGCCAAGCCCATATAAAGCTTTGGACTAATGGAATACAGTGCAATGAGTGGACCTGTGTGGACACAAGTGCACAGATGGACAGGGTGGACAAGCAGATTACAAAATAGGTCAGCGCCAAGGTGAGGTTGCTGTGTTGCAGTTTATTGATACTGTCACTTTTTGGAGGTTGTCTCTGGCACCTGTCTGACACATCCACTGCAAAAGTTCTTATCAGTTAGTTGCATTTCTAGCATTTCATGCGAAACCATTACTAAATCGTGCTGCATGTGAAACGGCTCCAAAAGTGTAGCAAAAAGAGAAAAAGACGTTACAAAGCACAAATGGTCTTTGTGGTCTAACACGATAAGCATTCTTTTACATCAGTCATCATAGTATATCAGTTTTTATTCGAAAGACTGACGTGATATTAAATCTTCACATGACGATAAATGCAACGCAACGTGCTCATTTCTTGGCAAACTGTAGCTTATTGAATTTTAAACGAAAAAATGAAGTGGCACTATCTGTTCTTTGCTATTGAATATAATATTGGTGTCTAGGCAGCTAGTACATTGCGCTCCACAGTGACTCAAAAGACTGAAATGAATCTAAATTAGCAGTGAGCTCAATTTTGGCTTGTGGGCAAGGAAGGGGCTGTTTTGAATTTCCTTTTATATCTAGTTGAAATGCATCTGCTTAACCAAGACAACTTTGCATTAATTGCTTGACAGGTAATCAGTTCGATAACCGTAGCCCCCACCCACTCATCGTTTGATTACCTTCGATGTTCTGTGCTACTGTCTGTATCTCTGTGCATATGCGTACTGTACAGCCAACTTGTCCACTTGACACTCATGCACATACACACACATGCCCCAACACACAACTTTTTCCTCATTATAAGTTGGAGGAATGTGCTGAATTGGGAGAATCCAGACAGCAATTATCCAAGCCAGAGAGTCAGCAAGCAGCACAACACCGGAGGAAGGCCTGTTAGACAGAGACAGCACCTTGTTCTCAGAGTCGTACGGTCCTCATCAGAGCTTGAGCCTCTGTGTGACTGACTATCCTGTCTTTGGTCGCAATGAAAGAGAAGAGGGAAAACACTAACAGGGCCAATTTAATAGGTTGCAAAACGAGAGTACTGGAGTGTGGGTGGAAAAGAGAAGGAGGTATCCAAAGGCACTGCAATGTGATGTATCACTCTGCCAATAGTAATGGCGAGTTTGGAAGCTGGAATGATGGTGCATGGCTACATCTTTTAAAGGCTTTCAGAGGCTACCTTTCTCTTCCCTAATAGAACAAAATGCTTTTTTAAGCCCACATATGTTATATAGCAGGAGGTGGTGACACGTGTGATATAATAAGAGCAGGTAGGGCAAACACCCCCCTCAGCTTTTGGGTTACTATTTGGGATGCTATATTAGCTATGTGCTTTCCTTTCATGTAACTTTTATATACATGTATTGTGTTTGCTGCTTTCTAGCCTAAGAGTTGGGGGACAAGGTGCTTGTATTTGCTTGTACCCGAAATCAGTCATTTTCCTTTCCTCTTAGGTTTCCCCTCAGTGATGGGCTTTCTACTTGCATGACAGAGGCTCAGCCAAGGACTGAAATATATATGAGGAGGGAGCAGGCTGGTGGGCCATTTCAGGACCTCCCATTATGACTGCGAATCAGAGCATTCTCCTCAGTGCTGAATAATTTATGCAGCAAAAGTATCTGCTTAGTCAGATTTTTTTTTTTTTTTTTTCTACCTGATGCAGGAAATGGATAGAAGGCAGTCCGTCCTCGCTGAGTAGCTTGTGCCACTGAGATGAAGTTAACGCCCCAAGGATGTAAAAAGAGCAAATAATAACTTTTAATCTTTGCAAATGGCAAATTTATCCTGAAAGAGGGAGACTGTCTATAGGGGGGGGAAATAAAAAATCTGTTTTTGAGGAAGCGTTATTAGAATTCAGGAAGAGTAGTTTGATTCCTTTTCAGCCTGCCACATTTGAATTGCAATGAGAGGAGAAAGGAGCAGGTGAGCTGGAGGATGAGTTGGGGTGGGTAGGGCTGTTCTAGTTGCCCCCTTTATTTATCCCAGATGCTCTCAGTGTCCTATTACTCACGCAGCATCCTGAGAGCTCTTACTCATTCAAACGCTGTTAAAGTCCCGCGTCAGCAAAACAGACAGACTGAAAGGGGAGAAAGCAGAGAGAGAGAGAGAGATGGGAAGAGAGGGCAATAGACAAAACAGAGGTGAGACAAACAAAATGTCCTGCTCTCAGCCCTATTTTTCCTGTCTGCCAGTGGTTGCTATCCAAACCTCCATTAGCCCCCAT
The DNA here is from genome assembly GCF_033026475.1 of Channa argus. Taxonomy (NCBI): domain Eukaryota; kingdom Metazoa; phylum Chordata; class Actinopteri; order Anabantiformes; family Channidae; genus Channa; species Channa argus. The sequence continues at coordinate 23,978,118 of NC_090208.1, forward strand.
GAATAATGAAACGGGACAATGAGTGTGTTAGCACTGAGCTATTTCCCCCCTGCACTGCTGGGACCTGCACCTTGTGAGCAAGTGGGTGGGTCTGCAGATAGACAGGGGGCTGAGAAATAAGAAAATATGTGGCGAGAATACACTATCATGCTCAGACTGAGTTAACGGAGAACAATAAAAAGTCTTTTTAACTACTCACCGTATCCATTTTAATGTTTGTGTGGTTTTCTGCATAATCAAGACGATTATCGTATAATTCTTTTACATACTGTATATTTCATACTGTACAAGAAATGCCGCCGAGAAAAAAACCTAGCTACCACTTACAAGCTTATACATGTTAATGCATGGTAATATACATTCTGATGTTTGAACTTCAAATGAGTCCTAAAACTTTACAAAGCACATATGATTTAAATATGCCCTCAGGGGACTCACTGCATATTAGGACGTATATTAGGAAGTTTCCTGAATTCTTGAGGCTGTACCAGAGATTGTGCAGTCTGGTGACCTCAAGTTCCAGTTTAATAAAACAGTCAGTAGTTTTTCAACATATTAAGAACTTAATCACTGACATTGGAAATGCACACTCGTCTAAATGTAACCTCTATAGTCGGCTCTGATTTCTGCCGATTAAGGCAGAAATAACCACGCTATTAGCGTCTAGTCCCATTTTTCCCCCAAAATAGCACTTGCTTCTGTTGATGAACATGTTGTTGTCTTTTTAATTTATCACTCTATGTGCCCAAACAAGCCTGCCCACTAGTTACCCCATCTGTGTCTTGAAATTAATTTGTACAAACAGAACATGCACACTGTCATTTTAGTGTGCATCAGGAAATTGCTTGGTCTTCTGTGTTCTAGCCTAATTTTCGACATACACTGTAGATGTACTATAAAATATGTAATATTTCTGTTAGTCTGCCACATTTCCTCTCCTGCACTTTTGTTACCCACATCCCCTAGCTTTTAATGTACACACACACACACACACACCCTGCCAAGACCATCACTCCCTCGCCTTGTTGTTGCGAGAATGCTTGAAACAGCTGAAATCAGACGGCAACAGCTGGCCTCAGACCTGTGTTTAGAGGAAAATGTCAGGATATGCTGAGAGCAAAAGAGAGGGGAGGCAGTGGTGATAGCACAAAGAAGAGCGAGATAGAGCCTGAATGAGAGAAAGCAAATGTAATAGAGGCTTAGAAAAGTAAAGACTGGCAGCGATGGAATAGATATGTGACGGAGACCAAAACGAGAGGTAGCACTAGAGAGTGGCGTTGTGAAAACAGACGTGAAAGCACAATGAATTCGTCATGCGCCTTCCCTTCTCCCTTCAGTTCCTCCCTGTTAATGACAGCAGAAACAGATGTGAAGATGAAGGAATAGAGGCAAAACGAAGTTGTCGAATACATGACACTGTTGCCGCGTCACGTCACTTTGAAGGGGCGTCAATTACTTATGACATATGGCACAGTTGCATTGCTTGACACAGGGCCTGAGATAAAAAGATGGATCTTGATGTTGTTTCTATGTTTGTCTCAATTCACTTTCAACAACATGGCGTATGTAAAACCAGCATGAGCAATGTTATTTCTCTGCCTGTGAATAATTCATGTCCAGTAAAGAATGAAGAAAGAGGCATTAACTGATTGTCTTATGGCAGTTAGTGCCTTTTATTTTAAATAGGCACCTGTGATGAAATTTGAACAATGTAAGCGTCGTTTGGCCCTTTTGTTTGTCTTATTTTTCTTTCTCAGCCATCATATCTGAGAAATATCTGCCATCGCACTAATGTTGCATCCAAATGGTTATGATGTCTTATATTCTAACCACTTGAATAGTATTTTATTCACCCGCACTGTATCAGCCCTGCACCCCCCCGATAGTGGCTGCTGGATCACTCACATCATGCGTCAGACTAACTTCAGCTGCAGCCTTGCTACTTATCTAGACCTCTTCTAGAAGCTTCATTGTCCCTTTCTTCTGTTCTTCATTCCCCTCTTTCTTCCTTCTTTCTTACTTTTACCTAAATTGGTCATGGAGGAGGGGGCGGGGAGGAAATCCGGGTGCAAAGTTTGGACAGTCAGCACCGTCTCTCTTCTGTGTTTTTCCCCCAACTTTTTTCCCCATCTCTTTCATCCGCCTTCATTCCGCAGCCTTCCCACTCAGACTGCATTGCTTTGGTTTTGCACACCTCATTCCCTTCTCCTCTCCCTCTCCCTTTCACTTGCTTTCTGTGACGAATCGAAAATATGAAATGTTCTATGTTATTCTCTATGTTTACTTGCTTACTGTAAGAAGACCCTTGATAGGGTGCTGTGCTTACATCAGATTCCAGCTAATGCACAATCCTGACAGCGACACTCTGGTGGATAGCAGAGCCTACACATACCCACACATAAAATGCATGTTTATATTAAAAATTGAGCCTGAATTTGTGTTTTTTGTGCTCGGTTTTGTCGTTTCATTTCAGCTTTCTTCCCCTCCTGTCTTCAAACAAATTTAAAAGTTGGAAAGTCGAACCCTATTGTCAGAATTAGTCGTTATCGTGTCCGTGCTTATGCTTCAGTCAGCTACCTACTATCTACAAGTTGGCCAGTAGGTTTCTTATTATCGATATTCACTCGGTCAGCTCAAGTTTATTTTCAGCCACTTGATATGCTTGTCGTGAAAAGCAAGACCTTTTTTTTTTAGCTTTGTAGCGCTGCACGTTCCATTAGAGAGCCAGTCTAAAAAGAAACTCCTTGTGTTTGATTGCCAAGGGGTCAGCAATGATTGCTATGGGTTTTAGTTCCTCAGAGAAACTGACAGAAGAAAGGAACAGTGTTCATCTATTTTCACGCGTGTTGGTCTTCGTGTGTTTGTGTTTCTTTACATGTAACCGGGTGTTGATGCATGTGTGCAATTGTGCATCAGCTTCTGGATTAAGGAGTCTAAGTAGGAAATGGACAGGTGTGTTGAAGTCTGGACTGGACTTTTTGCTGACATGTTCTAACTGAGCAATGTGGCTGCTTATACTCACATACAGTCTTGTACTCTAAGCCAATTTCACCAAAGCTTGACCCAGACACACCGAGGTGGTGACCTGTAGCTCTCTTTTTGTGTCGAACATGAATTTTTACTTATGGAGCTTATGTGAAAATCAGGGGTGGTCATAAAAGAGAAAATAGGCGATGAAATGGGTTAAAAAAAAAAATTAAAAAAATAGCTTGAATCCCAGAGGTCAATAGATGTTCTGTGCTGATGGAGTCTAAAGATAAATGGCAGCTCACAAACTTACAAACATGCTTTGATTCCTTTAAGGAATGGGCTGTTTAAGCCAGGCTTCTGATGAAGTGCAGTTCTTGTCTATATATGTTAATGACATACCCTCTCCCAACCTTCATCGCCCCCAGAATGACCCTCATCTCCAAATTCAAGGGAGCAGAGCCATTTAAAGCCACCAATGTTTAGATCAGCCCATCTTAAAAATCCTCCAGGCTGCCTCTATAACCCATCCGCCTAATTTACAACGATAATGATGGAGTGAATTTAAAGCAGCCACCATCAAGGGAGCTGGCCGGGGCGAGAACAAGGTTAGGTGGGGGGGAGGGGAGAAACAGACAAAGAGGGAGAGAAGAGTGATTAAAGGTGTAATGGATGGGCAAGGAAGCCAGGGGAAGGGGCGTTCTTAGTTCCCGGGACACTGGGAGGAGGTGAAATATGAAACCCAAAAAGCAAAGTGACAAAGAAAAATGTCTCTCTCCTTTTTTTTCAGTTTCCCCCTCACTTATCACTGCGAATCAGACCTCCGTTGTCAAAAACTCCTCAGGTGCATGTTCCACCTCGTGAACAGCACTAAAGAGGCCGAGCGGACGGGCCAAAGACAAAACAAAGTGATTACTTCTCTCTTTGCTAAAGTTTAATCAGTCTGCCACTATGCTTTAGATAACTTCTGACCCATGCTTGATAGGAAATTAAAACAATTTCTCTGGTGATAGAGTTTTCAAGGAGTAGTTTCCTGAAGGACATTTTTGTTCTTAATTACATTCTGGGCGATTGTTCAGTATGAGGTCAACACAGAGGGTCTTGTTCAGGCAGAAACCAGGAAGTACATTACTAGGATTCATCATGTTAGTGTCCCAAATGTAGCCCTACTATTTAGTAGAAGGAAAAGGGTGAAATAGGTGATTGGCAATATCTTGGTTTGGGCTCATAAAATGTGATCTGATGTATAAGATGTGAAGATGTAGAGTGTCGGTCTGTCCCTCTCAAACAATTCAACACGTATCTCGATACACTGGCTACGATTTGCCACAAAAACGAATCGACTACATTTGTAATACGATACAGAACTATTCAGCTGCGCCAGTTTTGGATTCAATTCAGCTGATATTAATTTTAATTTAGTTCCTATTCAAACTACACTTTATATAGAAAGTTTGCAGTTTTCAGTGGTGTAATTAAGTACATTCGCTCAAGTCCTACACTTAATAAAGTTTTAACTAGTTTTGCAAGTAGTTGGAGTATTTCTGTTACACCCAACTACAATTTGGAGGGAAATCTTGTGCTATTTACACTTCTTTGACAGCTATAGTTACTTTTCAGAAGCATAGTCTTAATACAAAATTTAAACCATTTCATATAATGTGACTGATCATTTTATGGATTTATTGTGATGATGATGAATTCATTTACCTGTCAGTATATAAAGCAGCTTAAATTCAGCCTCGTGTTCACAACTGCATTAGTGATGTTTACAAATTAATGCATCATTAATTTAAATATAATATAATGTACTATTCTACTTTTGCAATAAAGAGTGAAAACTGCTGCACAGTAACATTACTGTGTCAACCTGCTGTGTCATCTAATCATACACTACTGCAGTTTCAATGTAAGGCTGCAGACTTACATACAGTAATGTTACCTCAGTTCATGAGCCAACATTATAAATATCGCATTTTAAATGTGTCCTTGTGTGTGATATAACATTAGCTTACAGCTTCATTCTTCATTCACTTTCTTTGGTTAGCATTCAGCTATTGTATTCACATTCATGAGTCTTGAGTCTAGACAGTAATTTCATGAATAAGTACAATAAAAATTACTTCCATCTGCCCCCCTCCCCTCCCCGGTTCAGCTTTAAATCCTGTGTAGATATGATGAATACAGTGGAAAGAAGTGTTGTGGTGCACACATCTGACTTCACCAGAAAACAATGCTGGGGATGATTGTGTGTGCAGCAGGGTCCTAACTGTCTGTCAGCATTATGCAGAGCAGATACAGTACATAAGCACTTACACACATTCAAACCTTTGCACACAAATGCACTCCTGCCTTCATATAGGAATACTTACAAAGGCCTAAATGAATATTATGAGCACACAAACGACACAAACAATAATTTATGGAGCCAGTAATGAAAGTTGGTCAGACTAACCAAGAAATAGGACATTGATTTCACACACCTACTTCACTCATTGTATCACATCCTAGTGACTGCATAAATATTGATTTGGTCAGATTTGATGGGTGAGAATGTCCCAACAACAGCAATTCATTTTGATGATACTTAACTACTTTCTAGGCAATAAAGTCAACATAAATAAGAGCTATGAAATGGTGCTCTCTCCCACAGAGTCACAATGTTACGGACTGCTGGAGTGGGATAGGAAAAGTCTTCTGCTGCCTGCAGTGTAAGAGATGGACATGGGGGCGGTGAAGACATAAAGACAACCAGTAGCTTCAGCTATGTCCACAGGGCCTCACTTCTTCTCTTTCAACTCATTTTTTTTTACTGCATTCTAGACTTAGGTAACCATCTGGATTGTGTGGGGCCTCTTTTAGGTGTTCTTGGAACAAGGATTAAGATCAAATGTCTGGGTGTTTAATATTCTGCACAAGCTGTTGTATAGTTTGTTCAACTTGAGACAAACTTGAGGACAAATTCTCGGTGGGGTATATGTGCCTTGACAAGCAATGTTCAACCACCGCTTAGCAGACTTTGACCGATACCATGCGGACGAGGCTCAGAAAGCGCAGATCTCAGTGAAACCGTCTAATTGATTTTATATATAATATAATAACAATTACTAATTGAAATGTGGCTTGCTTGCTGCAAATGAGTCATTAGTGGGGCACAGTGGCTGCCCTGTGTAGGCCGGATTCATGAATGATTATTTAGATGAAAAGTTAAAGGAACTGAGAAACCACACTTTATATTACACAGGTAATACAATGTCAAAAAGTCCATACCAGGAAGGGAGCTTAACCCCATTCGTGCTATAATTAATTACTAAATTGAATAGTAGATGATCATAGTGTACATGATATTTCTACTGTAAATTGACATAATTGGATTTGCAAATTTCATCAATTCTACAAATTCTGACAAATCTATTGGGATGTGGCTACACATTAATCAATTACACAGGGTTTTCAAAATCTGCTGTATCAGTTTGTCTGCTCCCCATCAAATCTTCTTCGCACTGTGGATTTCTTGCTGTGATATATCACACAGAGAATGAATGGTGGAGGGAACATCGTATACAAGCACTGAGAGATGAGAGTGGCAAGGTGAGGAAATGGGCTGGAAAATTCAGAATAGTGTCATACTATAATGATACCCATTTCCTGTAAAACAAGATGGAGTGCACATGGCAGCATAAAGGAGCAGGAGAGTGGAATTGTCTTTAGACTGATGGTAGAGTTGCACTAATGGTCACAGAGCCAGCGCACAGGAACAGAGGTTGCAACTAAACAGCGTGGACAGAGTATAATACAATAGGAAAAGAACAATGTTTCAAATTGTTTTCATTTTATCTCGAAGAACGCTGACCAAAATGGCCTAAAAGGAAATCTTCAGTCAACCTCAAATCCTTACTCTGCTGCACATCATCCACAAAACCAGTATTCTCCAGCCACACATGTAGTGTAACATTTAAACAAAATAACCTAAGTTAGTGTAACGGAGCAGCATAGCAAGGTATTGTAATGTAGTGAAGTGCTAATGCAGTGTTTGCTGCCCATCTGGCCAGTTGCCTGGGTTGCTGTCTATCAGAGGGACAAAAAGGGACCTTGTTCTTCTTAGATCTAAGTTATGACAGTAGAGTGTTGGTTGCTATTTTAGTGGCACACTTGTAAACCCAAAGTATTTTGTTAAAGTTAAACTAAGGCTGAGGCCCGGATTTGTTAAAAAAAACCCAACTAGATTATACTTTTTTTTTTAAAAAAACCAAAAAGATTAGTAAAACGCACCCAAGCATATATTACATGTTCAAATAAATGTCAGTTGTTACAGTAGGAGGCTATGAGGGTTAGATGTATTGCATGGATCCAATGAGTACAATTATGTACAGTTAAAATTCAAGACATTTTCAAATCAATGTGTTTTGTATCAGCAAACTGAAAGGTGTAAGTCAGTGCTGACATGTGTACTTGTCCTCAAACCTGTACACATTAATATTTATAAGACATTCGGCAGAAAGGACATAGTACTGCAACTGGGGGATTTTTGCTGAGGCTTTCCCATCATGAAGGAAAAAAAAAAGATAATTTCATTCCCATGTCCTGCTTATGCATTCAACACATGTAAAAGTTTGAGCCTCAAGTCATTTCCAGATTATAGTAACAGTTATTAAAATCAAATTTAACAAAATTAAAATGAGCCTTGTATAGGGATAATGAAAGGAGAATGCAGGTGCTGCTCTTTGCTCCAAGGTGCCCAGGAGTCATGAAGCGGGAGAAATGGTTTTTATATCCTAAAATCACAAATAATATCAGAAGTTAGTATGATAATAAAGGCCACTTGAGGGCATGTGTTTGAATAACCATGTTATTGCTTCAAAAAATGCTTTGTCATAGATTTTCTGTTGGACCCCTCTAAGAAATGTTTTGTTTTGTATTTTGTTTGTATCAATTTTTTACTGAATGTATTGTGCATAAAAAAGAATGAAGTGTCCCGTATCACAACTTTCTCTACCAGAAACGTTTTAGTATTAATGCAGTACAGTCTTAGAGTAGTGTGGAGGTAATGAAAGTCACTGTGTCTGCGTACGTGCACTTTTATAGGCAGGATGCCGTGCATGTGCCAGCATGTCTTAATCAGTGCCAATAGCTCAACTGAAGCCCTGCAGCTCTGGTCGGCTGGTGGCTGGTTGTCTGGGTAGAAGTGCGCTAACATACCAACACAGATACTGACACAACTACGGCTGCCATCTGGCTTTTGCAGGCTCCCTCAGAGGGGCTGGGCCCTCAGAGAAATAGGTTGAGGAGTAGGTGGTTCCTGGAGTAGGGAGGGGACAAGGGACAGAGAAGGGAGCAAAGGATGGAGGCAAAACAGAAGGACGGATTTTAGTGCGAGAGATTGCAGACGGATAGACCTTCACCTGCCCACTACTTATTACTAATTGGCCAGAAGCCTTTTGAAGCTGTGCCAAAACAAAAACAGGAAGCCAGCTCACAATCTGACTCCCATATTTCCCATCTCTTTAGGTGTTTCCATCCCTCTCAGTTTACTCCGAGGTACTTTCTTCTTCTTTCTTGTCCCGAAACAGCTTCCCAATCTTTGGAGACCACGCACAATTCAAGAGCAATGTGATCTGAAAGAACCAGTTCTGGTGGGAGAAATAAATGCCGCACAAGAAAGCTTAGTTCTCATTTTGCTTCAGAGTGACTACCCTATGAAGCTACAGTGAATCTAAATGTTCCCACTAAGAGCTTGAGAAATACTCAAGTAGTACTTAGTGGTGGTACTTTTTTTTTTCCAGTCACTGGAGCTAGTTTAAGTATGCATTTGTTCTAGTTAGGCAAGAGTGACCCAATTGGCTTGATGTACAACTGGGCTCACCCAGTTTTACAGCTATCCTTACTGTATAGTTGCACTCAATCTAGAAAGTCTAAATCGAATCTAAAAGAGTTATTGCCCTTGACACACAGTATCCATACTGCATCTAAATTTACACTGCAAAAGCAACACACACATATTTAGCATGCAATAGTGCATCATATGGGCAGAAATTGTTTCATCTGGGACCAAGTCATAATGTAACATTCAGCAGTATCACGGCAGTGTTAAAAGTGGCTTTGGTTAGAAACAAATATGGCCACTTAATCGACAAGTGGGTTGGGGTAATTAACAGCCCTGCATAGAAGGGTTAGTGGTAGAGAGGCTAGTATTCAGTTTGCACTGGCAAATATAAATGAGGAGAAAGACAAGAGGATAATCTTCATCACATCAAGGTTATGTGCTTTTTAACAAACTATCCTTTTCTAACTGAAGGAGAGAGACAGAGGTGAAAATGTGCCCCAGGGGAGCAGAAGCATCAGTGAAAAATAGAAGAAGGCAGAGAAGGAAGAATATGATTATGTAGCTGGGCATTGCAAATTAAATTATTTAAATGCTCACACTGTAATCATCGTCAAAGGAGCCAAAATAAAGCAACAAGAAGGCCAATAGATGAACCGGAATTGGAGAGACGGAGAAAGAAACGATCGCTGAATGCATACGTGTGACACCAAAGTTCTCTGGTCCTTAGCAATGGAGCCGCTTATTTATCCGAAACTTTTCGAAAAAGCAAGGTTTTCTGTCCCTGCCCTGTCTTTGGATTTGATCCTGCGGGCTCCCGTCTTAACGTTCCCTCGCAATCAAATCACTCCTCTTTGCCTGGAAAAGCTCCATTTGTAGAGTATTGCAGCCAAGAGAGAGAAAATAAAAAATCATCAGATGACATTAAGAATAACAGTGACTAGCACAGCCTCCACTGTCACTGTTCTATCTGTGGACTCATTTATGTAACCTATAGCTGGATGTCCCTCACATGCCAGTCACAGTAAGACACAGATCCATTTCATCCACTGGTAAAATTATTCTTTTTGTGTCATCGATCCTATGTGCTTTTTTTATATTACTGTTCCCACTGTGGTTCCAGTCATTCTAGATCAGCGGGCCTCCATCGTGTGTTCTTTCCATTTCCATAAGCATTGATGCTCTTGTGTTACATACTAGCAGTAGTGTCTCTCTCCCGGTTAACAGAAGGACATCCCTGCCCATTTGCTAATATGAGGGTGGAAGCCTAATAACTTTGTCAGACAGTGTCACAGAGTGATGTGTATAAGGTCCTGCAGCCCATAAGCGGGACCAAACACAGGGCCGAGCTGAATGAAGTGTGTAAGGGTCTTCAATTAAATGTGTCATCTCGGCATTTGATACGCCCAGCAGCTCTAGAACCTGATGGTGGGGGAGGGGACTGAATGTTAGCTGTTCCGATCTGACATCCGTACTACGAACAGGTGAACAGTCCGCACACATACAGTACACGCATACTCTGTTTATATACCTATATACACACGAGTGCATTGCAAATGCTTTCTCAGTCTCTTAAAGCAATTACATTGAAAAGGCAAAAACATTAAAACAAGCAAAATAATATTTATTGCACGTTCAGCCAGTACAAATGTTCCTTCATCATCAGAATGAACTAAAATGTTCAAGAAGTGTATAAAAACCGTTGCAGTAAAATAATTAAATTAGATCAGTGCAAAGCTTTGCATTCTCTTTGATAGATTTTCTATGTATATATCTTCAATACGTAAAACCAGGTGTCTGATCATGTCAACACTTAACGGTTGAATACTGGCACCGGGTGTTAAATTGGGCTTCACGTCAAATTTGCAATTGGGTAGATTTTCAGTTACAGTGTCAAGCAGGTTGCTGAGACCAACAAAAACAATGGGATCAGATGAAAAGCAGACCTCAAAATGGAATCAGTAAACCTTGATAAAGCGTCAGAGGGTTATAAAAATATGTCAAAGCATTTAGGGACACCAGCACCAACTGTAAAGACCATATTCCAGAAAAGTAATTTAATGAGGCACTGGGCTTGATTGCTATCCAAAACAAGCAGACGGGGAAGGTTATTAGGCAAAGTTAATACTGCCAACTAAGGATGAAAGTCCACATCTCCATTTTCAAGCATAGTCTGCACAAGTCTGGAGTGTTTAGGAGAACAGCATACAGGAAGTTATTGCTTACTTCTAGACGTAAAGCAGCATGCTCAGAGTGTACTTAAGAGCATGAGAACAAGATCGAGTGGTCTGATGAGACCAAGGTTAAATTGCACTGCCTGGTGAGTAAAAGTTACCACCTGAATTTAACCAAGCAAATGGGTAAGAGTCTTCTATTGACTAATTACTAGAGTGAATAATATGTCTGAGGTGGAAATAAGTCTTTCAGTCCTAACAAATGCAATGAGTAAGTAACTATGTGAATTTTTTTTTCTATTAGTGATTTTTTACTCTTTCCTGATGGCACATGCATATTTCAAGATGACAATGCCAGGATTTATCTGGCTCAAATTAGAAAAGAGTGATTCAGTGAGCTAGAGACATCATTTTTATTGGCCAGACCTTAATCATATGGAAAACTGTTGGGTTGTGCTGGAGAAGACTTTAAGCAGTGGTCTGACTCTCCCATCATCAATTCAAGACCTTGGTAAAATATAATATATATATAATAATATATAAAGCACAAAGCTCCTACCATCAGTCAAAAAGCATAGTACTTGTACATAGTACAGTATATTACAGTGTGAAATCTATAAGGTATCCAGCAGGATGTAAAGTATTTAAAATTATAATAATAGATTCAAAATATATGAACAACCAAAAAGATATAAGGCCTCGTAATATACACCTTCATCTTTACCTGCTCTTGCATAAAGTGATGAACATTTGAACATGTAGTATCATGTTCATCATGATGAACATGATACTACAATAATTATAATGCAGTAATGGTATTGTTTCACAATTTTATATATATTTTTTAACACACTCATTCTCTCCCTTCGTTATGTGAATGTTATTATAGTTTTTAAAATGATCTAATTTTATAGGGTTAAAACGTTGCCACACCAAAGACATGAGCTGTGCGGGTTTGTTTTACCTTCTGACATTTTAGAGTAAAGACAGATATGTCTACTTAAGCCAATCTTCAAACATGGATTGCCCATAGAAAGTGCTGATTCAGCTCCCTTTCTGTGTATAAATTATTGAGTGCATACATGTTTACTGTGTTCACATGAATAAGTCATGCTGTGTCACTCATAGAGCATGTACAGAAACACTAACACTAACCCGGGAGGGAGTTTTGTGGAGAATGCAGCTGTGTCTCGATTTGTTTCTGCACTGTGATGCACAAATGCAGAGATGAAACCATCCTCAGTGAAGATACTTCTACTACGCTTAGGTTTATTATTTTTCTCTTATCTCTACATTTAGCAATGAAGTTTGAGAATAGGATGGCAGTTTTCTTTAACTTGATTGCCATAATATGTATTAGGTTCAGCACGGTGGTGGAGTAGTGGGTTTGAATCCCTGGCCAGCTGCGGCCTTTCTGTGTTGAGTTTACGTGTTTTCCCCCGTGCAGTATTCTCCCACAGTCCAAGGACATGCATGTGTGAATGGTCATCTGTCTGTTTATATCTCTTTGTGTTGGTCCTAAGATAGACTGGAGACCCTTCCAGGATGTACCCCGCCTCTTACCCTGTGAAGTTCAGCCCCTGAAGGACCCTACACAGGATAAGCGGTTACAGATAATTGATGGGTGGGTTTTAATTACAATTCTGCACTGCAGGGTTGCGTGCAGTTCTCAAGAGCTAGATTATGTAGGTTTGTGTGGGATATTGAGCTGCTTAAAATGAATAGGTGTTTATGAAGAAATCAAAGGCGGCTTTACGTAAATTCTCTAAATAAAACAGCATTCTGCCAAATGAATCACATCGGGGACAGACATGGTACATGTAAAAACTTTTAATTTGGAATATTTTAAATCAAATTGAAATTTAATAATAATTAAATAATTTTTATTCTGAAGCTGCAATAAAATTGGTGCTTTTCGTCCGGAAAATGTATGTTACAGACTTAACTTAACAGCATGCTGTCAATATAAAAGTAAAACTAGCCTCAGCGAAGGTACTAATTTGTTTCGTAATCTAGTACTTTTGCTGTTCAACATCATGTAATACATTAGTCTTAGTTGTCTCTGAGCTGTTTGAGATCTGCAGAGGTGTTAAATGCTTGCTGCTGGCACAATTATTCAGTGACTGACCCTTATGTTGGATGGCTCCTGTCATGTAATTCCTCTCCATCTGACACCCCAACCCAGCAGACTAAATGTCAACCTGCTCAATTTCTTGTCCACTGCACAAGTGCCTGTCAAGACTTCTCTCGCTCTCCCTCTTGCTCTCTGACGTTGAATACACTCTCCAAAATATTTTAAACTAACGGCACATTTCGAGTCGTGCTTCAGCATCTGCAGGAGCCCTGGTTCTAACTTCACCAGCCTGTGAGAACATTCACTCACAATCCACCACAAAGTCTTTCTTTCTAATGCAACAGCTGCGGTGGCCTTGTGTTGTGTGTGTGCTGCAAATTTGCAAGCTACATTATACTTTTCTTTTCATTTAGCTCAAGGCCACGCAGATTAGATATTACACATGGGTGTTAGTTGTGAAACTACTTATATTTTCCCCAAAAGGCTACCGATTACCAGTATCACTTAAACCCCACGATTAATGAGCATTATCACAGATGTGTCATGGCATAACCACTATGCAGTAGCAGTGTGACTGTACTGTGTTTGTTTTGTTCTGCTGTATTTTCCACACGGTTGCTCCTTTTCTTCCCGGTGCCTGGAAATGACTTAATAACCACTGATACCGCCACTATAGGTCATTAAGTCTGTGGGAGAAGAAGACGACAGCTTCACAACTAATTATTATGTTGTAGATGTCACCTCATGCCTGGCTCTTTCCTTGTGCTCACCGTGTGCATGAGGATGAGAAAGAGAGCGAGAGAGAAGCTTAAAAGAATAACTTATTTCATGAGCACTAGGAGCACACTTAAGACTTTTGTTTAAAAAAAAATTACCTTTTATAGCATTTACCAATCACCTTACTTGGCTGTTGTTTTAAAATTCAGTTAGTTGACTAGACCCTAATTAAAACATCTGTCATTGTGCATTAAAATGGACAGCACAGCACTTTTTGCCACCCTGATGGGCAGCAGCAGTCGATACCAAGATGGAAAGTCATTTTCATACATTTAAAGCAGGCCTCCCCATCAGTCTATTGATAACCTGAACACGTTAACCCCGCAACCTTTTGCTGGTGCAAGTTAACCGATAAGCTCGGCAACGTGATATCGGCACGTCAGTGGTTATGGTCCTCTGTTGAGCTCAAGTGGTGAATAAAGAAGATTAGAATGAAGAAGGAAAGGGTTAAGACATTAAGACATCAAAATAAGAAAAAACTCTTATTTTGTTTTCCACCTACCCATCTGCACCTGAAGTATCTATGTCACGCACTGTGTAAAGTGGCATAGACTGTTGTGGCATCAGTTCATGATCTCCTTATAATTGTGGATGTGGATTGATTTTTTTCTTAAGTACTAAGATATAAACCTGTGAAGGATTTTTTTTTTTGCCTTTTGTATTCCAAGCACCTAACCCATAATAGTAGGTGTGGAAAATCCAATTAGGGGTCAAGTTGCAGGTATGGAGGCCTGCTTATGCAAGGGGTCAGACTCAGGTGACTAGATTCAAGAGTGTTTTACTTACAAACAACATCAGCAATTTTTTTTTTTGCTAGACACCATCGATTAAATTGTAGATCTGAAATCAAACAGTTTTGCAAAGAATTCTAACCGTTTGGAGTAGTGGCTGACATGCACCAAATCACAACACATTCTCAAGGATACACAGAAGAACAAAGCGGGCCATCACACACACACACACACACACACAGGCAATATCATTGATCAGTGCCTCTCAGTTCACAAGGACAAAGAGAGCATAAGAAAGTCAGGGAAAGAAAGAAACAGAGAAAATAAAAGGGCTCAATTAATCTTTGTATTAACTGGAAAGCAAAACCCTGAAGTAAGGTGATCAGACTTAACAGTCACAACACTTTGCACACAGGACACAGCAGTTCTCTTTTGTATTTAGCTTTTTCTTAAGTGCGGTTCAGCTGCTGTGTTGCACTCTTGAGGACAGTGGTGGCGGTGGCTTCTGTGTGTGGAGCGTGTAACGAGGGCTGACACATCGAGGAGGCAGCCGTCACCCTGTCCATTAAGTCTGAAATCCTGATTCCAGTCAGTTATACTGCAGCGGAGGCTGTACTCTGCTGTGCATGCACACAGGTTTGTGACACACACACAGTCTCAGTGTAAGCACAAATTCGTCCACAACATACCCTAAAAGGATATTTTCCGACTCTGTTTTTTAAAAAAGTTACATTTTGGAAGTGAAAGTGTACACAGAGAACCAGGAGGGTATATTTTCTGCTGAGGGGAAATCAGTGGAAAGTGTTTATTTCAAGGGTTTCTCCCTTAGATAAGAGATGACACAAGAAGGAGAAAAACATCAGAAAAGGGGGATTATGACCAAACTGCCTCCCAGAGGGAGAGCATGATAAAGACTAGAGCTTTTTTAAAAAAAGAGTGTAAGCTAGGAGCTGGTAGTGGGGGAAAGGATTAAAATGGCAGGTATGAATATCAAGAGAAGATTGGGACATTTTGGTGAAAGGACAGTCAGTGCTGAGAAGCTGTGCAAACCGATATGTGTGCAGACAGGAATCTACAAATAGTGTGTGGCATTACATTATACCCTGGTTCACTCTCTGCTTATAACAGTCTAGTCCACTGCATAGGGAACTACATGTACTTTTACAGTTATGCTTGTAACGTTTTTGTAATATGTCCTTTACAATTATATGTCACTGATGCTCTGGGACGACAAAGTGCATAGATAGACTGATAACCATTAATATTCTAAAAAAAAAATAGAAAAGCTTCTTAGAAAGGCTGCCACCTGACAGTGTAAGATGTCGTCATGCTGGTGAAGCTGTGCAGCGTTCAGAAAGAAATAGCTATAAGGCATAATGACACCTCATATTCAAATAACATTTGTATTTTAATAGTTGTGTTACTCAGCAATATTTAAAAAGACATCCATATGCCTTTGTCTACAAGAGCATCGTGGCACAATAGAAAGGGTTTGCTGTTTTTACATGACAACCCAAAGGAAAAAAGACTGAACCAATTACATGAATAAACCTAAGCCTTTACCGTATAAGGTCACAGCACTTCTTGCAAATCATTCAGATTATCAGCATTTGAAATCTGCGAAAAGCTGCTTGGCTAGATTCAGTTGTGGTTGTGTGTTTAAATAAGTGAAATCAATATGTCGCCTTCAATCTCTACGAAAATTTTGGTCTTACATTTGTTAATTAGGTTTGGTCAACCCTAGGTCCCAGTTTATTAGACCTAGATTGAATTTGGAGAATCCTGTCGTGGCATACTAATTCTCCTTTTTCATGAAATGCTTCAAAGGCCTTCGACGAAAACGTTGTACGGGTTCATGGTACAGCTCACTGTGTATTAACAGTATTATGAAGCCACATTTACTTAAATGTTCAGTAAAGACCTTTTTGTGCACAAACTTAACACATCTAAATGCATGAGCGCATCTCATTACGTTTAACAAATACAGCCCATAAGTCTGATGGCTTTTTCTGTTTTACCACGTATAATCTGTATCAATGAAAATCATGTAGGACGCTATCAGCCGAAGACGAAATTGCAACCACGTATTTTTTTTCTGTGCAGGATGAGGCCAAGAGAATTCTCTCCCCAATCTGTTCCCTGCAGATTCCTCATTGTTGTTGTGTGTTAATCTTAGTGATAACAGCGGACTCCGCGCTCCCTATCTGGAGTTTAAATCGATAGGCACTTCCATTTATCGAACATAGACGCTAACAGAGCAGCAAAAACACCTTATGTCTTAAATAAGCTCTGGTACAGTTCATTCTGTCTGTCTGTCTTTATGTTGATCTCTCTTTTTTTCCACCCTCTTTCCCACACTCACATTAACCGCTGTTCCTCTTCACGTAGACTTTGGATAAATTAGATGTGATTCAGCACGCATTTTAAACACTGGGGCGTCTCATACCCTAGAGCTGTGCAATCTGGCTCCCCAGAAAGATGATGACTCTTTCTTTCTTTCTCTCGCGCGCTCTCCCAACTTTCTCTCTTGCACTGTGCTCCGTCCCCCTTTTTTCCCCAGTGCTATTGTTGGCCCTTCATTGCGTATAGAAATTGTATTTAAAATCCCTAAATCCTTGTCAAAATTTCTCCCTGTGTGCAGGAGATTACTGTGAGCCAGTATTATTCTGGAATAGCTTTAGCAGGCACTCTCCCTACCCACCAACCTTTAAGCATGTATTCTGATTATTACCTTCACAATGGCACGTAGAAAGAATTCCTTTTCAGGTCTGGGTAAACCTGTAAATCACCTACTGAAGTTGTTGCAAGGCAAAGCGTAATCATTTTAAAAAGGGATTTTTTTTTTTTTTTTTGCAGCTAGTGCTAATAACAATAAAGAACCATTGCAGCTTGGAGTTAAGTCACAGTGTGAGATGCACAAACACCCCATTTGTCTGTTAAAATGTGCCGGGAACATCTCTTTCTCCATATTGTTTTGGCTCAGTGAGAGTAATGCTCTCCCGGGCCAGTTGTCCCTGGCTTCATGTTAAGGGCCCCCTCATAGACATCATGGATAACGGAGGATGAGGTGAAGATGAGCCCATCTGGCCCCAACAGCTGGGTCCACAGCTGGAGGATCAGACAGTGACAGTTGACTCACCACAACCCGCTAGGCTGCAGAGATGGATGGATGGATAGCTGGGGGGAGAGAAAGCAAGCAAAGGCTGAAGATAAGTAAAGAAGCAGAAAAAGCTTTCCAGCCAACCAGCAGTGCTCTTCTATTCCATTTATGCAATTATGCATGTGGGGCGCAAAAAAAAAAGAAAAAAAGTTTTGTGTCATGGCACAAATTATTTTCTTCTTGAATTAATAACTTGCCCATACTAGTAACTACTTTATACCCTTGAGTCACTGATTTGTGTCTACATGTTAACAAAAGTAATCATTATTATGTGAGGGATTTCAATACAGGCACTATGGTGTCGTTGACTAGTTAAATCCAAAGTAGAGCTCTTTGTAAAATGAAAACTGTAATAATCCCAACATGCTCATTAAGATTGCATTCTCCCTCTTTTACACTGAATTACTCCTATGGAGCTGTTAGTGGCCATAGCTGGCCAATGGTGCTTTGTGAACACAAACTGAACACAATAATCACCGGTATGCAGTACGAGTTTGATGAAGTTGGATATGTCTTGTGTATGGTCACTTCTGATGTACTAAGTTTACCTGCTGTACCTGCCTAAATCTGTGTTCAAAGCACAGGCTCATGCACAGCTAAAGCAAAACCCTCCGGACTAATATTTTCAAAAAGTCAAAGAGTTGTGTAAACCAATATGATCTTTGTTGGGTTTATCATCAATGGTTTTATGTGTAGTTCGTTAGCCTTTGATGATAAGTGTGATCAATTCTCCATAAAGAACTCCAGCAGGAACAGTCTTTGTTCATTTATAATGTAAATGATTAATTGATTGATTGTCATAATTTGTGTGCATTTCCCTAATACATATATCAGGTGCAAATGACAAAAGAATGCAACAAAATAACTACACAGACCTTAATACACCTGTACATCAGATTCATCAGTCAAAAAGCTGTATTCTCCTGTTTTAGTCTTAAATATTCTCACAGTAAAAAAAGTGCTGTGAGCTACAGTATCGCTATCCCAATGCGATGATCTACAAGTGTAGAAACAAAAATGGCGTAGGATATGATCCTGTTCCTGAACAACTTCGATTATTTCTTTAACCATTAACTAATAAGTTAATCCATGTCAATCCTCCCCTACTTACCATGTCATTAATCCATGTCATTGATTGTAATTTTAACCTAGCGATCAGTCTTTAACTGTAGCAACAACAGCCGCTGACTTTACCGTCTGAATGATTAATACTCTAGATTACTTATTTGCAATCTTCTATCAGGTCACTTAAGAGCACAATTTTCTGACAAAACTACACGGGTTTTCAAAACCTCGGGGCGCTGGAAGATCTCCTGGTGATTACTTAGTTAAATGTGACAAAAGAGCTTGTTTGGAACATCAGTTGTATCCCCACCCTGGGGTAAACCAAGCCTTATCTGTTCCTGTGTTGTCAAGATGGTAAATTAGTTTGACCAGGTAAAAAAAAGCTGATTCAGCTGATGAGACACTATTACTACACCCTGAGGGGAAAGCCATACCTGTTCTGTTTAAACATTCAACACCTCGACCCACTGATAGATATCTGATCTTTGTAATTACCCAACACCCAATTAACTAAGACAGGGAGAGCTAACACAAGATTGGCAGACGGCGTCATTCAGTATATGATCGTTAATAGAATCTCGGAGAAAATGGCTTTTATGGTGATGGAGAAACAAAGGGGGGAAGAAAGGAGAGGAGTAAGTGATTTATTTTTTTTCTTCCTCTCTCTCCCCGAGGATATATCATTTCACATGATTAAGATGTGTGCAACCTGCTCCTCCATCCAAGCGAAACAAGAGCCCCCAACACCCCCCCCCCAGCTTGCTATCTCTTCTCTCCTCTACCGAGCTACTGAATTGTTGCACCCACAACTTGCACATTTTCTTTAAACCATTCCTTCTAATTTCCCACATATATACTACCTGCTTTTTTTCATTGTGTCTTTCATCCTGATTCTTTTTTTTTCTTCCATCTAACCTTTCTTCCTCCCTTACTTACCATTGGACTGCATGAAGGACTCGAACCAATCTTTCACTTTCTCTCTCCGTTCAGATTACCTTGGTGGTATTATACACTATAATGATGCATTAATTAAAGTAGATCTTCTAGTTTTCAAAGCCACAACGGTATTAGTGGATTCCTTTGTCTATAGCCCTGTACTCTAATGTACCCATCAGCTCTGCATAGATGGTTTAGTATTTAGATATAATTTAACATTGTGCGCTTTGTTTTCCAGCTCGCTTTGAAGGCTGTTTAGATCAATGAATTTGGTTACTGGCAGGATAATTGATGCTCAGTTGCTGGAAAACCAATGGATTTTATTCACTAAACCTCTCTAAGAGCAGCATATTAAAATAAGTAAACAAACAGTTTAAAATACAATAAAGCTACACTAAACACTGCCTTTGCCCATTGGCCAGTCTGTGTACTATGTATATTTTACATTACTGTACATGATTGTAAGGTTTTATTGACATACGGTGTACAGTGTGTTTGGGACTGGCCATTTTTCAAAGACTTGGGGAGAGACAGATGTTTTTCTGTCAAAAGAAAACTAATAGTTGTGTTTTGTGGTAGCTTAATGTCAGCACCACACTACAAAAGAGTAGTTGGGTATAGACCACATCTGGCTTTAACATCAGTGTACACCATTAGTATCCTATCTCCCTTGGTTTTGTTGTCCTCACCTGACCATAAAAAATGTCCTTATTAATCACAATGGTTTTGTTGGTTATTTTGCAAGGTACCAACAATGTCATCCTAATGATAATGGCACCAGATCAGAGAATGTCCCTCAAATCCGATATTCACTACTTTACTTTAAAGTACAAAAAAATATTTAGCAGCGTATTCAGCAACTTGAATTAATTTGTGGTTTCTTTTATCTTAATAAAATCAATCAAATGGAACCTGTCCTAGCCATCATAGGGAGGGAGTCTACGGTCTATCTCAGGGGGGAGACATACACAGACAACCTTTCACACTCACACCTGCTGGCAATTTACAGTCACCAATTACCTTTTATAGCTCCACAGAAGGCTTTGAATCCATCCTCATGAATCTGCCAGGTACAGTAGATGAGAGTTGGCAGTTGAAAACCCTGCAAAACCAGTTTGTGAGTGTTTCCACTTGGTTTCCAGTCAGGCAAGATGACTTTGTTCTTTGCAGTATCCAGCAGTGCACTTACATAAACGGCCAACATTGGGGCTCAGTCTGAAAGAAGTTTCCCAACAGTTCACTTACATAAGTGGCTAACATGGAAAACTCAGTGTGGGAGAAAACTCCTGAATAGAACAAACAAGAGATAGAAGTTACTGTATAAATTGATGACTTGCTTTTTGTGTTTCGCCTTCTCCCTCTGCAGGAGCATAGAGATTTGACTTGTCCTACTTTCCTGACCTCATGCAACAGAACACTCTAAGCCTTAGCACTAGTTCATAAAGGGCGGTTTGTATTTTTTGATGTTTTACATAGATTTATGTGTTGAGATCTAACAGTGTTTATACTGTAGTTTGCTTACTGGAAAAATATTGTTGAATACTGTTCGTTTTCTGTCATCTTTGCTTCCTAACAATGAGTAATATTTGAGATCTAATTAGGTGTTTCCTAAGGGTTTGACCTTAGGCCGGTGACTTTGATACCCACATCTTATTTTACTTCCTCCTCCTATGACCTCACATCCCTGTAGGGATGTTGGAGTTTGTAGTGTCACTGGGGGAATATTTAGTGTCTCGAGTGCACAGCTTTTAACCTCTGGGACTGGACTGTTGCATCATACAACAGTAGCACTGACGTGACAGCTATGTGCATGTAGCACAATTAGTATGTGTGCGTGTGTCTAGACTGCTTGTTCATCTATGTGTATTTGTGTGCTTCGTATTCCTTGTTTTTCCTGTGCCAGAGGGGAATGGAGCAGCAGGTGTTGGCAGTCTTGTGTGTTGTTCATCATAATGAGATCCCAGTCCACACACTGTCCTCTGAAATAACCATCTATAGTGTCAGTGGCACTTTAATAATGAAACAACAGGAGTTTACATATACTACGGAGATTATTTTTAAAATGTAGTAAACAATATACCCTAAATTTTCAGAATAAAAAACAAAACTATTCTAAATTGTTATATGCAAAATATAGACTTAATATAATATGTTTTTAATACTAATTTCCTGTTAGGACCAAGTAAGTTGAATTTATTAATATGGCTTTGCTAAAATGGGCTAACTGTGCTATCTAATCAATCAATCAATCAACCAATCAAATTACCATGAGGATGTTTTACATTATTATTTGTACATACAATCATCGCTGCACACATGAGGGATGTACAGTAATTGGAACACAAAAAGGCCTGACTTTCCAAATCTGAACATGGACAACTGAATGAGATCATGATGAAGGATGCAGCATTTGTATTACTCTTTCTTTTTTTTCTTTTTTTTTTGCTTGCAGCACTGATATTCACGCTTGTCTGGTGGCATTTTAAATGAGTTAGCAAGTTTGATTTACTGCCACAAATGCACTCAATCACCACAAAGTAAGCCCACTCCTTTCATCTTATTTCGCCACAAATACATTTTTTTTTTGTTTGTTTTTTTTTTTCAAAGAGGAAATCTTAATCATAAGAGAAGTTCTTCCAGCCCTGTCTTCTTGTTAGCACTAGGCGCCATGGGACCTAAAAGTATAGGCACTACCTCCTGGGAACCTTCCCGCAGAACCACTCCCCTTTAGGGGCTTTTTACTCATAGTGATGCTGTCACAATACACTCGTTTTTACCTTCCAAAATTAATGATAAACAGCAGTATATTAACACGAATTTTTATTTGCCTCCCAAGGAACGAAGGTGAACACTGGTTACACACTCTAAGTAGTTGGGCTGTATGCTTATATCAGCAGAGTTCACCTGGCTGACCTTGCTGAGATTTACATTGTTAGTTCTGGACCAAATTAATACATTGCACTGGCTGATATATAAATGAAGTGCAGCGTGGGAGGTTTTCAATGTTGAACTGTAGTTAAGATTGTTAAAGATTCTGTAATGTTTTCTCTAAGGTTCAGGAGTTCAGCCTTGGTGCAAAATCAGGACATGTGTCTCAGTCACCCTCAGTGTCATATCTCCCTCACCCTGACAGAAGCAAGCGCGGCATGTCTTTTCTCCCCTGGGATGTTCCCACATGGCAGTGTTTGTGTGTGTGTGTGTGTGTGTGTGTGTGATAGCCTTGACACTTTTCTTTCCATCAGTGCAGAAGACCTGCACTGGCTTTTCCTGTTCGGACCATTTTTCTTGCTTCTTGACTCCAGCACTAAGCTCCTGCCCAGCTGAGATCTCTATCAACCATGATTTATCTGATACACAATCTTCTTCAATTTCTCTCTTTCTAGTTTACGCACGGTCTCTATCTCTTATTTCATAAATTCCCTCCTCTTACAATCCACCATCTACATGTCTTTGCACACTGCTCACATCTTTCTCTTTCTCATTATTTTGCATCCCTTGTTTCCCCGACTTACTGTACCAGCATGTTTTCTTTGTGTCCCTACCGGCCGTTTATTCTTTTGCTGTTTTGCCCACACTAGGTACCCTGGCCTCTTTTTGACAATAATACTTTAAAATGGGTACATGGTGTGCAAAGAGAAAGTTAAAAAAAAAAGCGTACAGAGGGGAGAATTAAGGTGCGAGCTTGAGAAGTGTGCAGTGGGGTCAAAAGAGAAAGGGAGGAGAAGGGAGGATTAGTAGCTGAGGAAAAAAGTGTGTGTGCAAACAACAAATCAAACATACATGTGTCTCCCATCTTTTCTGCGTGTGTGCTCCCCTTATCCAATTCTCTTCACTCATTCTCCTCCCACTCTCTCTCTCTCTCTCTCTCTCTCTCTCACTCTCAGTGCTCCATCCAGACACACAAACACTCTCTCTCTCTCTCTCTGTCTCTGCTCTGCCCTGTGTATCATAGTCACCGTCTGTGCATTCAAAGGCTCTGAGTGTGTATGTCTACCTTTCCTTTCGGGTGTATTTCTCCCCCTGACTCTTGATTATTGCCCTGCCCAGTACGGAGCCGCGCGCTTGTGCCTTTGGGGAGGGGGGTGGCTGACTTGATCGGAGGAAAGGGAGAAGGGAGAACTGTGCGGGCTGGAAGGATGCGCTCGTTGCTGCAGCTTCTGATTCAATTAGCATGAATTTCACAGCAGAGGCAGTAGCGGCAGCAGTATCGTCAGACTCTCTCAGCAAACCAGCGGCAGCAAACTGTGTCGGAGCTCCACCGAGAGGACCAGCGGCTCCTTCTCATCCGCTTCCCACCCTGGAAAGCAGTGTTTGAATGGGCAGAGAAAAAACGGATTCTTTTTCTTGAGGGTGATGGGCAACCACGTTTGAGCTAGAGCTTGGTTTAAAGATTGGAGGATTGTTGTGTTGAACTGGACATCAACCACTCCGATGCAGGTTCAGAGCTCCGGTTATGGTTTAATCCTGTTAAGGTGTCTTCTTTGTGCGGCTCTGCATTCTATGACCCATATTGATTTATTCCGTCAGAAATAAGGAGACGGTATTCAGCACTGCTGCACTTGGAATAACCGACTGTTTCGTCCTCCTTCACACCCTCGCTTTTTTCCCAGTCCTGTCATTGTATTTATTGTTTTCCCGCTCTCAGCTACGGAGCTGAACGGTTTTTGAAAACCTTCAGGCATTCAAAGCCCGGAAACAGGCTTCTCCTTCATCAAAGCACCCTTGCCTCTTCTCTTCTTTCTTTGCCTCTCCCTTTTGCACTCTGGTTTTACTCCTATAAATTTTACCGCTCCAAAGTAGGCTCCAAGGGGATAGTGGAAGTCTGCATGTTTGAAGCTTGGATTATGGTTGGCGAAACCCTCTGAAGATCTCCCCGTGGCAAAGGAAACCCTGTCCAACAATTAACTCAAAGAGCTGCACGCAGTTTTTCCAAGGCGCTAAGATGGAGTCTTAGTTGGCTAATTTAGTGCTGCTAAGCTGTCGTTATTTGTTTCAGGCTGCCATGGAAGGTGAATGCTAAACAAAAAGAGATTAAGTTTTATACAAGACGTTTAAATGTTCTAGGAGAGGAGTGGGTGTACACAAGGATCAAGTCTGAAGCTTTTGGATACCAGTCAAAGACTGTTGGAGGATTTTTGGGGTCTTTCTTTTTCAGGAAGTATTTTATATTTTTTGCTTTTCTTGTTTTTTTTTTTTTTTTTTCTTTTTAAACATTTTTGGGATTTTCATTCAAGGAGTTTTTCTTGGCTTATATTTCTAATTTGTATTTTGTTTCACTTTTTTTTTTTCCTCCCTGTGCTGGAAAGCAGGGGATCATGGGCCCTGGATTCATTTGAGATGTTCAATTCGTGTATGTGTCGTATGAGGGGGAGGGGCCTCGTGTTCCTTTCGGGCCCCGCCCCCGTGGAACAGGAGGTGGTCGGAGAGTTGCTGCTGGTACCTAGGCCAGCAGCAGCATCTCCTGTGGTGTGGGCCAGTCCGGCCTTCTTGTTCAGGCTGGTCCTCTCTCTGGCACTGCTTGTGTTCCCATGCCCAGCTGTGGCCGCCAGAGTTTCTTCCTCCCTCAGTACCACTCACCACGTACACCATTTCCATAACAAGCATGGTACTGTGCCCATTGCCATCAACCGGATGCCCTTTCTTACGCGTGGGGGTCATGGTAAGCTCAGATGTTTTTATTTGCTCTTTGGCTAGGCTTTGCTAATTGACTTGTCAAAAGTATATGTGTGATTTTGACTAAGAGTAATAGCATGAACAGGGGTTAACTGGAGTTAATATCCTTAGAGGCCTTGATTAATGGTGCCAATGAGCTCTAAGTTTAGTACAGAGGCCCAGGAATCGATTAATCCATGTATTGATCTCTGTAATCTCTGGAAAGACTGAGAGGAGCCAGGCCTGGGAAACAAACCTCACAACCTCGGCTCCCCATAGGCCAGTGTCTTGATTCATGTCCCCGAATTGGCGGATAATGTTTCCAGAAGCTGTTCCCTTCTGGGCGTGTTGTAGCACATCCCCAGCCAGCTGAGTTCTGCTGCCTGCCTTTCAAGCTCAGCTGCCATCTTGGGTCTACTGATGTATTGAAGTGTGGCCAATATGATTTCATGTAATCACCACCCATAGCGTAATTGTTGATACGTGATGGCAGCCACTAAAGGAGAATGGCCTTAACTGTTTGTTGAGATTCTACATGCTGTGTGCCACGGTACACTGTGTACTAATGAAAATGCGTAGATAATTGTCTGTGGACTCTCTATTTTGTCCTGCTTTCTACAGTATCTGTCTTTGGCTCAGTGCTGTACAGTGCATCATTTGCTGCACTGTTCTTAGCCTAAGCTGTCAGGGACAAGGCACCGTTTCACACTGATGAATCCTTTGATGTTTCCCAAGCCAAGCTTTTTTCACAGCAATTTTTCTTCCCCTTTTTAATTTTCCTACTCCTCTGCAATAAACTACATACACGTACATACGTAACCTTGACAAGGGGCGTTATTGGCATTTATTGATTGCTTGGCAGGCTGATGTCCATTTCATTACCAATATATATCCACTTAGTGTTTCTCGTTTCCCTTCTTTTCTCTCTTAAGCTCAATTTACCTGTGATCAATCAATCTGTTGTCAGATGAGCGGAGAAGCCGCACGTATCCCTCTGTGATTGGCCGTGGTGAGATTCTAAAGACCTTATCAGCACACAACCTCATCCCTGGCGCTCGGGACGACATTGGATTTTTGATTATCATTATTCTTTGCTCAACTGGTCAAACTGTGCAAGCACAAATGATGGCCAAAGATTGTCAGAGAGGAGCAAAAATCAACGTTCCCAGTGACAACACCTTTAAACTGATCATTGAAAGTGCAATGGTTCACCCAGTATTTATTTACATTTATAGGCCTTTCAGACAAATGCAAGAATTGGCAAACTGGAAGATGTACATTCAAGGGAAATCAGAATTTGAAAGTAAATTGTTTTATTTTATTTTTTACAAAGAGCTATCAATGGCTTTGAATGCAGTGGGAGTCAAGGCCTGCATTGCTTCTATTTTTCTCCTTCAATATGAAGTTTTATTGTGTGTGCTACTATCTTTGTGGTGCTATATATTACAGTAGCCCTAGTCTTTTCTTTGTTATCCAAGAAATATTGTTTTATGGATGTCGCTATGTAGTTGACATGGGGAAAGCAAAGGGATCTTTTAAGTTTGCTTTTTGTTTTTTATAAAGCTTGATAGCACCTGGCTTCTTTCTTGTCAGTCTTGTTGCTAACACATATAAGGAGGCTGAGTCTAGACATCCCTCATCTGTTTTTTGTAATTGAAGCAAAACAAATGATTTATGTTTTGTTCCAGTAAAAAAAAAAAAAAAACTGATACTTTTGCTTTCTTTTTATTTCCTGCCTTCTCTCCAGTCTACCTTTGGATAATTGGATTGCACCTTTGCTAAGCTATTTAAATTGACATAATTAACATAAAAATGTTCTCTGGCATTCTCTCTGGACTTATAGCTGTCAGGAGCTATTGGTCTGCAAGGGAAATGCTCTGTTTGCTCTGTGAAAATAATAAAGGTTCCATTTCCATTGAAAACGTAGAGCTCAGGGTGGGATGTCAGACCCACACTGAACAGGTTGCTCAGTCTTACTGTAGGTGTGAGCATTAGAAACAACGTGCGAGTGGAAAAAACTGCTAAGTTGAAACAAGATGGAGAAGTTATTTAGCTGGTTGGTTGGCTGTATTTGCTGTTCTATTTTCTCCCTGGCAGTGTGCTGTAGCAGTTACTAATATACGCCCCCACACAGCAAACACTGCTATTTCTCATTTGGTTTGTGTTGTTTTTAGTACGACATGTCCAGCATTTTCATTATCTACTACAAGACAAGCGCGCACACGTTAGGATCCAGCTCATGTGTGGGGACTCAATTTCAATTGCCATCATAAATACTTCCATTGCGGCCTGGCATATCAAGTCCTTGTCTGAAATGCCAGCTCTTCATGTATTGTCAACCAAGTGGCACAGCTTATTACCAGCACTAATACCCCACTCAGTGATAAGAGGCCACTTGCTTCAGAGCATTTTCTGTAGTTTTTTCAACCCGGTGTCATTGTCACAACACTGTAGTAAAGGCTTTGCTCATTCAGACACATAAACACACATTGGCATCACCTTGGCCAAACCTCAAGTCAGCTCCAGAAGCCTGCAAAAGCCTTCCACCTGTATGTGTGCAGTGTGCAGAAATGTCTTACAGGCTGTGAGGAAAAGAGGCACCCGTCATCCATTAAGCTGTAACTATGGCCCTGAACCCACCCCTGAGTTTTAGCATATCAGTTCTGTGAGATTCAAGGCTCTGGCTTTATCTTCTACTGTCTTCCCACAATGTCATTATTATGCTACATCTGTCTGGATGAGCCCCTGCAGGGCCATGCTGTACTCACTTGCTGGTACACACCCACCAATCTATGAATACACTCAGGCTCCACAGCAGATAGGAATGACTGCAAGCTTTTATAATGTTGAATTAATATGGCTTCAATTGAAAGCGTATTATACTTACATGTTGCATACATACCACATATAATTATTATCTGGGGCCAGCTAATGCATAAGTGGAGCTATCTTGGATTAAATGGTTGTTGTGAGGTGCATAAGTATGCACACATCACTTTGTATTCAAAGTGAATACTCGGTCAGAATAAAGAGGGCACAGTGTGGGACTCGTCGTTTGCCACTGACTAAAGATCTTCGTTGTTAGCATCATCTACTTTGATTGATGAATAGCTGCCCAATGTAGAAGGACCTTTCTGTCTGCCCCAAACAGTGACCAATTGCAGGTTTCTATATGTAAAGCAAGTCATTATTGTCTATTCAGATGCTGCAAAGTCTCGCCAACATCACTTTGATAATGACTAATTGGAGAGTCTCGACCGCTGAACTGTGGCATTTTTACTGGGCTGCCTGCCTGGAGATAAATGACCCCTACACACATACAAGTGTATAGTTCTCAGCTTGTCTCGCATCAGCCTCTTGCATAGATCCATGGGGAATGTGATGTTTCTCGTTGGAAGCATTGACTGTGGTGAGCCTTTAATGTCTCTGTGAGTCATTTTGGAATATAAAGTAAAAAATGCTTTTTATGTCCGTTCTAAGATATTTACAGTGCATGCATCAATGCACTATCCTTGCAATAAGGGAAAGATTACACTGACATATGAAAATCCAGCATCATTCCAAATATAAACCAATAAGCTTTGCCCAGGGCTTTTTATATGTGCGATCATCACTCTTAGGCACCAGTGGCGTGACCACGGTTGTATTGGTGTGTCTGGCTTTGTTCATCGCTCAACTGTCAACACATCTGTGCTTGCAAACACTTTTTACGACTTGGTCTGGGAGACAGAGCAGGGAAATGTTTGCCACAGCGAGGTAATCCATACCTGAACACCCCACTGCATAGTGCTAACAGGATTAAAAAGCTAATTTTGATTTAGGCTGTCTTTGGTGTTTTAAATGGAGAGCGTCCAAGAGATTTCACTGCTGGGTGGATAGCTTTGTCCTTGGCAGTGGACAGAAGTTATCCATGGGTGGGAGGGTTGGGTAGGGGGTCTAATAGAGAAGCCAGGTGTGTACATACATGTTCATGCATCTGCATCTGCTTTCTACACTGCACACGTTTGGTGAATACCGTCCAAATGTTCGGAAGGTTAAAATGCACCTATCAGTGCTTCGGGCGACATTTCAAGAATCAGTATCAACCAATCATCTTTCACCCTGTTAGTCATAATTGAAAGCCTAGGAAACCATTCTCAGATTCAAACTCAAGTGTGTTTGTGGACACCACTTGAAGAGACAAAGAAAGGAAATGGAAGACTGACCTTTACCACCTGGAACCATCAAATGATTAAAGAGACTACTTTAAATACACACTCATGCATTGCCTTTGCCTTCTTTCAGCTTTACTTGTGGCTCGCGTGTGTACAAGTAAGTAGCTTTTCACACCAGTGTTTTTATTCATGTTTAAATTTGCAACATGTAAATCATCAGATAAACCTACATCTGCTTCTCCTCCAGCAAACCTTTGTTTATATTAAAAAAAAAAAAAAAAAAGCTGCTAGTGTATCACAAGGGACAGCAATTGTGAGCCGATGCAGACTAGATCTTTAATCTTTTAGTCATATTGAAAATGTGAAATGTATAAATAATATGAACAATAAAATCTAAAAAATAGTAGACGGCGTATTTATGCATATGCAGTTGTAATGGGGTGTAAAACCTATGAATGCAATAAAATAAAATCATTCACAACAATAATAAAATGTGAAAAATTGTCCTTAGTAATTATAGTCTGAAATAGCCCGTAGCAACAGGGTCTACACTTGACTTGTACTGTGTTTTGATGTTAATTGCAGGGTTGCTGTGGTGAATGCACCAGGCTCTTCTTTCACTGTTTTTTTGTAATCATGGCAACACACCTCACAGCTCCTTGAAGAAATGCTGCAATATTCACACATTTTTGACCTCCCAGTATAAATTGAGTTTCCCACCGTCATCAGTGCCATGGAATTTTTAATTTTTTGTTACCTTTTTAACTTGATATTTATCATGCGGATTAATTCCAGTGGCTTATCTTAATTGCTCAGTTTTTGTTCCATTCGTCCTTTGTTGCACCCTCACCCCAATTTTCTCCCCCTCAACTTACTCTATATTACATTCATAGTGTATATCATGTTGGTAAAAATATTTTTCTGCCTTTAACTGTTGTTGCCCAGTCACCGCTTGTAGTCTTCTGTGTTGTTGTTCTTTGGCTTGATTGCACATGTCACAAACTGATGAGATCAGCTGCTGCCTACATCCATACATCCATCCTATCACTGTAGCCCCCTGAGCACAGACATCCGAGCCCAATCTTGGCTGTAAACCGCCCAGTGCGTGACCCTCTCTTCTTCAAGTCCCATCCTTTCTTTTTACATAGGCCTTATATCACTGGTTACTGTGCTAATGACAGCCTGCAATGTTTGATAATCACCACTTTATCTCTGGGCTGCAGGGGGAGGTCAGGTGCAACCTGTGTGTGTGTTCATCTCTGTGTGTAGGGATATTGGGGGGTAGAGCTATTGAGTACTCGCCTTTGAGAGTCAAGTCACAACCCATCTCTTTCAGAGAACACCATTAGTATTCATGATTCTCCCTTCACACGAAGTCCAAGGCGCACAACCACATGCACAGCCACACGCATCATGATGGGAAACAGAACACCTCAGGTTCTCTGACCAGTTAAGATAAGGTGGCTGGTTTGACATTTTCTGTCCTGCCCCTACATCCGCACCCTCCGAAGCCCTACTTACACCTGAGCATTTGTTCTGCTTTGAAAAGGGACAGATATAAGCCAAGTGTGAAAGGCTGTACTCTAGGTGTCATCAGCTTCAGTTAGTTCAGAGATTTGCTTGATGTTGAGCCCATCATTGGGTGCGTTTATTTAACAGTGTCATTTTTTTTTTAATGACGTTTTGGTCTCCTGCTTTGCACTTTGCTTCAGACCTGTGCATTTTCAAATTGAATGAAGTATAATGCAGCAGTTTGAATGCACTTCAGCAGTACCTTCAAAGATTGTGCTTCGTAGTTTGCGTCTATGCATGTGCTAGTTGCCACCAAACAGGGACTCTTTAGTGGCATGTTTGTAACCCTCTTATAGCCAGGCCAAGGGGCATAAGTGGGCTCTGTGGGGTTGGTGTCCCGTTGTTTGCAGAATGGCAACCTCTGTTTGCAAAGGTTTTGGGTGGGTTATTCGAAGGCACTGAAAATACACCAGGAGGACTTGCACGGCTCTCATTGTCAGTTGCAAATGCCTTTTTTTCGCACCTTTATGTTAAATTCTTTTTTTTGCCTTCTTGCGTAAATGAATGACCATTCTCGTATGGTTAAGTGTCGGTTCATTTCTAAACCTTTCTATAACATCAAGACAGAAAGCACACTACAACACTCTCACCAGGACAAAGTAAATCTCCAAATGTACATCAGAACACCCATCAACCCCTAGTCTTCTCCACCTAGCCGGGAAGCACACCTTCCCTTGCCTGCCAGTGAAATAGATTTCCTCTATCTTTTGCTCGTGTGCTTAGCCACTGACACAAAATAAGGTGTCATATAAAAACGGGGAGAACAGATGAATGCATTCCACTCAACATAGCCATTCTTAGCCTTTCTGTTAAAATGAAGGACAGAGTAAGGACTAGAGAAAAAGCATTTAGCCTGGCTTAAATGCCGAGGATCTTCCACTGCCTCAGGTATGATTTATTTCCCTGCAAGGCAAGAAAAGCCATGCACCAATCCTTATATAGCAAACTAATAGATATGAATGGAAATAGCATTCAACCATTTATTATTTGAAAGTTACCAATTAGCCTTCAGGTGTTTTTTCTTTTTTTTTTTCATTGATTGCAACATTACCTTTGCAGCACATAGCTACACAAGACTGGTGAAGCTGTGCCATTGACAGTATATGCTTGCAGTCTTTGTTAGTGGATACTAAATTATTAACTTTTTGTCATAAATTGTATTTTACCATCACTTTCTTTCAAGTTCCTCCCAGCAGCAGGTGAACTTAATTTCTCTGTTTTTTTAAATCAGTAACCTCTTTCCCTCGTAAGGTTTTTGATCTTGCCACTTTTCTAAAAGTTATCTCCAAGCTCAGAGGAGGGGATATGGTTACTCTGTAGCATGTGGTGGAGGTGTTTTCTCATTCCCACCATGCCACGCCACATAAAAGCACCAAAGCACATGAGATGAGGGGGAGTGCATTAAGCGTGGGCAACACGGTGGCTTTGTGAGGAGGCCAGATCTTTAGGTGCGGTGATGTAAGCTTACTTTAATTATTTAGCTGTCAGATATTAAGATTAAGTATGACTTGGGGACCCTCGCCAAGGACTTGAGTCTCTAGTGGGAGTGCTCGCCATTAATAAACAAAGTGGCTTATATTATGCATGACTGATGCTTTGAAAGCCCGCCACCTCTTTCGCTAAACCCAACCCAACGCAGATTTACGAACAACAGGAAAATATCAGTTTTGCAGCTATATGAATGCTACCACCCCTCTCACAGCTAACATTCAACAAATCCAACTTAAGCTTTCACATTATGCTTGATTTTGACATGTTTCCCAGCAATTCCAAAATTAGGATTAAAATATAAAATGTTTCTTCAAAGTTTATATGGTACGTACCTGTGCAGAAATGCTGCGACATAATTTTTGTGAGCACAGGCAGAGCTGCTCACAAAAAGATGTTTTTATTAGATTTGTATGGATTTGAACACCTAACAGAACTTACTACATTTGAGAAAGCATCCATATCAGAATTGGAGCAATATATGAAAATATTTGAAATAAACTTGTAATACGTGATAGATCATGTGATAGATCATTCTGAAACAGTTTTGTATGTATTTAGCATCTTGATAGGATTATGAGTAAAGAAAGCCATCAATGACAGTGTTGTACTCTCTAATGGATGCCCCAATATTCCTTGTCTCCAAGTTCCTTTGACAGAGAGCACTCACAGGAGGCTGAGTGTCAGTAGGTGTTTCCTTGTCAACTGGTTGACATAGGAAACCAACCCATGGGATGGGGCAGTACATTGCCTATGCTTGTTTTATGCCCATGATTTATTTTTACTGCAGTCCTTAGGGGGACCACTGATTTCTTGCCTCAATTATTTCTTGTAGCTGTGTTGTGTTAAGGAGGTTCACAAGGTGCACCATGCCAAATTTGGCACCATATTGTTTTAGCAGTGATATGAATTTCTACTGTTTGAAATAATATGTCAGGGGGTGACAGGGTAGGTTTACTGAAGAAGCTTGACAGACAGAAACCTCCCACTGCCTCTGTGCATACACCGTATCACATAAATACACATGTACACACATGCACACACCCACACATGTTCTGCCGCCAGAAAATAACTTTGCAGAGTTCAAGTGAACTTCAAACATCTCAGCATCCTCATCTGACACATCTGTGTCAGGGCTCTGATGACTGACACACAAAGCATCCATCACCCTCATTCCCCCCCTGCCACTGCTGTTAATGTGCCCACAAGTCATCTCTGCATGTAGCTTCCATATCTGGGAAAGAAGCAGGGGGAAGATGAGATATGCGATGAAAACGTGGAAGAATGGTGGGAAGGGTACGGATTATTAAAGTAGGAGAAAGAAGGACAACTTGCACAGCAGGGAAGGCAGAGTGTGTGTGAGAGGGAGAGAGACAACAATAGAGCATCTTGATACATCTCATAGTCTTGCACATGGAGCCTTGACACACTTAAATCTCTTCCCAAGGGTCTCGGGGACTGTAGAGATGAACCGAGGCATTATGGAGCAGAACCAGAGAGGGATGAACCCTTGCTACTTTTCACTCTACTCCACTCTACTCTGTGCTCCTGCCATCGTATCCCATCCCCATCAGTCATTCCACTGTCGAAATAGGTTATTCAGAAATGTGACCAGGTGACGGTTCTTTTTGGGGGGCTAACCAAAGCTGTGTTCAAATTCACATTCCTGGCACCTTAAACCTTTATCTTTCTGCCTGGGATAATCGAAATGTGCAGTGACATTTGTTTTTCTTTTTCCTCACTAACTACTCTGCTAAACATGCAGCACTTGCATCACAGTCATTCCTCCTCCCTTCTATCATGACTACAAAAAGAGCTCTTAAGATAATATAAAAGCATCGACTAGCCATTTGGCATATAGCTTGAAATGATTCCATCGGTGTTATGGCCGTACTAAAATCGGGATTACTTGGCATTGTTAGACCACTTTAGAAGACCTTGTGTTGTACTGTGTGCATTTGCAGTTATCTGATTGTACAATCTGACATTCAGATTGGGTGTGGACCAGTTGCAGCTTGTTCCCTCATGGGATGGAGGAACAGTGTAGGTCAATATCTACTCAGAGAGAGTCAAGTGAAAGCGATAAGTCTAAGCGGCTGTAAACCAGATTGATTGCAGTGAAGACCGGTGCAGGCAGAGAATTCCTAATAGCAGTGGTACAGTGTAGGCCTAGCCAGCATCATCCTATACTTACATAGAGAGAGGACTCTATAATCTGTCTGTGACGATAACTGTATTGTGGAGGCCTTTATCTGCCAAGGGGAGACCAGGAGGCTTATCTCATGGCCTGTATGTAAGGCAAATCACTCAGCCACCCATCCTCTTCAAGCTTCGCCCTATCCACATCCTCTTCTTCTTCTTCTTCTTCCACATGCCGACTAATGTTTCCTCATTGGGCAGATTATTGACCGCCGATGGCAGGCACGTGGGTGGGCTCAGAGGCTCAGTCTGGCTGAGAATTCGAAAATGGATTGTTTCCTTAGATTCTCCACTTTTAAACTGCACAGCCAAGTATAGTAATTCCCCATGAAAGATATAACAGGGAGAAACATCCCGTTTCATCTGCTTATTTGTTTATCCTGGAGGACAAAATAGCCCTTAGCCACATAAATCGAAATTGCCATTGAACACATCCCAAATACTGAGGATTCACACTTCATTTGACTCTGTAAAGTAATATAGACTCTTTCAAATATGTTCAATTAAACTTGTGTATCTTGTGTCGTGAAACTCAGGAGCTGTCCTCAGTTAGCATAAAGCAATCCTACTGCATATTCATCAGTCAGTGTAATGGCTGTCCAGAGGACAAGCAGTGCTGCCTCTTTCAGCTTAGAGAGAAGGCTAGTTTTACCCACAAACTGGGTTAGATTACAACTAACAGTCATCATGAAACTGAATCCCACAGTGAAAACGTGTTATTGTACTGTTAGGGGAATTGGCAATGGTTAGGTTGTATTTTTAGTCATGCTGGCATCTGTAATGATCAGATTACGGGGCATGCTCGCTCTATAGTTACCAAAACAAACACCATGACATCATGTCATAGCTTATCAATTTACAATGAGACTCATCTGGTCAAGGAGCAAAGGTCACTTGGGATTCGAAGAATTACACCCACAGACATTTAGAAGCACAGTATAGCAAGACATTTCTACCTCAATTGTGGATGGATGGTTGGCATTAAGCTAATTACGACTACATTCTGGCACTGCGAAACAAACTGCCTCCACACGGACACCGTTTTTCAGAGGCTGTCGAACATGCTTGACCTTCCACCCGTCCACTTGTCTCTTTGTCTCTATCGGTCTGCTTGGAAACATTTTCTGCAAAGGAGTCTTGATCTGTTTGCCAGTGTTTTAGTGTTGCTCTTAAACTTATTTTTTTACCGTCAGCTCAAGCTCAGCATTAGTCATATTCTCTATTAACATTCCTTGCTCTGCTGCATTTTCTTTCCTTTCCTGTATTGAGGGCCAAATAATGAGACTATGTTTGCAGTGAGTGACCAGAGTGATATATAGCCATCACTTGTGCTTGCCTTTATGCAGAGGTGGAGTTCCCAGCACTGCACTTGACTTTAATCATTTCCCCTGTTGAGAGAGTGCGCTCCCTACCTGTCAATCATCTGCCTTGCTTTGTCAGTTTCCTCCTTCCATTCACGGCCTCGTTCTTCCTTTCTGGATCTTTCTCTGTGGTCTCTCATACAGTGCAGAGAAGCATAAAGCTCACCAGGCATTGATTTTATTTCACTCACAGGTAGAGGCTATTGTCCATAAGCTGCACTTTGGGGATCAAAAGGTCACAGTAATTGAAGAGTAATAAATGTGATTGATGTTGGGCTCTGGTAGAGACCTTTAAGTGCTAGATAATGGATGCATTGCTGTACTAGTTTCAACAGGAGCATTTAAAACTTCATTGTTCTCCATGTGATACTCACTGAAAATTGCATTTCTTTTCTTTCAAGGCAACAGCGCGCTGTATTATTTTTGGACTTAATTGCAATAATTTCACAAATACGGAAGATGTGGGATTCCATTACTATTTTTGCTCTGAGATGTCAATGATTCAGAGAAGCCCAAAGTATGCAGATGATTCACAAGTTATGATGTGGTGTGACTGTAAATGTACTGTATCCTGTCAATCTAATGTGACTCATTCCATTTGCGCAAATGGAGCTGTTGCTCTAACACACACATACGCACCCACACACACATAAAACACTCACTGATCACTCCTACAAATAGCTTTGGAAATTCAGTTTAATTTGAGTGATTTTCTGTTATAATGTTAAACACTATGAGTGTGTTTATCACGTTTTAAAAATGGCACCTTTTTTAATGAAGTCCTTGTCTCACTAATCTGCCACCAATTAAATTAATTACATGTTGTGCATCGAACTTGCAAAACGTTTGTTCTGTAGAGTCAAAGCTCAGGAGCAATTACAACACAGCCAAGGCATTCTGGGTAATAAGATAAGTCCAAATATGCTATTTGCGTGTGCGGGCGGCTTTATGGCTCATATCCTGTTCCATTTAATTCCTAATAGTAATAATTGGAAGGTGATGTTGGCTAGTTCATGTCACAGTCAAAGTACCGATCACGTGAGCCAATGTGTTTTGATGGCAAAGGTATCGTGTGAGTACACAAGTATTGTATGTGTCTCGGGAGTTCGATAGATGGACGGACACGAGCGGAAAGAAGGGGAGAGGATTGATGAATGGCAGCACAGTGGGTGAGCAGGTGAGAGATGCAGAGCGTTCTTTTTTTTTTTCCCTCTGTCTTTTTCTCTCAGTGCCAGG
Organism: Channa argus; assembly: GCF_033026475.1. Lineage (NCBI taxonomy): Eukaryota > Metazoa > Chordata > Actinopteri > Anabantiformes > Channidae > Channa > Channa argus. The sequence continues at coordinate 24,015,485 of NC_090208.1, forward strand.
AGGTGACCTCTAGCTCGGTGGTATGAAGAGAATGTCATGCAACATTACCCCTCTCTTCGCCCCAGACACAAATGAAGTTTTATTTTTTGTGCTCTGCTGTGGAGAGAAAACCATTCTTTTGCTCCGTGATTAATGTCTGGTTTGTGGGCAGGCAGTACACAATAATGCAAGAAAGCCGTAAAGAGGATTGGTGTCCCTTTATACATTTGTTCTCCCTGATCTGCCACATTTATTAATCAGACTGTTGACGGGGTCAGAGGAAGACCACTGTGTCATCCATCAGGAGGGTCGTCCTTTTGTCCAATGACTAGGAAGACATTTGGATTGACATTATTTTTCTTCTCACACTGTTTCCATTTCTGCTCAACCTTCCTTTCAGATTAGACTCTACTTCTTACGATCGAAAATAACTGTGAATGCGGACTATGTAGATGATAGTTCTCCACATAGTGCACTGGTAACATGTTTGCATCAGTGTTGTTAATTACCAATAGAAATGTCACCCCCATCTTACCCACCACATGTTCTCTGTCATTACCTCTCAAACCTAACCAAGAGATAACAACGCTTACTTTTCATTCTTTACCTCTGCTGCTTTCAGTCAGTCTCCTCAGCGATTAAATGTTTTTTTGTGGCTTATGTGGGGTGGGAGTGAAGCACACATCCATGCTTTTCAACTAGCAACAAGCCAAGGTTGGTGTTTAATGGTAGCAAATGTCAGATTTGACAAAATGTCTCTTCAGAGGGAAGCTGCCAGAAGCTTGTCAAGTCTGGCATGTGAAAAGCGAGGTAACTTGAGGTTGGGGCTTTGGACGGTGGGTGGTACAGCCAACGTCAGCCTGGCTGCACAGCAATTTCTTTGTGTGCACCTGTGGGATGGACTGAGGTCTGCGGCCAAACAATAGCACACAGCAAGACTAAATGTTGAGTATTCCAGTGACAAATGTACAGAGAAAAATGTATATTCACGTGGAAAGAAGCTGAGAGGTGATAAAACATAAGTAGTTGTCGTGCTTACATTCGTGTGCATCTGTGTCTGTATGCATGTTAATAGAATTGGTGCAATTGAATCTCCTGCCTGGCTCATTAGAGAGTCATGCAAAATATATTACATTGTTTGCATTTGGTAGAGCTCTGCTAAGTGTCATCTCAATACCTTTTGAAAGTGGAAACTGTTCCTCATTCTGCAGGAGTAGGAGGCATGTGTGCAGTTGTCTATAATGCTCATGCATGTGTTTGTACGTGTGTGTGTGTAGGCTGTGCCTGTGTATCTGCGTAGGTGGGTGAGTGGCAGAAGAGCTTGCATCTGAGCATCTGGAAAGCTCCAAACAAACATGAAGATACGTTTTCGTTGGCAGCAGAAACCCCCCCACACTCCTTTTCTGTTTGTTTGTCCTCGGTGTTTGATTAGGAACTAAGCCTTGCATGTTCGATGCGAGCAGATAAATTGTTACAGGAGTGACAAAAGGTGACTGATAATCTTTTACTCATATTCACATTCAGACTCAAGGACCTGTGGTGACAAAGCAATAAGACAAGGGACTGCTGTATAAGACAATTACATATACAGGATTTCATTTTTTTTTATTAAAGGTTAAAGCACAAATCTCTACTTAAGTAAAACTACACCACACAACTGTTTCTAAAGTAGATAAGTACTTGAATTGCATTTTACTTAAAGTATTAGCGATAAAAGTAGTATACTTTTTTTTTTCCTGTCCCCAGAAAGGGGTATCAGTCTATTGCTAATGGACACAAATGATGAGTTAAAGCTGTATTAGCTTTTTTATCAGATGCTTTTTTTCGGCTTTGTTTCTAAACTACTCGTGTTGTAACATCAGATAGCGTCGGCCTTACTGTAATGTCAAGAATAAAACATTGACAAAACCACTGATAAAGTTGCAAGAGACATCCTCCACAGGACGCACAGTTTGGTCAACTTTGCCATGGCAGAGTGGCAATATGTTATTGCATTCAGTGATCCCCTTTTGAAGCCGCATTAACTATACGTTCAGTAAGATTATGCATGAAAATAGACCACCAGTGCTGGGATTTTAACTTTAGCCGTTGGTGCTTCTGCCCAGTGAGGGCACATCTCGGCAGGCAGGTCAAACTCAGCACAACACACCAAAAAGCACAATGACTGCATACTGGCTCACTTTGAGCACTGCTAATATTTCAAATAAGTCTCTTGATTAAGACCGTGGAAGGAGGAACTGACACTATGCCCGTGTCCTGTTTAGTAAAGGGATCCATGTCTCATTAGTGATTCGTTTTCATTAAAAGTGCAAAACGTGGTACATGATGAAATGTGTAATGCAACTTTGATTAGATATATAGTGGAGTAAAAAAGTTTGCATATTTACTCTTAGATATAGGGGAGTAAAAGTCAAAGTAGCCATCATTTAATCTACTCAAGTAAGGTACAGATAGATGAAAAATGCAATTAAGTACAGTAACAAAATGCTTGTACTTGGTTACTTCCCACCACCATCAAAGCTCTTGTTGTACTGCATTCACTAGCCATAAAAGACATACAAATACTACACACTTGATAGCCAAACCTTTGCTAAGCTTTTAGAGCTTGATCTAAATTTCAAGGTTATTTCTTTTGGTCATCTCACTTATCCTTGTTGAAAGCTGAAATTGCTGTTCAAAGCTGTGATTGCTGTTGCTCTGGACATAAGGCAAAGGTTTAGGATTGTGCAGGAAATTTTTTGCCAAGACGTTTTGCCTTGTTTAGTCCCGTAAATGGGCTTTCACCTTTTTTTTCCGATTAGACATTATTATGTGGAGCCATTATGAAGCAGAAATAAGCTGCAACTGAAAAAAAAAAAAAAAAAAAAAAAAACAGCATTTCCTGGCCTCCTATTAAAGAAATCTGTCATTACACAGGTGTTATCTGGAAAGTGACGTCAGTTGAGAAAACACAATCAAACTGGGTATTTTAAAACTTGTTTTCAGAGCTTGGCCTTTTCTATTACGCTTTGTTTTTACTTTGTCGCTTTTAAGTTTCCCCCTTTGGAAAGGGTATATACCTTATATATATATATGCGTATAGGGTATATGTAATAGATATTGTAAAGACAAACTATTAATAATAATAATACCGTGACCACATATCAAAATAAACATTTATGGTCTTTTATTGAATTGGGATTTGTATGAGGTATTGTAATTATTCTTTATGCATTTGTGCATAAATTAATAAAGTCCTTTTAAGATAAATCAGGACATAGTAAGTACAGTAAACTCAGAAAGTGATTGGTGACATTCCAGTAAATATATCTGGCTGTGTGCTGGCATGTCAGCTTGCTTTGGTAACACGTCACAGTCAGCTTTTTTAATCCTACCACTGGCCCACGGGTTACTGCCATTGTGACTGAATCTGAAGCCAGTGGCACTAAGGCTGGACACTGCTGTCAAAGCTTTCCCAGAAAATGGTAAAAAAAAAAAACCTAATAAATGGAAGAATGTGCTAGAAATGAGCCATAACAATTGTGCACTTTCCCCTTCAAGTGACAGCTTTTAATCAATTAGTGAGACCAAATGAAATCCACTTTGCTTAGGCTCTGTGTTGCATTAAGCAATCAATGGGGAAGAAAAACAGGCATGTGGGAATTCAGAAGAAAAAGTGGAAACGCAGTCTTCTTAACCTCCTTTTAAAAAAAGAAAAAACAGCAGTGGTGTTATTCATAGCAAGATACTGTTTCTCGCTTTGCGGGGCTTCGGGGTTGTCTTAGGCAAACACCTTGAAAAAAAAAATTACGGTGAGAATTTGATTCATTCAGTACAGTATGTAAATGCAGGCTTCAGAATGCATCTCGTGAATGCGTAATCACTGCACCACACCCAACCCTGCTGGATCTGCATCATAAGCGTTATCTCAGAGGTCCCAATTAAAAACTTCCCCTGATTCAGTAAGATTGTGTTCTGAAAACGTCGTGCTGCTTACTCTCACTCTCCTCACCTCGGCGATCTCTCCCTATCTTTGACAAGAAGAGGACAAAGATTTTTTGTGCAGGTCACTTCAAGGAAATCTGCAAATATTTTGAACAACAGTTGGTTGTATAACTGAGCCACGTTAGATGGGCGTAAATAACAGCACTGAAAATGAAAAAAGCAATTTCAATTACTGAATTTATCTGCGGTGACATCACTAAAGTTCGCACTTGGACTGTGAATTCGTCTTATCCCGTGAGCTCAGCGTCGCTACAGCGGATCATTGTCTGCATGTTGATTTGGCACAGTTTCCTGATGCAATCCTCCCCAATTTCTACCGGGCTTGGACCAACACTGCACAGCTGGGGAGGGGAATGGCCTGTTGGGGGTTCAGTGTCTTGCCCAGAGACACTTCGACACATAGCCGGGACCAGGGATCGAACCACTGACCCTGTGGTCCGTGGACAACTGCCTTACCAACTGAGCTATTCATAATTGTAACATTGCATTTATTGATGGAAAATTGGAGAAAATAATACCGCTATCCATAAAATCCCACCACCTGTTACACTGTGATGTCAATAACATGTTGCATATGCTATTGTTGATAATATTAAATCATACATTTTTTTCACATGTCAAATTTTCTAATTTTTTTAACCCAATTTTTGTGGTCTACATAGTCAAACCTTTTCAAACAATCTTTTTCAAACTCACACTGCACATCTGCAACGAAGGTGTGAATGACTGCACGCAAGCTGAAGTCACACTTTAAGCCCCCCACTCCCTAACATACTGTGATCACTTGATGCTTTCAGGCTGACTGCTAGTGCTCATTGATTCCTTCTTCCCCTCAGACTCTCTCTGTTCCATCTCCTTTCCTCCCGGCCAGTTCCGCAGTATTTCCCCATCAGTGGTGTGAAGCTGGGAGGCTTTCAGGGCTAAGGCTGAAGCAGCTGTCACCGGCACAGCGGACATTCTTAATTGGCTCCCCTGGGGCAGTCCCCTTGGTGTAGCAGAGCAGGGCAGTAACTGCGGAGGCATGAGCCCGAGCAACCCTAGTTTAAAACCCACTGAACAAGTCTCTGAGCTGCATTTGTGTGCTTTATAATTCAACTGAAAAAAGGGGAAGAGAATGGGTAATGTCTTTTTCAGTTGGTTTGTGATAACGACAGACTACTTGACCCTTTGCAGCAGCTAGAGCAGTCAAAGCATGACTGCTGCCAAGCACATGCAGTACGGTACAACAAGGCCCGAATCTGTTTGCTAGAAATGCAGCGGTTATTTTCCATCATCTCCAAATCTGAATTTCAGAACCAGCATCCTTGGCATTCATATAATATTTGAATCGGACATATCTGGTGAATGCATGGCTTGTATACAGCAAGGCTTTATATAGTCTCCATTGTCAGATGTGACCGTTTACTCTCATAGGGATCCTCCATCTCACAGTTTCCATAACTATTGCAGAAATCATTTTCTTTGTTTTTTGGGGGCTTGTGGCACTTTGTGCTGGAGCAGGAGGTTGACTTGACTGAAATCGGCATCTGCTTTCCCCTCTCCCACTCCATGATTTTTATTTCTTGCCTCTGCCAAATGGCCTCTCCCTCTTCATGCTACATGCCCCAAAAAAGCTTTAGGTTTCTTCACACTACACTTTCTCCTTATTGTCGCCCTTATTGTCTCCCTGCTCATTTTTCTTTTTCCTTCCGGTTTCCTTTCCACTGTCATCCTTTACTGTACCGGCCTTCTTTTACATATCTGCTGTCTGCTTCTCTCTCTGTCTGCTCCTGCTTCCACATGGATGCTTTATCTTTATTGTAGTGTTTTTTTTTTCCCTTTTGCCTCTCACCTCTCCAAAGAAATGAAAGCACAATTCAGTTTCTCTAGGTATTAATTGAGATGCAACTTAAAAAAGGTATAAATAGATAAAGGAATAAAAGAAAAACCAGTGAGGCCTAACAGGTTTGGAGGGGGATAGCTTAAATGACAGAGAGCACTGCCATTCTCACTAATGGCTGCACCTCAGCAAAGCTCTTACACGTTTACCCCTCACTTCTTCACTTAATTAATCGGATCCAACTGATAATTTCAGTTCTGAAAGGAAGAATGAGTGTGATACACACCAGAGCTGATATCATCAAAAGAACTTTGTCTAAACCAGTAGGACATTCCAACATAGAACGAAGCCTGTGTGTATTTGCTAATGATTACCATTCACTGGTCTATTAAAAGGTAACCAATTAGCACTGAGTAGCAAGGAAGAAGCAACTTTATAGTGTGATATTTTCATAGCCTCTGGTTCCGTGGCATTTTGAACTGATTTGTTAATTAAAGTAAGGTGGGGGGGGGAAGGGGGTGATTGACCTTTTAGCTCAATTTGTTTCCTAGCTGCCGGTGGACTGGGGGGTGTATTTCCCTATTTTCTCGGTGAGTAACAGAGCAAGGCAAAAGGGCTGCACCCTCGGGCATCCTGCAGCCTGAATTACACAGTCACTGAGCCTGTTGTTTGTAGATGTGCACACACACACACACACACACACACACACACACACACGGTAGCACAGCAACAGATTTATGCATTCGTGTCTTTTCTTGTTAGCAAACACTGCACACACAGCAGGTGTACACCTGCATTAAAGGCATAACAACGCGTAGCTACTGTGGCAGCAACAGAGATGCAGTGTGACAGTATAGGGCCTGCTCACAAATCAGATTTTGGTGACTTTGAGTTTGAAAATTTTGTTTGAAATTTTGTCAAAAAATAATGCACATTGTAAATGAAGAAATCCCCCCCCCCCCCCCCCCCCCCAAAAAAAAAAATAAATAATAAAAGTCATAATAAAAAATTTCCTTTATTATATATAAAACTGTTTCCTCACTGTTTCGAAGGTCAATGAGGTTCTTGACATTTGACTTTTTACCGTTTACTGTTTTCACCAGCGGTCACAGATGTGAAGGGAAGCTTCTTTACTTGGCTTTGACTATTTTTGATACTAAACTCATTTGTTGTGCCAAAAGTTAGCGGTTACAGTATCATGACCTGATGACGTTCTGGACATAAACAGGCAGCTTTGCTTATTAGCAATAATTCACCTCAGAAAAATAAACCTCAGATACCCTTAGCAAAAAAAAATGGCTACTTTGGTGAAGGTGGCATGTATTTAATTTAATCTCTATCAAATACAAACTTATTTCTTATTTATTTATTATTTTTGCAGTAAACGCAAAATTGGGTTTAGGGAATATTCTGAACAAATTGGATTGAAGTTTTTTTTACTTTTAATTTAAGGGATGATCTGGCATAGAAAATGTGCTCAATCTGCTGGCTGATCTCAAACTACTGGGTCAGCTGCTCATTATCTATATTCAAGGTGTCAACTATCACTCCAGCCTGAGTCATCCTATGCTAAGGATGACTAGTCTAAGTGGATAATGAGCTGTAGCACTGTAACATTTTGGAAAAAGAAGTTTTTCATCATTAATGTGCCAGGTCACACTCGTTAGTTTTTAAGTGTTGTAGTGGTACAGATAATGAAAAGCTGAATGACAGAAGTATCCTGATGGACCAGACTAAATGTCAAAAAAGAAAATGTGAGGAAGTTAAAAAAAAAAAAAACCTCTGAGAATTGTTCCAGAGGGTTCCAGATTAAGGCCAGTCAGGACAGGAGGTTGTACTGTACTCAAATGAAGAGCGATGGTGGGTCTAGACTGACAGGTACACTGAAAAGCTATATTAATAAAAAGTGCCACTTGGAGATGTGAAAAGACATATGAAACCATGGGGAAAATTGTAAAGCTGCACATTACATTGCACATTATTCTCTGAGGGGTGTTTCATGGCAGGGAAAACTTTTTTAACTGGGAAGTTGACCTAGTGTTTGCTCTTTTAAAGAATTTCACAATTTTAACCTTTCTCACTAATATTGAGGATAAAAAAAAAGGGGCTGACAAAGGTCTCCAACCAAAATAAGCACACTAGTTGGTAACTTCCTCATAAGACATTTCTAATTGCATTTTAATGCCAGATTTTAACACCTCAGTGTTAAAAGCACTTCTATGAAAAATTATGAAAGAAGAAATCAAGCACTAAAAAAAACAATGACTGTTTAGTTTTCATTAATACAGTAACCAGGACTTAACATGGCCTGCAGTTACACATTATTATTTTGATATTGTTCATTTTTAAGGTCTGCTACACTATATTGAGGTGCATTTAAAATTTTAAGGTACCTATACATTAGTCTCCATGTCTAAACATGCCATGCATTTTACAGTTAAGTCCATTGAAATTATGTGATACAGTGAACATAATTTGGCTCTTCTTGCTTTAATTTGAAGCTTGGTCAAAAATGTGGAATGACCCACATAGGAATTGAAGCCTTTTTTTTATTAATAGACAGTTTCCAAATACTAATATGCGTATAGACACCACATCATTTGGATATTTTGTGTTAGCTTTAATAGGGAACATGTATGTCACTGTCCAAATACTGTACATATGGACCTAACTGTACACCCCCATCCTTAAAAGGGGAGAAAGGTTCATTTGTTCTTGCATGTGTCCACAGAGGCCACCTGGGGTGTTATGTGTTAAAAATTACATTGTCCTTAGCTTACAGTCTAACTGAAAGACAGTGGCAGAGAAAAGGAAGAAGGAAGCCAAAGAGAGGAAACATTGGCAGTTACACTGTAACTATGACAGCGAAAGATGGAGAAAATAACCAACAGGATGAATGAGAGTCGACAGTGGAAGTGAGTAGGCACAGGCAGTAACCTTGGAGAGGCTTCGTTGCGACCGAGGTGAAAAAAAAAAGAATACCATTGTTATCTCTAAGGAGGGAGGCAGCCAAGGCACATAACCAACTGTTACAGTGTGTTGTGCAGTGACCAGCATTAGCGGACTCTGATGTATCTGGGCAGCTCCCAGTAGAACCGTATGAATGTCAGAGCAGTGCTGTAAAAGAGCAAGCATGCTCAGTTGACTGTCCCTGCATAAATAAATGTTTAACAAGGCTTAAGGTCTACAGCCCTGCTAGCAGCTCCCTGGAGGCTAACTGGTTAATTATACCCAACAATACAGTAAAGTTGTGCCAACTGTTGCCAATATTGGCGTCACATCCCATAGAAGAAATGTAAAATTTGTCCTCATGATGACAGAAATTATGAGGTAATTAGTTTTTCTTTAAATGTCCCATCTTTCTGGGAATAAGATTGTGTACAGTGTGATTGTGGCACTGCAAGCAAGTTTATGTTGAGTTCGATGTGGAACTGGTTCCGTGTCTGGGAAGCATATGTAACATGCTTGTTGCAGAGGATCAAGGTCAAGAGCTACACGTTCGTACTTGCATAAGTCCACCATTGTGGACATCTGACACTGTAGTTGGTGCTAAAGACCAGCCTGGTGTGGAAAAAAGTATAGTCTTAATCAAAACGTTGTCTGAACTTTTGCGTCACCTTCCTCAAGTAGCATTATGGGAATTTTTTGAAAATGATAGATGTAGGGAAAAGTTCAAGAGGTCACCGAAACCACTGGGGTTTATGGTAAAACCTGACCTTACAATGGAGGTAGTTAATTAAAGCATATTGTCCTCTATGGGAGCAGAAAGATCAACATCAGACTTCATCACGACGTATCAATTTATTATCAAGATGTCACGCTCTAGACCAAAGTGTCGAACATTCGGAAGCCTCACTACTAGAAATGTGAAAACAGCAAACAGTGTAAGTGTGTATCTGACAGAGACTGTAACAGAGGTAGGAAATAATTGAGACTTCATATCAATGAAACCCGGGCACATAATGACAATATCTTCTCCCACACACTCGTACGCAAACCCACCTTAGGAACATCAACTCTCATTGTAACACATGTTCACTCACATAAAGCACGAAAGCTGTTGCACATCAGCCCAAGAGAGCAAGATGGATCATCTCAGTCAAGACCTTAGACATTTCTATTCATGCCATCTCTCTCTATAGATGCTAATGGATTTTCCCTGCAGCACATCTTTATTGTCTAATGCACAATAATGTCTCGGATGTTTTATGAGCTCAACCTAGCAAGCAGACAGAAAAAAAAGGAATGCCAAGGCTGATCGATGGCTAGGTAGTTGATGGATATAACCCTATGGAACAGGAAGGTTGATGGGGGAGATGTAGTGCAGAAAGCTACATTTGATGCCTAATGCGGTTCTGCAGGGAGACACCTGGGCTTAATGCATAGTACAAGCCTACTTGCATCTTATCTGTGGTGAATTATAAATATTGAAAAGTGGGACTTGCTTGCAATCTTGGATAGATTTGGACAGATTCAGTCCTAAGGGTTTTAGTAAAATCAGCTGTTCATTCAGAGTCATTGCTTATTTCTTTCCTTGCTTTTCATTGCATTTGTTACATTCAAATCCTTGTAGCGTTTTCTTTCTTCTGATGGGATTTTTGAGCCATTTGTGCTGCTTGAAATCTTACTTTGCGCTGACATAAGCTACTTAAACACTCTCATTACTCTTTTACCCCCAATTTTCCACTGACACTTCGGGTGTCTGTGTAGAATAGCGGCAGACAGTGGTGGTGTCTGAAGAAGACAGATAATGAAATACACGAAGGGTTTGTGATCTAACCAGTAGAATAGGAATCACATTACAACACATCATGGAAAATGAAAATGATCTAAAAAAAGGCACTAATTTAGATCAGTCCATTTAAGTGTTGCATTTAAATGAAATGCATTTCCTTGTGTATCAGTCACTTTGTACAGAAAAAGATGTTAGTTCAGCAGTGCATAGCATGAAGGGTTGGCTCAGTGCTCCAGTGCAACTAAATCTATACTTGTCTCTTTATGCCTGCAATGCATGGCTACACTAAGCGCCCACCTGCAGCTACTAATGGGAGAATCCGTAACTGTCCAATGTTACAGAAAAAGCAGAATAACCAAAGCCAGAAATGTATGTTCCGTACAAAGGAACAGGCAAACACACACACACACACACACACACACTTGTCCTCAACATGTCCTCATGCAAAAAAAAGCAACCTGGAGTCTCATCTCTATATGATGATGGCAGTCAATGAGGAAATGCTGTCAGACCTAGGATGAAGCACTTGCCTTGATTGTGCTGGAATGTTCAGACAAAGAAAATCCTTTCTGCAGCCATTTTTATATCTTAAATATCAAAATATCAATATGAAACCAATCAAAACTTGATTTTTATAGCACCTTGGATACAGGCAAATGCAATTGAAAGTGCTTTATGGATGGATGGATTGATGAAAGATATACCAGGCAAGGACAATGAAAGATAAAAACTGCCATATCAGCGATAATAATACTTAAAAGACAAGTGTTTTTTAAATGAGACTATAAGACAATGGGACTAATGCACACAAATAACAGATTTATCATGAAAATAAAAGGTTAAAGATTATAATATAAAAAAATAAAACCCATTTTATGTTAAATATTATTATTATTAGCCAGGCTAAAACTTTAGGTTTAGGTTTGCGTTTAAAGACACTCACACTTTCTGTTATTCTGACATCCTCAGGCAGATTGTTCCAGTGGCTTCCAGTGAAATATTTCATAGTTTTGTCCAAAACTGAAGGAAATAAGATGTCCTTCCACTGTGGGTAGATCAAGGCACTCACTCCTTACCTACAGATAAAATTTCACTCAGCAGCTGACATTCCAACAATATGTTATATAGAAGACTTTAGACAGTGCAAGTTATACAACCCAGTTTCGTTTTTTTCCCGACATCACTATCTTGGCCTTCTCTTTCTTTCTGAAGCCTTCAAAGTCACTGGTTTTTAGCCAGCCAATCCTCTTAGCGCCAGGAAGAGGGTATCTCTTCGACATGATGCTGATGTTCGCAGCGTGAGGCCCGTCAGATGTGTGTGAGATGTCAGTGTGCATTGCTCTAAGAAGCTAAGTTTCTCTCCTAAATAGAAAAAGATGTGGATTTTAAAGCGAAGGTGATTTCCAAGCCAGACAGCCATTACCAGCCAAGTATAATAATTATTATAGATTTTTTGCAATCAGAATGGATAACGAATTTGAACACAAAGCTCTACCAGTGTGAGGCCCTCATCCCAACCCATCTTATATGAGCAAACAGACATTTAACAGGGGCCGATTATGTCAATAGATTTGGCAGATCTCTTTCACCAAGCCTGTTAAGCCCATCACCACTTTTGCCATCACTTGTGACACTGTTAACTCCTGATAATGACCCAAGTCAGCTGGAATTATTTATGCCCCTGCTGTTCAACACTCAACAAACACTGTTTTTCTTTTGTTTTATGTGAGGGTTGCATGCAACCCCAAATACGACTGTCTGTCCAAGGGTGCGTCTTTGCCAGAGTGTTATAATGGTTAAAGTGCCCGTTTTTATGATTTAATAACAGTAATTATCGCTTAGTGGGGAAAAGAATAGGTCGTTTATCAGTCTCAAGATAGTTTGGACAGAGCTGGGGATGTTTGTGTTGGTGCTATCTCTATGCCACATGCACACATTTAGAGGATGGCAACTGGGGCAGCTTGGGGACTAGGTGGATGCGTGTTAGATGGAAATATGTTGTTTATGTGGTTTATTCCTCTCAGTGTACAGGTTTTTAAGCTTAAGCAAAAGAGGTAATGGGTAGAAGAAGAAATAAAGAAGGTAGAAATGCAAGAGAGACAAAGAGAAATGGGAAGGTTGCAAAACATAAAGAAGGGAACCAGCATCTGTGAGGAACAGAGGCACCACCAAGGGATTTTAACAGAGTGTGGGTAAAGAGAGAAGCTGGTGATGGAGAGGAAGTTATCTTTGCTATAATATTCTCCTGGATAATGTTTAAATAAAAGAACCATGGCCTTGGTCTGGCTGTAGATAGATTCACAAAGAGGCTCCGGGGAAATGCTAAGGAACCTGAAAAGAGTAGTAGCTCGCATAAGCACTGATTCACTCAGGAAATACTTTCCTTTCATCGTGATCCATTTAGCCATTACTCATTGTTATTTCAGAAACACTAGGACAAATTGACAAATAAAATGTGAGTTTGAGGCTGTGTGTGTGTGTGTGCATCTGCATGCATGTATCTATGCGTGTTTAAAATACATCAATACAAGTAACATGACTCTGTTACACACATTAGACCTTGAATATTTCATAAGTGTAACTTTATTTTATCATATTTCTATCTCTAGCTCTTGCTTTGTACTGACTTTGCCCACACGGGCATCGTAAACCTGGATGAGGATGTTGAGGTATGAATGTGCTGTTGTTCTCGCACGCCTGACATTGTTTTATCGAATACTTGTCCCCACTCCCCCAACCCACCAAGCTGGGAACCACCTGGACCTCATTCTCACCTGACATTGCACCACAGACAAGCTCTCAGTGACTCCTCTTCGTTCACCTCTTCATTGTGCTCACTGTCTCTCCTCCCTAGGTCTTCCCATGCAATTCATCAAGTTGTCCAAAGTTTTAACCTGTAACAAACCTATTTGATCCTTTTCTGATCTGATCACCACATCACAAGGAAAACATTCTGTCATAGTCACCAACAAAGCTTGACATTCTTGTTAGGTTTAGTAAACTAAGACATAGCTCATAGACATGGTTTAAAGAAACGTGTATTGCCTTCTTGTAGCTAAAAGCAAACATCCCTAAACAATGAGAATACGTTCTAAAACACGTTGTTTCTACCATTTCTTTAATTCTCAAACATCTGCATTTGTGCTGCCATTGAAAACAACCATCATGTGATGTTGCAGCTTTTTACGTCCTGCTGCGAGAATCCATCTAATGCTTCACAAAGCGGCTATTTCTTCATTAACTGAAGGTCCAATCAACATGGAACAATGTTAACACCACATTAACAATGGTGTTTTTAACATCGATTTTACTTTGACTAGAATAGAAAGAAAGACTGGTTTAGGTAAAAAAAAAACATGTGATCTCTTATGAATAGGTGGGCGTATGTATTATCTTTGATGTTTACTCATGCTCACTGATGTTTTATAACCTACCCACTTTGGGGGATCTGTCTTGTGTAAGCACGGCCTGCAAGAACAGGGGCAATTTTATTATTTTGGAAATGATATGTAAAATAGTTTCGCTGGATCTGCATCATGTCCTTGTTTAGAGGAAATGTTACAGTAGTCAGTCAACACTTCAAACACCAGGAAGTTATACTTTAATTACTTTATATATTTTACTGAATTTTTTTTAACGTTTACTCACTACATGTGAATACAAACACCTGCACTGCCTATTCGTTACATTTTTAAAACAGACTTGTTATTTTTATACTTGAATACATGAGAAGGAAATTATTGATTTAAAAAAAAAATTAAATGCTTTAGTCTTTATTGTCTTTATAGTCTTTATTGACTTGTAGCTATGTACATTGATGTATTCTCTGTGTCATGCAGTAGCTACATCCAGGCTTTTGTAAGTACTGGATATTTCATTTAGTACCTTTCTTTAATCTCTATCTAGCGAAATATATGTACATAAACCCGCAGTTTCCATCTAACAGTTGCGCCGCTGTTATAAGTCTACCCTCTTCCTCAGCCACAGTGTGCATCTGGTTTTGCAGGGAACTGCTGCATTGCTCAGAGGCCATTAATTTCCAAGCTAGGCTTAACGCACTTGGGGCTCTGTGGGAATGATGGCATGTATATGTATGAGTTTTAGGGGGGCTAGGATAGAGGTGAGCAAGTCAGAGAGGGGGAGATAGAAGACGAGAGGGAATGGAGGTGGCCAATGGTAAGAAACGATATAAAGGGTGGAGGAACGAAAGAAGCGGAGGCACCACCGAAGGTCTAGAGGGATGAGGGAGAGAGGAAGAAAGGCAAAATAATAATCTGCAATACGGTATGAAGCATTCTAGCCACACGCCCGACAAACATGCACTGAAGATGGAGCCCCAGGTTAGATGCACTGAGAAATGCACACAAAATAAATTTGAATGTGTAATCCACTACGGGCTTCTTAGCACCGCATGGCCTCATTACGATTTAGAATACATTTAGTATAGTCTGTATGTTCTGATAGATGTATAAGTATATTTCTTAAAATTTAGAAAGTTTCCAGCATAAAACAACTAACTGGGCCGGGTTCCTTGCTTTAATTGACAGGGTTAGTGTTTAGTGTCTAAAGGCCAGAAGCAGTTTCTCCCTAATAAGAAATATTTCGTCGTTAGCCACTAACTTCCATGAGTGCAGCACGGTGCAAACCTTAGAGAGTAATCGAATCGCTCTCACGTTCTGTCCTGACCGACGACCCTTCCAGCCAATCAAAGCTGTTTCCACTGTTACCACGGAATCTGAACTGGTATAATCAATACACTCCTGTGACTCACCAACACTCATCACCGGCTGAGTTCATGGGGGCCTCATTGATAGTATTCTGTTATTTGTCTAGGTGGAAAGGCCCAGATTCTACAGGACAGTCTGCCTGATGAAATGTCTCACTGTGTGAAAGTGAGCCAACAGTTACCTTAGTCTTTTTTTTTTCTCTCTCTCTCTGTTATCACCCCCCTAATATTTTGTTCAGGTTATTTTAATGAGTAGTGTGAGTATTAGCAGTGGATGGGGGCCCTGCTTTCGAGGTCCTCTATTTAACCAGACTCTCTGCTAAATATTTAGGCCACAGGGCTGATGATATAAATAAATATGGAGATGCTCTCTCTCTTTCTCCAGTAAAGGGCTGCCAGTCTTTGTGCCTCCCTCCGCTCTGCTCTGTTATGTGTTGATTATTAATTCAACCAGCAGCTGCATATAATACAATGTATTTGTGGCTCGCATCACAGCAGTTAATATAGTGTTATAACGTATCATTAATACACTAAACTTGTTATATTATACTGTTGGTTGTATTGCGTCAAAGTCAGAGAATCATCTATATCACGGATTTGCAGGGTGTTCGGTTGAAACCTAGTTACAAATAACATCAGTGTCTGACACATAATATTAAATAATGTACCTACATACTGCAGTGTTTTCCTGAAAGGCTGTTAGTAGTTAATCCAGAGAAAATGAATCCACAACAATTTTAAAATGATTTTGATAATCAGTTAAGAGTTTAGTCAGTACTCAAGCAAAAACACCATAATTATATAGGACTGTTCAAGAATTTGCCGCACTACTGATGGTTCTTTTAAAATCTGTATTGGACATTTTTTTTTATATTTTTATAACACGAACAATTAATTTATTACAAAATCAGTCTTATTTGAGACTGACAAATCACTCACAACCATACTGTAAGTAATTTTTAGTTGCACAGTGCTAAATAGCACATTTTAAGAGACATGCAGGCTGCGGAGAAAATATTGCACATACACGACAGCATTTGAAAAACAGGTGAAGGTGTCAATCAGTTGTCACTGAGTTATGACTGGATGGTGGGAACAAAAATGGAGACATTTGAGGACATCATAAATCTAAAAGCAATGTTTCTCTTTTCTAATTTATTTAATTTATTACCTCTCCCCCTATGGCGGTTGCATTCGGGTCTCTCGTTAACACAAACCCAGGACGCAGGGCAGGGGTCTTTCTGCTGCTTTGCTGCCACCCTCCACTCGTTCGGTTAAAGGGCCTAACTCGGCCGCTGCTCCAGGCCCTGCCAAAGGATTTCCTGCCTAAAGTATGCTCAGACCTTAGAGAGCCGACATGATTAAACTCCAGCCATATTCATACCTCCGTCACTCCCGATTCTTTTTGGCTCATTTGTTTTGTTATTCATAGATTTTTATCATCCCAAGCTGAGTTGTTTATTAATATTCACATTGACGGTAGAAATTTGGGGAAGCTACAAAAAACATAGCTGGAAAAACGTGCATTGATTGCATGTAATTATTTGCATCGTGTTTATATTGGTACAATAATATGAATAGAGTTGCTTTTAAAATTGCTCCACAGACCTTCTGGGCTTTTTGAAAAATCTCGATCCATCTATATCGGTATGTGTACACTGCATTTCAGCTGTAGTGGCACAGAGGGCCAAACGCAGCTTTTTCCTGATCATACTCATTTAAAGAGTCAAAATACATATTTTCTCCTTTGGCCCAGGGGAAATGGAGAGAATGTATCAACGCTAATAATATTTGTTCAAGTTTCTGAGATATGAGATTTCCCCCGCTACCTCAGTGCAAATGTTTTTCATTTTTTAAATTCAGTTCTTGGATTAGTCTTACTCTAGGTTTTGTAGTGTAGTGAAGTGTAAGGAAAGTCCGGGGAGCTGTTGCAATTTATATTTAACAAGAGTGGAGAGGACACAGGACAAGGAAACAGACGGTAGAGACTAAGCTGAGTGGGCCCAGGTTGTCACTTGCGCTCGTATTTACTCGCTCCCTTAGTTTTGACACTGTCACTTGTTTGATAGCCATTCATTCTTCAGACTATTGAGTCCCATAAACTCCTGGGAAGGACATCACACGCAGGGGGTTATTTCCTGTGCACAAAGATTATTTTCCGGACTTATGCTAACTCTGCCCTGCTCTTGTCACCGCGTCAGTTACACTCGCCTCT
Source organism: Channa argus (assembly GCF_033026475.1). NCBI lineage: Eukaryota > Metazoa > Chordata > Actinopteri > Anabantiformes > Channidae > Channa > Channa argus. The sequence continues at coordinate 24,032,943 of NC_090208.1, forward strand.
CTCCTTCGAATAGTCACTTGTTTTCTTGCTATGCAGCCTGCCGGTTGAGCTGTGCTAGAATTGCTGAAGCTGGGGAATGAAAGAAGTGGAAAGAAAAAGCAATGGTCCAAAGCCTTGACACAGGTTTGGCACATCAGGTCAGGGTGGGTTTAGTGTAAATGGGACCAAGAATAGCCCCACAGATGCTGTTACCAGTCAGATTGCTTTTGGCAGCTAAATCTCCAAAAAACCCAGCTGGGCAGTCAGGATAGTTACACAGGCATGAAGTGGATTTTCGGCACGACATGTGTGTGGGTGTGTTGAGAGGTGTTGGCCTGTGTACAGACAGTGTGTGCTTTGGTGTGTGTGTGTGTGTGTGTGTGTGTGTGCCCTTCACATGTTTTCACCTCTATTGTTTTATCTTGATGCTTTACTTTACTAAAGTTTTTTTTTTTTCAAATCCACTCTAGCTTTTAAATATTGTTTGTATGGTGTTGCTGTTACGCACAATTTAATTGGGACTTGCCTCTTAGCGTGCAATACATAGGATATGTATGATTGTGTTTTTGCTTTTATTGGCTTCATCTGCCTTGTTTAGTTTTGTATTTCTCGCAAAGTTTGTTTTCGTTATAGTTAATAAAAAAAAAAAAAACTAAAGCACAGATACTGTAGCATCCCTGGATTTTGCTCTAGGCCTGCTGTAACAGCAGCTTATGGTAATGCATCCGTTATCTTTTTCTCTCTATGGAAATGACCAAAATACTGCCACCTATTTTAAATGCCATATCTTCGTAAAAACACATTTTAATTATCAATCCCACCTACTGGAGCCTAATCTCTGTGTGAGCTTAAGTTAAAATCCTCCCAAATTGAAATCAACAAACAACCTAGCAAACAGATTAATAAATAAACGTATAAATAGATAAATATCCTCACAGCTCATTAGCATTTTACATCTCATCCCTCCCTGTGTAGTCACTCAGGTCTTCATCCAGTCCCCATCTCTCTCTAATTCACCCTGGATGGAGTTGCTTGCTGATAGAGAAAGATGAGGTGATGAACCTGAAAAAAAATCAGTGGAACACAGAACAGACCCCCCCCACACACACACACACACACACACACACACACACATACGCTAATTCACACACATACTGTACTGTCCTGATAGACAGATCAATCACAGACAGACACAGCAGGTGCTATCATGGAAACTGATGCGATGGTGAAAGAGCACTACACATTCTTTCATGTGGCCAATTACTACCTGGCACAGGCGCCTCCTTCACAACAGCAGACCTGTTCAACTGCAAACCATGTATAATATATGTAATGCTGTTTAATTTGGAACAGTCAGTCTTATTGTTGCACGTGGGTTTTGCTTTGCAATTGTCAACCTATTTCAGGGTAAGATATGGTTTAGACCTCCCATGTTAATAGATTTTTGTGGAACTGTAACAATTAATAGAGTGTACAACTTTATGAATTGTTCAAATTCAATTAATAGCTTTCAATTTATGCCCAGTAGTTTTTAGTTAAGATGTTTAAGATGCTGTCTTGTAACACAAAGACTGCACCTCTGGCAAATGCAAATAAAGGCCTTGTGCTTAAGTATACTTCCTGCAGATCTTCTATCTTTGGTTCAGTCAAACACTACACTAACCATTAACTGTTGCTTTTTCCTACTCTCGGTTTGACGACTTCTCAAAAATAGTTTAAAGTTTAATACATTTTACATTTGGGAAGACCACAACAGGAAATGCAGCAAGAAGTACAATAAGGAACTTTAATTTATCACGGTTATAGAATACAACAGTGAAATGGCTTCTTTCCCTTAATATTTACAACACAAACACACACACTAACTGTATTTATATTTTCAGTATTTTCAGTATTTTCAATAGTAACCTTAGGTCATTTGTACTGAACAAAAATTGAGTAAGAGACTGCAAAAGTTTAGAAATAATTCAGGAAACACCATTCTGGATAATTACAAAATTAGCAGTTGGATTGGGAACAGATAAACTAATTACGATTGGTTTACGAAGGAGCAGCCGTCGAAGGCTCAGTCTCTGCGAGCTAAGGTGGGTCATAGCTCACCACTTTGTGCCAGTTAATGACACAATTGTCAATTAAAAAAAGGATGTTTCTGGAGTCAGGGTTTGTATATGTGCTCCTTCTTTCAATTCAGTTTGTGTCCTCATATGTAGTATTTGCTTCAGGGTGAAGTTGTTTTCCATAGCGCCTGTTTATTCTGATACAGACAGAAGTTGCAGCTGTATTCACAGTTGGGTTTTCTGGAGACGACACACCACACACAGTGTTTAAAGGCTACACGGACAAGAGGCACATTCACAGCATTCCAAAGTAACATTTGCTGCAAGAGATGAAGCCCCCATGCAGGTGGCTGCACATACTGTACACAAGGACATTCAGGCTAGAGGTTAGGTCCTAATTTGCTGGATACATGATGGGCAGAACCCCTGTTACAATGCGGTGGAACACGCTGCCTCCCCAGCATGTTTACATCTATATCTTCTTTACCTTTCACGTGTTTTGTTTTCTCTCTCTTCTCTTTCTCTTTCCCCACAGCATTTTCCAAACATGCCAGAGCCAAAACACGAACCCAATGGCAGAATTCTTATTTCAACAGACAATTAACACAAGTGCCGCCCCACATACTGTATACACCTCGGTATGTAAAACGGTGTTTTTCCCCACTGCAAGACAGTGACAAAGATGTGAATATAAAAATAACTCTCTACTTACTCATTTATAGGACGCAGCAACCAGACGCAAATCCAAGCTGTATTACTTGAATATTGGATTTGCCAGAATGCCTGGCAGACTAATAACATATATTATAATGGAGTATAGCCCCATGATATTGCTGTTCATTCCTTTGCGATAGAGTCAGGTTGGAATTTACCATGCTGCACTATATCTCCCACATGTAAGTTATTACTTAAAGCTTATGGAGCCAATTTAGTCTCTATTATTCTCATCCCTTCACATAATAAGGTGCACACACACAGGTGTGATAAGGTGAGAACTCCCCCATATTGATGGTAATTTAGGTCATTCAGATGTACAGTAAATAATTATTTTTTTATTATTATTATTGTGTATTTACTTTAATAAGAAGTGTACCTCAGTGCAGCCTTTTGTTTAAATTAAACTTTGTTGGAATTTGTGATCTGTTAGAGGTATGACAGCATTTGCCCTCATTTCCCAGGTTACCAGCATATGATGTGGTGTTATGATCATGGTTGAAAAGGTCATTTTGTAACCAGGAGGTGTTGAGTGTTTTGATTAAGGCAGCGAAGGAAAGTGGAGAATGTAGTTAGGTGTGTGAAATGGCTTCTTTCTTTGAGCTTTGAATAAGAAGGGACCTAGAACATTGTGTAATACGATTATTTCCTCCATTACAATTTTTAGCAGTAATATGTTGTACTGCACATTAGATATTTTTTGGTACTAAATGCCTTTGGCAAGTGTGCGTGCATGTGTGTGTATTTGCATGTGTGTCCTCGCCCAGGTCTGTTTCAAACATGCCCATGGCTTCAGTCAGGAGGCAGAGACCTCGGGTTTTTCTCGGGTCAGCAGGTTTATGTTGTCAAATCTTTTTCTATTGTGCTTCAGCCACCGACAGTTAAATTGAGGGGAAAAAGGGAACCAGGAACACAACAACAGAGAAAAACAAAACAAAAAAACTATTTTTCTTGCAGTGTTTGACACCAGTGTTGCTGTCATTTCTTTTTGTCTTTGGCTTTTGTTATTTCTTTTTTTTTTTTTTTTTCTGTCTGTCCCACCATTGGTTTGACGCTTTCTGGACCCCAGGATAAAATGTGGTTGCTTCTCTTGTCAAAAGAAATGCATCTCTTATGGTGCATCTTGTCATGATGGACGACGGGTGGGCCCACCGAGGTCCGAATGGTCCTGTCAGTGTCCCTGTAAACACGCCAAGTGGCCTCTTTGACCTTCTTCTGTTAATGTCCCTCTTAAAGTGCCAATTTGTACTTTGGACAAAATGACCAACAGTATATCTGCAGGGGGCACGACTGGGCTGTTGATCAATACCAATTACTTACATATTTTTGGCCATGTGCTGATATTTCTTGTAACACTAATTTTCTAATTTTCACGCAGTTTGGGTAGACAAATTTCCCCTTCCATTTAGAATGTCCAAAAATCCTCAGGCAGCTCTTGAACTCCTGAGGACTTAGTACCTTGCTGAAAAAATGCATCCGCTGCTCAGGATTACAAATATATCGTCAATTAAATGTAGAAGCTTCATATGTATTTTGGTGCATTGGATAGTGTTATTGCTGTTGTAGCATTTCTGTGGAGCAGTAATGTCACGTTAAATGTCAGCGGGCTAGAGAAACATTGTTTTTACCTTGTGATGGCTCTGCTACCACAGTATTCTCACGCAACCATTCTCAGTGTCTGCTGCAGTCTGCTGCCTTACCTGAGGGTCCTCAGTCCCTTGAAGCCCTTCCACAATCCATAAAAAGAGTGAGACTTTTAATAGTTCCATTACCTTCTCCTATTCCTGCTTCACATCAAAGGACAACCATTGTGCACTTACACCCATATGTAGTACAGCATCCTCTCTCACGCCATCCCCCTTTATCACTTTGTGTCTCTTTGCCTCACTCCATCACCCCCCCCCCCCCAAAATCACACTCTTACCCTTTAACGTTAAACTTTGCTGTCAAAGCTCTGCAGGCCGCCAGAGTGCAAAGATAAATGTTTCCCGTCGAAATGAGAATTGATTTTCCCAACGGCCTCCGTGATCAGCGGTTCGTACATTTTCATTTTGATAAAAAGTGGTGAGGGGCATCGTTGCAGTAATGACTGTCCCTGTGGGGAACTGAAGGGAACCCAGAGGTGAAAGAGGTGGGAGGCTGGGACGGGGGATCCGTGTTGACTGGAACGCTGGGTGATAGTTAGGAAGGTTATGTTCCAAAAGCAGATTTGGTACATTGTTGATGAGATTCTGAGATTCTTGTTACCACTAGTGTGGCCTGTAGTCCCCTTGATTGGAGGGAAGTTCTTGCAGTCTCACCCTAAAAAATTGTGACTCGGTGCTACCTCACTCACACACCACAGACGAAAGGGCTGAGATCATATTCATGAAGGGTTCGGTAAAGAATGACAGCAGAGGAACTGAGAAAGGATGGAGAGAATATTATGTGGTGGAAAACTTGGACAAGTGACAGTGTACACATACAGATTTACTGATGAGCAGGAGACAGAGGAAAGTGGATGTGGAGGGCAGGGGCTGGAGCCAAACTCAATGGCCTATGCAGTGGTGAGTAGCGAGGTAAATCAGCCTATAAATCCATGTGCTGATGTACCAAGCCAATGCTTGGCACAGTCCCCTGCCAGCGGTTAGCGGTTGCTTTCCACCTGACTTCCCCCATTGTTCTGACTCTTATTTCTCTCATTCTGCCTCCTGTCTTATTGTCCCTTTCATAACAAAGACATCTGCGGTTCTGTTTCTGGGATGAAAAGCAGAGGTGCACCCTACTTGAACTTCTGTCACCTCCAGCCAGTGCAGACTGTTTGGCTCTATGCACAATTATCCATCGTTTTGATCAATTAAATCCAGACTAACAATTAATAAGGGAAACTGTGGCTTTGTGGCCTTTTACTCACAGTACCCTTAATTTCAACCAGCAGTGAACATTTGTTGCATCAGCAACCAAGAGACGAACACAAATAGTTATTTTAAAGCTTACGCATGGGATGTAAAAAAAAAAAAATCCAACAGATATGTGCTATGCCAAATCAGCTATGTTGTCTCTTAGCTTTTATTCTTAAGCTATTTTAGGGATTTAAAGATGTACCGTAAATCTCTACTTAGCAGTACTGGCTTTCATTATGTTTGTAAATGTCATTTTTCAAAACATGAAGTACACTGTGTAACCTGGTAATAGTGATGTGTAATTTCTGACCTCCAGTCACATTAGTGAGGGGGGTCCAGGTTTAAATGTTTCCTGAACATATTTCTCTTTCGCTTTAAATCCCCTTTGCATTGAATGCATCTTTTCACAAGACTGTAAAAAAAATAGAATATTCCTATCAGGTTGGAATTATTCTTCAGGAGATACAGGGACTAAGAGTGAATAGGATTGTCTGCATGCACCAGCAATACCGTGAACAACACTGCCTGTTTTTTTTTTTTATTTGCTGGAGCCATAGGTGCCAGTTGTGTGCCTTGCATGTAAGGCATCATCCGCACAACTCATGGCGGATGCGTGTAACCCAAGGCAAGTTCCACAAAATTCGTAGGCTTTTGCATTAAGAAAGACACATGATGGTTCCTGTCATGTCTGTCCAAGTTACTGAGGGATGTCAAAGCACTGAAGCATTCAGTTTTCTCTAGCCCATGATTCTGTTTATCCAACCTGCCATTACTAGCAGTCAAAGAAAAAAAGGACTGCTGAGATAGGAATGTACGACATGTTTGTAAAACCATGCTTGCATGTGTGTGTATTATGCAGTTCGGAGGAGACAGTGATAGGTATGTGCTACCTCTAAGCCTTTAATATCCCCTGACATTTCCTTCACACCAGCCCAGTTGGCTGCGTCTTCATTTCACGTCGATCATGAAAAGATTGATGGACTGAAAGGTACATTGCGCTCCCTTTTTCTGCTGTACTACTCACCGTCATTCCCCATCTGAAAAAGAAAGCCATTTTAATGATAAGCTTTAGTCAGACCTGTCACATTTGGAAGAACAGCGACGACTTACTCCTGTGGTGTGATGTGGTGTATATCTCTTGGTATGCTGGTCTATTTAGACTAATTGAAGCACAGTTTGACGTTTGATAAACAAGATGTCCCCCCCACTGTATTAGACTAATAGAATCTCCTCACTTGAGTTAATAAGGGTGCAATAATTTAGTTCCTGTTTGTCTGTGACACTGGGGATTGAAGAAATGGGAAAGGCAGAAATCTGGAAAAAAGAGCACATATTTTATGTATATGTATATTTTGTATATGTAGTCAACTACAAAATTCATTTATGTATAGTTTTATGTATAGTTGTACTATTATTGAGGCACTAAAAGTACTTTCTTGTTTTTCTCGTCTCTTTGGGAAAATGTTTTCTCATGTGGAGTTTTTCATGGTTTTTGATTGCCGTGTAAAATTTAAATACGTCATCAGACGCACAATGTCTCATACAAAACTTAGAGTAAGGCAGTTTGTAACAGGTAACCAAGCATTCATTTTATTAAATATCTTCAAATATGGGCCCTAAAACTATTAAGGAATAGATGCTTGCATTATGATGGATAGTATTTGCCGTTTTATCAGAGCAGGCGTTAGCTTTCACCGCATTTACTGTAATAAAGTACAAATTCTTTTTGTCCTTTCGGCTTATGATGTGAGTTCAGTGTCGCCACAGCGGATCGTTTGTCCGCCTGTTGATTCGGCACAGTTTTTTTTACGCCGGACGCCCTTCCTGATGCAACCCTGCCCGATTTCTACCGGGCTTGGGACCAGCACTGCGCGGCTGTACAATACCGGGCTCATTCAGGTCATTGAACAGCACTCGCAGCAGTGCACCGATATTTCTGGTTTGGTTTGTAAGTTTTGGAGCCTTGCCATTGCTTGTAATTTCATAATGTTGACTAACCTAACTGGGGAACCAAGCAGTGCATGGGGGAACATAGCAGAGCACAGCAGAGTAGTGTGAGGGGGGGGATGCCAGGTAGAGCATCGTGCATTGATATCCTGTTTCAGGCTAGTTGCAGAATCCTCTTTGCCACAAGATCTAAATATAGAGGTTCTGTTTTGGAGTTTTCCCTTTAAGGAGGGCTGTTGTCAGCCATAGCATGGTTAAAGTGACTACTGTTAAGTGGCTAGTTGATTACAGACTGCCAAGTGCCACTTCACAGATTATTCAGTGACTGCATTAGAGTTGCCCTGTAGCAAGTGGAGGATAACAGTAAAACACAATAAAAACCTGTGGCAAATGGATTTTTTTTTTTTTTTTTTTTTCCCAAGCTAGTGAGCGGATAGAGATATCAGTGCTCTGTTTGCTGGTTTATTGTAAATGCACTGTCAGTGAAAGACCGAAGGCTGTCATTCATATTTGATTGAAGTTGACATTTTGCCGGTGCTCACCCTTCCCACCCTTTTCCCGATACATGGAATCAGCCCTGGTTTGCTTTTTGGATGGTTTCCATTAGTTGGGCGGTTAGGTGTATTAGAGAGGCTCCCTGGTGGATTACAGTGTTGATAATCTGTCAATCTCGTACACGCAAAATGCCAGGCTTCCCAGAGGTTTCTCCTCTTTCTCTGTGTTTTTCTACTATCACCACCTCACGGATTGAAAGGCTTGATTGATGTCTGCGCGGCAAGAATTCATCTCACAGTAATCACCTGGAACCTCATCTTGTCGCTGTTTCTTTATGTGTCAAAATGCATTTGGGTGGGTGTTATATTCTGAAGATTCGCTGTGCTCTTCTTTTGTTTCACAGTATCCTGAAAATAGATACGTGTACAGTAACTCACGGCATTCAGTGTGAGAGAACCAATAACAACTGAGAATATTTTCTCTAGGGTTCACAATCAAAGCTGTCGGAATTTTAGCCTTAATCATACAACTAAGTAATTTCGCGAACAATGAACCTGTATCTTGTCGACCGCAATGCTTCTCCAGCCTAAGCATTGTTATAATTATCATGTGTTTGCCATATTCGTGGTGCATATGTTTGCTTTAAATATTTAACATATTGCCAGTTTACGTTATTGTTATTCATATGCATTAAAGTTACTGCTTTAGAACACTAGTTATTAGCTGCTAGGTATTAGATTTACAGTATATAAGTTTAATGTTAAACAAGATATATGTTATCATAGTTGACGTGTGCGTCCAGCAGTATTTCAGCAGTTTTTTTTTCACGCTTCAATATGTTTTATCCTTCAGACCTCACTGAGAATATGACACCTGCAGCTGACTGATGTATTTGTAGCACTGACTGCTTGCTAGATCAATGTTTATCTCTTGATGTGAAGTAAAGGATATTGCTTTTGCTTGGGAGCCCAATAGCACCAGACATGTTTATGGAAATCTTTGTTTTCTTGCACTTCTGATATTGACAGCAGCCCGATTCACTCTATTCGTCTTACTTGGGTCTTTTTGTGAGCCATTTCATGGTTGGTGTTTTTTTTTTTTTTTTTTTTTTTTTTATAGAATATGTATTCATGATTAGACACAATAAAAAAAATTAAATACCTCCAGGATTCAAGTCTCATGAGCAACTCAAAAGCGTGTTGGATCTGAAGAACAGCAGAGAAGAAATGCACAGCAATGACCATTATTTGGAAAGGGCCTTGCCCACATAAGGTGATGGCAAGCTAATAGCTGCCAGCTCCAGGCAAAATTGCCTGTCAATGAAGGTAATTGGGCACATAAGCCATTGTGTGCACTGTCACTCTGTCCACATTCAGATGCACTGTAAAACCTTAAAAAAAAAAAAAAAAGAAGGCCGTCAGTATATAACCATGCTCTTAAACCTCAGCTGAGAATTGGGCGATAGCATGGTTGAACTTTAAGAATTTCACAGTGTTATTTTTATAACACTGTGCTGTGCCCCGAATTGTTGGTATCTAACTATTTAATAGTTAATTGTCAGATGCACAAATCTTTCCAGGTGTAACTGAGCAGTCAGTACTGGTGGATGCGTTTTAGTGGATGCCTTCTTTGGGGATTAAATTGGATTAGCCCATCCTCTGTCACAGCACAGCATAACAGTATGCAACTCTGGCAGGCTCCTTAACACGTCTTTCTACCCAGCTGGCTGATCAGCTTGGGCACTTATTTTCTCACACTGTCTCTAGCTTTATTTTCACGTTCCTCACTTTGTAAGATATATTACATTAATTAGCAGGAGTAGCAGCCACTGTCTCATTCCCATTTTCCCATCCTCCCCTCTCGTCTTCCCGTGAGTTTCTTCTTGTGAACTCCTGTCTCTGACCCACTGGTGATGCCACTCAGGTTAGGGCTTTCCATCATAGAGCTATTGAGGAGAAGCTGAGAATAGCACCAAACAATCAATAGGCGGGCGCTGAAATTCAAGAGGAGGAAGGAAATGCACAGCAAAGGCAATCGGAGCTTGGGGGGTACCAAGAGGCCCTGAGGCGCTCTGATGGCAGCGTGGGATCCCATATACATTATTTCATAGGTGTAGTTGTTTTATGCTTCCTCGTAAAGTAAAAACACCATTTATGAATGTATTTCCGTGGTTTTGCTTCAGGTAAGAACAAGCGTTAACTTTATTACAAAGCGGAGGTGAACACGTACACTTCTTGTACTCAGAGGAGAATTTCTAAATGAAGAACAATAGAAAGAAGCAGTTTTGACCTGAAGGGATCCGGTACCAAAGAGCGGAAAGAAAGGGGATCTACCCTTCAGCCATACCTCACCTTCACAGCTTCCATAAACCAGGAAATGTTCTGATAGAATAATGGGGGGGAAAAAAAACGGTTAAATAAGAGACAAATCATTCCGAGTGTGTATTTAAGTGCCTATATCAAATACAATGAGACCTCAGGCATGACAGGCCATTAAAAGCATATAGTTGAGCCTAGTGTCCAGCTGCCTCCCTCACAGTCCTCCCCTTTTGACCTGTTGTCCCACTTCTGTACCTTCCTGCTTATTTTCTCTCTCTCTCTCTGTCTCTGTTTCTGTCTCATTCTGTCTTTCATCTCGCAGCTTCTTTTACTCGCCATGTATCATTTTTGCGTAGGCCTGACCTGGGACCGTGTCAGCGGCTGATTGAAGCCATCAATTATTTAGCACAGTGCAACAGAGTTCTCCCCCCCCCCCCCCCCCACCCTTCAACTTCTGCCACTGACTCAACTCTGAAGCTGCCTGGTGAATTATTCACTAGTGTCCTTTCTTCCCCTTGGCTACAGAGCTACTTCACTTTTGGACCTCATTGGTTTTCAGCCTAAGGTGGCAAGCCTTACCTAATGCACACAGCACTGCAGGCTCATTCTGCTTCAACTCCCTTTGGGAGATTTCTTTGGCTTTCATTAGCCTGGCTTGGCGAAGATGTAGCATAACCCTATGGCTTTAAAATGAATCACATTGTTGTGCTAGGGAGGGCTTCAAGTTACACAGCAGGGACACATGTTACCCACTGTATCGTAGCAATTCCATATGGTCGATAGTTTAACGGAGAGACATGGATAAAGACATGATCCAAGAGCATACAGTAATTCAATTGAAGCATTTATAAAACTGTATCTGGAGATAAAAGAGAAAAGCAAAGTTGTTCTTAAGTTCTGTGGTGGAAGGCTATCGGGGGAGGCTTTGTCTGCTCATTATTTAAAGCCAAATCACTCCTTGTAAAGAGACACGAGCTGGGTTTTTAAGTAGCTGTAGCGTAGGTGACAGCACAGTCAAAGTGCAGAGTGGGTTTGTGAAGAGATTTGTGTGTGTGTGTGTGTGTGTGTGTGTGTTTGTTTGTGTGTGTGTGTGTGTGTGTGGGGGGGGGGCACGGATGTCTGGGTTTATCATTAAAGTCCGTACACTCAGTACAAAAGCGGACACAGTGCTGCCTCTTGGTATTGTAAATGTAGGAGGCAGGGCTTTCACTTTTCCCAGGACTCAACCGCTGTGAGGCCTTTCTGAGTCTGTGGTGGTGAAAGAATACTTACACACACACAAACACAGAGAGAGACACTGCTTGACTACACCCACTCACTGTAGTGTGCTCAGATTTTCTCTGAAGCAAAAAAAAACTGTTTTAATATTCCAGAATTAAATGAATTCATTTTATGTTTCCTGTAATCAGTACAAAGATATTTCTACACCACAGCTCATTGCTACAGCTATTTAAGGATATGAGGATTGTGAAGAGTTTTCTGGTATTTTAAATAAAGTTGAAATGAAAGTAAAGTATAGTTAAGGCAAGTTGTTTTCAGGTATATTGGGAGTATAAATTGAGGACAAATCCGAAGGACGAGTGCAGGCTATAGATTCTGATGTCTGCATTTAATTGAAAAAGGAAACCCAAATGAGACGATAGGAAAGCCGGAGGACGTGGCATGATGAGCAGGGAGAGGTTAAATCAATGAGGCGCTGATTCAGCAAACCCGTTTATCACAGGATTTGGCAACAAGAAAATTGTAAGTGCGAGTGTACTACTTCGCACAAGCCAATCTCATATTGATGCACTTGTGCTTGTACTCTGGCTCTATAATTTTGGATGTGTTTTGTATTCTAATTTAGAACCTGCAATTTAGGGGCTGAGTGCAGTCATTGACCTATCCAGAGCAAACACACACAAAACCTTTTCAAACGGATTTGAAATCAGCGCTGACTAACTGCAACGGGACTCGGCTAGTATTGATTTTTGCGGTTAACGCACCTGGCCAGTGGTGGTTATTCTAATCGCCACTAGAAACCAGGGTTTTATTACACCACAGATTAAATGATTATTGGATTGCAAGAGAGGCTTATGAGACGTTCAAGATAAAGTCAGTGATGCGGGTAGCGTTTCATTGACACCATGACGTAGAGGAGATCGGAGAGTGAAAAAGATAGGAGCTGCATATAGGAGAACACCGAGGACACCAGGCACATAAGGAAGAATTCTGTGTATAGTTTCAAACAGCTGAATGTGCAGCTTTCTTTGTCCTAGAACTGTCTCAAATACTACAATTCCTGGTTCCATTAGGAATTGTCCAACAAGGACGCTATGACCACAAGAGCCAAGACTTCTGTGTCTGTCATTGAGCAGCAGAACTTGCTGATTTGACTTAGATCATCCTATGTTTATGAGCGACATAGCTACGGCAGATGGACCGAGCTCGAACTTGTCCTCGGTGGCATCGGCTTCCTTTCACCAATGCAGGCTTTTATTTTTTTATTTTTTTTCCTACAACGCATTGTAGTGCAACAGATTGGGGACAAATGATTGGCTAGTTTGTATTGAATTAGCTCAGAGTAATCACTGTTTAAGTGTTTTCTCTGCAGAGTAGATAAAGTGCAGATTAAGTGTGTGGTGTGTCTTTTTGTTTGTTTGTGTTCATGCACACACTCTGTGCTTTTTTAATTTTTTTTTTTTTTTTTTCATGAGCACATGCCTCAAAGGGGTCCAGGGTTTTTAGAAATCAGAACCAAAGTTTTCAAGATGTTAGTTTAAAGGCACCTAAAGGCACAAATATTGTGGTGATTATTTACGTGTTGTTTTTTTTTTTTGGTAACCTGTTTCGAAAAGCAATCGTGTCTTGTGTTTCTTTGTCTCTGGATATGCCACACATTTTACCCCTTTTTGTTCAAAATCCAGCATTGTAGATTGTTCGTTTAGGAGCTGTGCATAAAGTAGCTGCAGTCACATTTTCAAGCCTTGCTGGAATGGGTATTGTAATAGAAGGGAGGGGCTGTCAGTAAGACTACCCACTTATAAAACCAGATTTGGTGCTTTTGTATTCCCTCACATGAATTAAATTGGTCCACTTATTCTAAATAATGAAGGTTAACTCATTCAGTTACGGCAGTATAATACCACACACACTGAATATAGAGTGGTGCTTGCGGAGTTTATAAGACCTTCAGAAATGCCTGCGTATGGAAAAGACTCTTAGTCATCAAAACTTTTCCAGATTTCCCCAGCATATGCAGAATGTGAGGAGAATCACCTTTTTCCAACTGAGCCTGAGCTCCATTGATTTTAAACATAAAGTTACTGCATTTTTAGGACAAATATTATTCTTTTCTAACAGCTGCTGTACAGAATAATAGTTGTATGAGAGTTTAAATTTTAGAAGAATTTATATTGTAAGACGAAACAAAACTTTTATGAACCAGAATACACAGATGAAAAAGGCAAAATATGAGAAATGTATCAAAAAACAAATCCTAATCGCTTTTGGTCACTATATTATTCGCCCAGCAGACAAACACTAACATTTGTTTCCTCTAAGTGGACAGAAAAACAACAGACCATGTACTTTTCTCCATTTATCAGTTAATGATGTTTTACCCTTCAGAACTCATAGGATCGTCCACTGAGAATTAGTCTCCACATGCATTTAACAGTCTATAAGCAGTATTTAATGTCAATTTTGGCCTTGTTACACTTTCACCCATGCCTTGCCCCCCCCCCCCCCCCCCCCCCCCCCCCCAAAACATCGTAATTAATAATCGTAATCGATCCATGTTGGAAGGAACAAATGCACTTTGTCTGGATGACAGAAAACATTCAAGTATTGTACAAATATGTTTGGAAGTTAACGCTATTCACAACTCTTAAAGGAAGCCAGTCACCGAAACCCAACTTGGGTTCTTGCACAGTAGCAGTCAAGAAACTTTGCAAGAGTGAAATTTCTCTTGAAACTGTAACTTTACAAAATTCCAATTTGATATAACTTATGTATTGCTGAAGAGTCTTTGTTAGACTTTGAAGTGCATGTTTTCCACAAAAAGAGTAGGGTGGTGCAATCATTTGAAGACACTTTGGAAAACTTTTTAAATGGCCCTTAAGTTAATAATCAGACCAGGTTGAACCTGAACTATTCCTTTAAAGTATAGGAAATGACTAGCTATGTCCTCTTGTGTGAGTGAGATGCTTTGTAGCCTCAAGCCCAAAGCTTTTGCGGCACCACAACACTGAAATGGGTTTTCTCCTATATTTTTGATAGATGACAGGTGAAATTCACACAACCACAAGACTTGGATTTGAACAACTAAATCTGTGCAGTCTCAGCTAAGTGAATAAGTACATAATGCAGTCCTTGTGGATGCTGATTACTTAATGAATCCATAGTTCCTGCTGGATTACTGTGCATCATGAATTCCACATTTCTGCTGTTTGCTTGAAGATCGTCCGAATCAAAGATAAAGCAGTTGATGACTGTAAACTTTACAATTCTGCTTGTGAAGATTAGCGTTAAACACACATTCTGTCCCACCAACTAATCATACTCCCTTATTGTGTTTTACTGTCTTACTGGTAAATGAAACACCACCCCCCCCCCCACCAAACCCTGCCTGTCTAGCTCTGATGGAAGCCATGGACGTAATCCTCATGTAAACACGTTAACTTAAATTATAACCCTAGTGGCGCAGTCTGTTGTTCTACTAATCCTACTCGCCATCCTGCAGCATCACTCCTTACTTTCCTTGAGTGTTCCACCCACTCCATATCCTCCACTGTGTCCTTCAGGGGAGGTGCTGGCACTGAAAACAGAAATAGCCACTCATGCATCACTACAGTCATACAGCTTATTCACTCTTCATCTTTCACTCCATCTCTCATGTCTTTTAAACAAAGGGGCAGGAATATCAAGGAGAGTGTTAACCCTCTGAGAGTACTGCACTGACCTACCAGCCCGTACACTATTTTTCCACTTGTTCACGGACAATTTTAGCCCTAGCATGATAAAATGTCGTAATAGCTCGCGTAGCTGTGTGAGTTCAATGAAAAACACACGGTGCTGATTGGGGAAGGATTTAGTCTCAATTGGATCCTTTCCCATAGGGAACATTCTCCATTCTCTCACTCATGTCCTCCAGTCCTCCTTCATGTCTCAGGCTTTGGTTGTTCAGGTGAGGCAATATGTTCCCCTGGGTCATCTGTGAAAAGCAGAGAGACAAGAACACAGAAGTCAAGAATGAAGAGGATGCACAGTGTAGAACAAAAAAAAATAAATAGATTTTCAGTCTCCAATAAACTTTAGCTTTGAACTTGAGGAACTTTTTCTTCGTTGTTGCAGCCGGCATGTAATTTCAGTTTGACTTATTAAGGCAGAAGTTACTAAAAGGAATTACTAAATCACTGTTGTGGTGCACTCACGCTTTCTCTACTGTCACAGAGATTTATGTGGAATTCCGGTAAATTTAAATTCTGCTTCCATTCCAAAGCTTTCCTGCACATGCAGCTTTTCCACCGAGGTTTTCTCACCGAAACACTCCTGCAAATTGTACGAATCTATCATAAAATTGCCAAACCGTACTGATAATATGTTTTTTTTTCCCCATTATTCTTTTTTAAAATACATAAAAATCCTCTTCTTTAGTTTAACAGGGGAGTACAAAACAGAACTTGGCAACAATGGTCCTCAATGTGAACAAACAGTTCTAGTAGATAGCAGCCAATGCATACATGCATAGCACTTTGCTAATCTTTACGGTTCATGCAAATTATGTCACCTTTTTGGCATTGATAATTGGAAACCATGGAAATGAACTCAGGGCAACAGCATTTTAAAGAGAAGTAAATACATAAACTCAGGCACATGTGTGAAAAACAAACAATTTTATTATTCATATGGTTACTACTGTGTATGGAAGGCATTTGCTGGTGAAGGTCATTTCTCATCTCACATTGAATTCATCATACTGTTTGTTTTGTTATTAGTCTTGAACATGATCAATTATTATTATTATTATTATTATTACATAATATGCCATCCCCATCCTTTCCAAATCCTTTTAAACTGCGACTGTGGCGCAGGAAAGTAGAGCGGTTGTCCACCAATCTCATCATTGTTGGTCACATGTCGAAGTGTCCTTGAGCAAGACACTGAACCCCAACTTAGTTGCTCCCGGTGAGCGTTGGCCAGCTGCATAGCAGCTCCCCCACCGGTGTATGAGTCTGTGTGAGTGTGAATGGGTGAATAAAAAGCCGTGTAAAGCGCTTTGAGTGCCAATAGGTAGAAAAGCGCTATATAAGTGCAGAACATTTACCATTTACACTGTGTACTGTATTTATGAATGTGTGCTGTCACACCTGGCTGGAAAAGTGTCAGAGAGGAGAGTCCCTGTCACTGCGATTTATCAGGTGCAGCCTCGGAGAGGACAGGACACTGATTGCAGACAATAATGATCTCAAAAGTCAGGTGCTCAGCACAAATACCTACTTACGCACACTGCAGCATATGTTCACCCAGTTGGGGGAACACATGTTGCTCACTTTGCTAAGGACACACATGTAGATAAAAAAAGAAATAAAACTGAATATCAAAATTATGTTTTAGTTACTTTGCAGATGCAAATTATTAATATAGAATATAAATCATCGAATAAGCTTTTATTGTATTGACTTACCACAAGGCAGTAAATAGAATACAGTGGGGCAGCTTGAGCAGTACAGTAAGTCAAACGTCTGTCCATTAACTACAGAGTTGGACGAGCACCTTGCCTAGAAGATGCTGTCACCGTTGTGCGAGTGTGTGTGAATGAGAAGCAAAATTGTAATGCGCTTTGGATGAAAGCATCATGTAAGCAGACCATATATTCTTCAAAGTAGTTCAGCTTTTTGGCCCTTAATTTTTACTCGCACAATTGTTTGTCCTATTTTGAAATGCTTCGTTTGACAAATGCCTAGCTCCCAACATTAGCGTTTTTAATTGCTACTAACTATACAGCTAATGCTAATGATTTTGCAAACTACATTCGCTGAAAGTAGGGTTTCGGTTCTTTCCTAAAATGTGTACATGAATTAAACATGAATTAAACTAAGTACATTTATTTAAGTATTGAGCTTGATTACTTTTGCTCTCGTTACAATGAAAACACAAAGGCTGAATTTGTAAAAACATAGCACTGATTCTCTGAAAATATACCAAGCATTCAAAAAAGCTCTAGACCATGAAGCTCGATTTCCTTTGAAAACATATACTTATACAAAATACAAAGGCTGATGTCTTGTGTGTGTTCGATCTCCATCCTTAGAAGCTGCCACAACACACAGCCCAGGCCTAATAATGATTCCTAATAGGAAGCAGTAATTGGAAATAGCAACTTCATTAGTGAGTGACAGAAGCAGGTGATAAGACAGGGGAATACTGTGTAGCCAGTGATGCTAGAAACTCATTATCTGCAATGCATGTCCCATTCCTTAATTATTTGAGCAGCTCTTCACACTCTTCAGAGGCCCCCCTCTTACTTTATTTGACTGTGGATTTTTAAGTAGTTTCTTTAAAAGAGATATTTGGGGTGCTTCTGTTATCTGTGTTTGGGAGGTAGATGGCCTTGGGATGAAAGTGATGAAACGGAAGAGGAGCTGTAATGAGAATCTCTGCGCTTCGGCCTTTGATGCAAAGCAGATGCAGCTATCCATATTTTCTTTTTTTTTTCTTTTTTTTTTTTGTGGCTTAGCCTCACTGCAGACTGCCGCAGTTGTTTGATTTTTAATATGCCCGACATTACTCGCCAACATTTTTCATTAGCAGGCTTATTATTGCTACCCAAATACAATATGTCACCAGCAACGAAAAAGTTTAGCTTTAGCACACAGCCAAATATGATTCCTATTTTTCCCCTGAAACCAAGGCTCATTAAAATAAGCATCCTTTTGGGAGCATGGAGACTGTGTGTTGCATATTGAGGCCTCCAGCACTGTCCACAGTGAGGAAAAACTAAACTCCCTTGCTGCTGTAGAACACATGCTGTAGAACAGCATAGGCCACAACAGCAGGTCAGTGAGAATTAAACATTTTACAGTATGTTTTCATAGATTTGGCTTAAGTAAAAAAATAAAAGACACAGTTGCAAATACGTAAGCAAGACTACCAGAGGGGGTTGCAAAGGTTTTAGTGGATGTGTGTTTCCGTGTGTAGATAGTATGACCTGCTATAGGGTTTGATTACCTTACAATTGATTCCTCCTATTTGGACCCACGGGGAGGGCGGCAGAGAGTCGAAGGAGACAAAGAGAAAGGGAAAGAATGAGAGCCGGAGAGAGAGCACTTGAACTCCTGAGTGGCATCGGTGATGCTAATGCACTGTTCAGAGACAAAATGAGTGAGAGAGAAAAAGAGAGAGAGAGAGAGAGAGAAAGAGGGGAGAATAAAAAGAAAATTGAAATAGTAAAAGTGATTGAAGGAAACAGGGGAGTCGAGCAGCCTAATGACACTGAATAGACAAGATCACAGTGATTGAGAGAAGAGATAAGATTATCTCTGATTATCTGCACTTGCATTAAGATCAGAGGGAGAAAAGAAGCACAGAACAAGTGCTCTCATGCTCAATGCACACGGAACTGTCAGCTTCAGCAGTGTGGCAGAAAAGACTCCAAATATCATTCCTCAGAGATTACAGGCATCGTGTAAGGCAGGCTTAAAGAGCAAAAACGTCCAAGACGGGTTGCAAAACATGTCCAGCGTCGCATCCCTGTGCTCGTAAACACACAAACAGGGCTACCTTTGCTGTTTTCTGGATGTAATTGGGGATGATTAGCTCCCCTTTGTGCTGTGCTTTGTGCCCTCATCATGCCAGTTCCACATGCCTGGAGGACTCCCAGCTGTTATGGTGTATTTGTAGAGGAGGGAGGTTATGACCAATTGCTCTGTGACTAAGCAACTGCCACCATACAGTTGACCGAGCTTGATGATTCAGGATTTTGAATATAGAATAGTAAACATCAGAAAGAGCCGTGACCTTCATTTAAGGATTGCACCGATTTCCAGCTGGGCATAAATAGTGCGGCATGACAAACCTAAACAAATAAGGTGTTTTGCTTGAAATAAGTGGATGTTTTCAGGGGAGATTCCGGGAACTTGTGGCCACCTGAGGTTGTGAGAAGACTAATGATGGGGTGTTTACTGCCTGGCTGAGCCAAGGCATTGACAGTGGAGCAGCCAAAGAACTGTCGTATCCATCCTGGTTGGAATTCAAATGGATCAACCTTCCTGGGATCGATACTGCATGATAATGATGCTGCGACATTTTGAACGGAGATGTGCGTGTGGAAGAATACAAGCCACCAACCTACCTCTGAATTTGCAGTCACACAACCCATCCTTCTTTTCTTATTTCCACAGAAGCTAGATTATAACATTTTTTTTATTATTATTATTATTCTACTAGTTGTTTTGCTTTTGCATTAAATGACCAAAATTTGTAATTACATCCTCTTTTTTTTTCTTCAGAACTTTGGAGGATTCACATTGTGATGTGATTTCCTGTGGCTCAGCAGGGAAAGCAGATAACTTTGATGTGCTGCGTTGTTCTGAT